>NW_022436995.1:14811185-14955249 GCF_009761245.1 Sapajus apella
TTTTTGAAAACCGTGGGAGGCTGAATCAGGGAGGCAGCCAGGAGTAGGGGGAACCTTGGGAGGAGAGGAAGGCTCGGTTTCTCTGTGTATAAAATGGGCATGCCATCTAGCCCTGACTGGCAGAAATTCATTGAAGTTTCCAGATTTCTACATAGAACTGAGGCCAGACCCAGAGACACCTGAGCATCAGGGGTTCCTGCCTCCTGCCCTCCAACACTGCTGCCCTTCCTCCTCGCCACCTGCTTGCCCGCTGAGGCACCAGGATGCATCTCCGAGTCCAAGTTTGACTCAAAAGCCCAAAATGGTCTTTGCTTATCATGGACGGAATCCAGATGAAATAGCCAAAAGAACTCTTTCTTCCTCCTTTCTGCATAAGTAGAAGCTGGGTTAGATTTCTCTATCCATCCATCCATCCATCCATCCATCCGCCCACCCACCATGCTTTAACCATTTCCCAGGCACCTACCCCTTGCCCAGCCTGGGCACACAAACATGATTCCTGAAACAACATTAAGGGCAACGAAGGATGACCTGTTTGGGCAAGTCATCATTTGAGACGGGAGATGAAAGTATAAAATGGGCTGGAGGAGGGAGTCTCCAGCCCGGGTTGCGGGGGAAGAGGCTTTTAGCCAGTCGGCAGGATGAGCAGGGCTGCGTGGGGAGGAGCTGGGCAGTCTGGGCGGAGGAAATCAAACCAGCAAGGGTACGGAGGTGAGAAAGGGCAGACCTGGCCCGGGACAAAAGGGAACCTTCCCCAGGACATTATGTTAAGTGAACTAAGCCACTTGTGAAAAGATAAATACTATAGGATTCCAATTCTGTGAAGCACTGAGAGTAGTCAAATTCACAGAGACTGGAAAGTAGAATGGTGGTTGCCAAGAGCTGGGAGAAGGTGGAAGAGGAAGTTGTTGTTTAATTGGTGTAGAGTTTCAGTTTTGCAAGATGAAAAGCATTCTGGAGATTGTTTGCACAACAATGTAAATGTATTTAACACCACGGAGCTGCACATTTCAGAGTGGTTTGGATGGTAAATTTTATGTTATGTGTATTTGACTACAATTTTTTTTAAAAAGTAACCATGCACACACACCAAAAAAAAGTAAGCCTTCCCCGGAGAGAATGGGGGAGGGGAGGCAAGAAATAGGAGTGGGTGGGGACATTAGGTGGTGGAGGATCCTAAAACCTTGCGAAGGCCAACAGAGCCACCTCGGATTCTTCGTAGAAAGTCGGAGGAAGGGAAAGTGGGGAGGAAGAGGGGTGTGACTGAAGTATTGAAGGCACTCGGGATACACAGACCAGGAAGATGTGATTCTGAGCATAGACCCTGCTTGTGGGGGATGGGGCTGGGATGCGTGCATCAAGGCTGGCCCTAGGGCAGAAGCAACTGAACTCCTATCTTGTATCATCTCTGTGGGTTGCTTCAAATATGTCAGGGAAGAGAGCTGCTTTTACTGAGTCACTAAGCTCCAAGACCTCAGACCTGGCAGAAGCAAACCACCGCCTCCAGACCCACACCGGTTGGCCATAACCAGCTGCTGAGGCAAAGGTTTCCAGGTAGCCTCTGCCACCTACCCTCTCCTCAAAATGGCCATACTGTGGTCTTTCCTAACATGAATTACAGTGTTGCAGACTATGAAAGCTGGGAGGTGACTTACCCACCCCACTATCCTAATCACACAGACGGGCACACTGACACCCAAACCGAAGGGATCTGCTGAGTTCACTTACAAGGCAGGCGGCTAGAACTCTTTGCGTCTCCTTGGGGGAGCTGAAGAAACTGAATTTTAATCATTGCAGAGGAAGCCTGCTGGAGCTGGGCTGGCTAATACCACTTTTAGACCTGGTATCTTTTACTTTACGAA
The DNA here is from genome assembly GCF_009761245.1 of Sapajus apella. Classification (NCBI taxonomy): domain Eukaryota; kingdom Metazoa; phylum Chordata; class Mammalia; order Primates; family Cebidae; genus Sapajus; species Sapajus apella. Next base: position 14,813,048 of record NW_022436995.1, read on the forward strand.
AATGATGCATTCCATTCGATGTAACTTCAAGTGAGCTTTTTTGAATGAAACCTATGCTGCCTATAAATGCTCTCTGTAGACTCAGAACTGTACTACAGTTTTAGGGTACAGAATTCTCTAGTTCCCTAATATAATGCATTTAATCTTTGAGCCAGTCCCAGGACATGTTTACTAGGGGAAAGTGTGGATAGAATTCTGAGGCTCAGCTCTCAACACTTACTCACTAACCACGTGATCTTGGGTGACTTTCCTGACGTTCTCTCAGTCTTGGATTCTTCATCTGTAATAATTATATCTACTCACAGAGCCATGTAGAGTGCCTGATATCCAGTGGCTGCTCAACAAAGAGTGCCATTAATAATGAGGCTGATGATGATGACACTGGATAATGATGATGGTGATAGAGGTAGTGACGGTGATGTTGGTGATGCTGCTGCTGCTGGTGGTGGTGGTAGTGGTGATGGTCATGGTGGTGATGGCGACTGTGATGATGGTGGTGGTGATGATGGTGGTGATGACTGTGATGGTGGTGGTGACTGTGGTGCTGGTGGTGACAGTGGTAGTGACTGTGGTGGTGACTGTGGTGATGGTGATGACAGTGATGGTGGTGGTGACTGTGGTGACAGTGATGGTGGTGGTGGTGACTGTGGTGGTGGTGATGATGATGATGGTGGTGATGGTGGCAATGACGGTGATGGTGATGGTGGTGGTGACTGTGGTGATGGTGATGATGTGATGTGGTGGTGACTGTGGTGATGACAGTGATGGTGGTGGTGACTGTGGTGACAGTGATGGTGGTGGTGGTGACTGTGGTGATGGTGGTGATGATGATGATGGTGGTGACTGTGGTGCTGGTGGTGACTGTGGTGCTGGTGGTGACAGTGGTGGTGACTGTGGTGGTGACTGTGGTGGTGGTGATGACGGTGATGGTGGTGGTGACTGTGGTGACAGTGATGATGGTGGTGGTGGTGGTGGTAACTGTGGTGGTGGTGAAGACAGTGATGGTAGTGGTGACTGTGGTGGTGGTGAAGACAGTGATGGTGGTGACTGTGGTGATGATGGTGATGGTGGTGATGGTGATGACGGGGATGCTGGTGGTGACTGGTGGTGGTGGTGGTGACTGTGGTGGTTGTGATGATGTTGATAGTGGTGGTGGCTGTGGTGGCGGTGATGACGGTGATGGTGGTGGTGACTGTGGTGGCGGTGATGACGGTGATGGTGGTGGTGACTGTGGTGGTTGTGATGATGGTGATGGTGGTGGTGACTGTGGTGATGGTGATGACGGTGATGGTGGTGGTGACTGTGGTGGTTGTGGTGGCAATAGTGGTAGTGGCGATGGTGGTAATGGTAAGATAGTTCTTACTGAGGGGAGTCCTGAATCTCTCATCTCCCATTGGATAACACCAAGACCCAGGGTCAGGAAGAATAGATTCCGGCTTGACAACTCTTTGGTATGAGGGTCTGGGCTGTCTGCAAAGTGAAGCTGTGCCTCCCATTGTAAGTCTTAATTAAGAAGGTAAATAAGGCCGGGTGTGGAGGCTCACGCCTGTAATCCCAGCACTTTGGGAGACCAAGGTGGATGGATCACTTGAAGTCAGGAGTTTGAGACCATCCTGGCCAACATGGTGAAATCCTGTCTCTACTAAAAATACAAAAATTAGCTAGTTGTGGTGGCACACGCCTGTAGTAACAGCTACTTGAGAGGCTGATGCAGAATGGCTTGAACCTAGGAGGCGAAGGTTGCAGTAAGCTGAGATCCTGTCCCTGCACTCCAGCCTGGGAGACAGAGCGAGACTCTGCCTCAAAAAAAAAAAAAAAAAAAAAAAAGAAGAAGAAGAAGAAGAAGAAAGTAAACTAAGGGCTTGCTCCCTGAAAATAGACACGGTCTCCCTTCCCTTGAGACTCCCTGCACCCCAAGTCAATGGGAATGAATAGGCACATAGAGACAGGCTCTCCCCGAATGGGAAGTTCTGGATATCACATATCCACATGCTCCCCATACCAGAATCTTCATCCTCGACCTGCTTTCAATTTTTCCATAGAATTTAGCATCTTTGGGCCAGGCATAGTGGCCAGCACCTGTAATCCCAGCACTTTGCAAGGCTGAGGTGGGCAGCTCCCCTGAGGTCAGGCATTCGAGACTAGCCTGGCCAACATGGCAAAACCCTGTCTCTACTAAAAATACAAAAAAAATTAACCAGGTATGGTGGCAAACGCTTGTAATCCCAGCTACTCAGGAGGCTGAGGCAGGAGAATCGCTTGAACCAGAAGGTGGAGGTTGCACTGAGCCGAGATTGCTGCCATTGCACTCCAGCCTGCCTGCAAGACAAAAGCAAAACTCCACCTCAAAAAAAAAAATAAAAAAATTAGCATCTTCTAGCATACATTATAATTTACTTATGTTCTATGTTTAGTGTTAATTTTTGTCTGTCTCTACCCACCTCTCCCACTAGAAGATAAACTTCAGAGGGCTGGAGTTACTGTTTGGTTCGCTGCTGGATTCCAAACGCCTAAAATAGTGTCTGGCACGCAGTAGGTGCTCAAGAAATATTTGTTCAAGGAACAAATGCTAAAGGGAAGGGATTGATGGAGGAAAAGTTTCCTGGGTCAGGCCCAGCTTCCTGCCTTGTTACCTGGTTTCTCCTCAAACAAACAGAGGTGAGTGGGGAGTGGCCCTGAGCACCCAGCCTGCAGGCTTTCAGACTGGGCCCAGGCTGGGCTGTGGGTGTAAGGGCGCAGTGCTCAGCCTGGCAGTTGATCTCCCCGTGGCATGGCATTCAGGGGGCCTGAACCCTGGGTCTTGGCATCCCTGCTGAGCCGGAGACTGAAGGCGGAGGAGAAGACCCTGGATCTAGAGTTCGAAGTTTTGAGCGTGGGGTTTAATGAGGGGGGTAGATATGTCCTGAGACTGTCAGCTGAGAACCCCTTGCAGGCAGGCTCTGGGGCTGGGGTGCAGTTGCAAGTGAATGATGGTGATCCCCTCCATGCCTGCTCTGTTGTCACTGATGTCATTGAGCAGCAGGAGCCTGGCCAGAGCCTCACCCTCACCAGGAACAAGTTTATCTTTACTCTGCCCAAAGGTATGAAGTGGGGGTGGGGCTTAGGGGAGAGAAAGACCCTGGAACCCCTGCCTCAGCCCCACTCCCCACTCTGGGACCCCAGAGAGCCTCAGTAGAACTGGGAGGGGTGGGGCTCCAGACTGCATCCCAAAGCTCTGTCGGTGTGACCTTGGGCAAATTCTGGGCCTCTGTGACCTGAGCCTCCTTCAGTGTGGCATGGGGACGCTGATGCCCATCACACAAGGTCAGGTGAGAAGGAAATAGAAGCGCAGATGAGAAATGGCTTTGTAAACGTAAGAGTGCTGATCACACAGTGGGTTTGGGGGCCAGTCCTCGGCTGTGGACATCACACTGAGTAACGTTAGACTCAGCCAACTGAGTGTCTGGTCCTGAGCCCCACTTGACTGTGGGTATGGGGAGGGTGGACAGAAATAAGGGGGGACCCAGGGCCCAGGAAGCCTGGGCCCTGCCTTCTGGAACTTCCAGAGCAGGTGAAGGGGCAGGAACTCCAAGCAGAGAGAAGTAAAGTGAGCTGGAATGAGAAGATCTATACCTAGACTGTGAGGCCACCCCAGCAGGCTGCCTGGAGGAGGAGGGATGTGGGGGAATGGGGAAGCCAGGTTGCAGACTTTAAGTGGCCATGAATCAGGGGCAGGCTGAACTCTTCCCCAGTCTAGGAGTCTAGGGTGGTGGGAGGACCTGGGATCATCCCACAGGCTAAGCCCTCCCTTCCTCACCCCTGCCAGGTGGGCTTGGATTGGGTATCAGCAAAGGAAGGGAGCCCAGGGAGGGTTTCTCTGCATCTGCTGGGGGCCTAGGAGGGAGTCGCCCACCAGGGAAATCTTAGCCAAGACTGCTTGGCTTTCACTCAAAGGCTGGGCAGCCCAGGTTTCCCCAGGGCCCTCCCTGTCCTCCTAGTCCCCCAGCAGATGCAGAGAAACCTGAGATCATCTCTGAGCCCTGTGTTCCCTCATCCAGGTTTCTGCAAGAATGATGGGCAGCATGACGCTCAGCTGCGCGTGGAGGCACTGAGGCTGGACGAACCCTCAGGACGGACGACCCAGCGGGTGGGTGAGGCCATCTTCCCCATCTACCCGAGGCCAGACCAACCCCGCATGAACCCGGAGGCTCGGGACCACGAGGACCTGTACCGCTACTGTGGCAACCTGGCCCTGCTCCGGGCCAGTGCGGACCCCACAGCCCGCCACTGTGGAGGCCTGGCCTACAGTGTGGCCTTCCACGTGCACCGGGACCCTCAGCCCCCAACCTCAGACAGCACTCCGGGGGCTGGCCAGCCAGAACTGATGTCACCATGCCCAGAGCCCCAGCTCCCCAGGCTGCAGGTGGGTGCTTCCCGTGTCCTAGTTCAGATTTGGGCTCACTGGGCACAAGACCCAGCCTCTGTCATAAGCCAGGCTGGCCCCTGTCCCGAGCTGAGCAGAGCAGCAGAGGAGCTCCCAAGGCTGCCACATTCAGTCTGGGAAACATGCAGTCTGCAAATGGACACGAGAGTCTCAGTTTGAAGGGGCAGACAGAAAATGGGCAAAGGCCACACAAATCAGGTAGCCAGCTAAGTGGGGTTTCTTTTGCCCTGTGGGTTAGTGACCCCTGAGGCCCTTCAGTTCCCAACCTTGTTCTCACCAGATTTTGCGGAAGGCCCCAAGTGACCAGGGAACACAAATCTCCTCTGTGTGCCCATCCTCAAGCCCATGCAGCATCCACCCTGCCCAGGAGGGGCTCGGCCCCAACCCAGGACCCAGGTGAGAGGGTCTAGTCCTCATCCGAAATATAGGAGGCTTCTCCCCTGTGGCCATGCTCTGTGACCAGAGAGCGTGTCTAGTAGGCCTCACGGCCAGCGCAGACAGCAGCTGGTAGAGCGAGTAGTTGCCCATTTGACAGGTGGAGAAACAGGCCCAAGGTTTGCTTGACTCCATTTAATGTCAACAGCATTTCCTGGAGACCTCAGTGCATAATAGTGCACAGGATCCAAAACTGATCAGCCCCCTAAGCTCAGGGGGTCACCTGGCTTGAGGACAGTGGGCATAGTGAGGGCATCATCTGTGGTCCTGTAGGGCATGGCTGGCAGGAGAGTTCTGGTGAGGGAGTGTGCATGTTGGATTTTGATGCCTATGAATGGTTTCTTGGAAGAGGGGTCATTTGAGGTGAATTTCCCATTCATTCATTCATTCATTCATTCTTTAATCCATTCATTCATCCATCAAACATTTGTTAAATGCCAACTCTGCCGACTGCATGCTACGGGGGTAAGATTTAGGGACAGCAATCCTGGGCTCTGGGGAGGGTGTTCCAGGAGGAGGGACCACAATGCACTGGGTAAAGAAAAGGGGGAGGTTCAGCTGGCAGCAGAGGATGAGCTGAGGTTGGAGCCTGCAGCTGACAAGCAGAGGCGCCTGGCCCACCTGTGGAGCCTCTCTCCCTGGGGATGGGAGAAAGTGGAAGGGGTCGAGGGCACCAGAGCAGAAGAGCAGAGGTGGGTGTTCATTTCAGGAAGTAGTGGGGAACACCAGAGGGGTTTGTGCGGAAGAAAGGCCAGATCTGAGCTGTGGTTTAGGCCAAGCGACAGGGCAGCGTGTACCAGGATAATGGCAGGGATGACCAGGGATCAGCTTCTCTTGCCTAGTCACTCAGCCTGTTGACGCGGCCCACTGTGGCCTCAGTCCATTAATTCATCCGTCAGTCAATCAACACATACTTTTGACCACTTCCTGCATGCCCAGCTCTGTGCTGGATGCTGAGCTTGTAAAATGAGATGCATGTCACCTGCATTCCTAGGTGACATTCTGTTCCCTTAGACTGCAAGCTCCCTGACTTCAGGGCCTGGTATCCTACGGTTTAACACAGGACTAGGCAGGAGCTGTGAACTCAGGAGAAGCTGTCTCCTGCTCTCCAGGTCCCAGAATGCCCTGGCCACCCGAGCCACATGCCACGTGGATGGTGCTCTTCAGGCTGCAGTTCTGAATGCGTGTGAGGGAGGGGAAAGGAGACTGGTGAGATGGCTGAGTCGAACTCAGCAGCTCTAATTTCTGTTATTTAAAGCCATCATCTCCCCACCATGCTCCCTCTTAAAGTGTCAGATGTCTGCTTCTACCAAGACAAGAAAATGGCTTTTAAGGGAGAGGAAAATCACTTCCCTGGGGGAGGGGGGAGAGAGTCGGCAATCATAACCCTGGCGACAGGGCCAGGAAGCACCAGGAAGCAGACAATGGAGACGGGTCCTTCAGAGAATATGGGGGCTATTTCAGCTCTGGGGGACTCTCTCTAGCGGTTCAGGCTAAGGAAGTCAGGCACCTTTCTGGTGGTGCTACTTGGAGGCTCAAAGGCACAGCTGGAAGGACAGCAGCAAGACCAGGCTGTCAGCGAGCAATATTCACATAAAAGCTAGGGATGGATTTCTGGCTCCAGCTGCAAATGTCTAGGCTCAAGGTTACCTCTTCCAGGAAGCCTTCCCAGCTTGGATTTTCATTCCTCCCAAGTTATTCTCAGTCCTGACTTTTATCAGACATTTTAACAATTGAATCTATTTCATTCAGAATTAGGTTGTCGGCTCACGAGCTGTTCTGCAGTTTGTGTAGTGTGTGGCACTGTTTTTTCCACCAGAACTTCTGATGGTCACTGATGATGGTCACAGCGGGGCAGTGGAGCAGGGCCTGGAGAGCAGGGAGCATAGGAATGCAATGATCAAGATGATCTGGAATGAGGAGGGAGCAGAAGGCAAGGCTCGGAGTGAGACCAGGGTCAGGGCTCCGTGCAGACTTCCACGACTGGCTTTGTATCAGAATCACTTTGCTTCTCAGCCATGGCCCATGGGTCACACAGCCCTCAATGGCCATGCCGATGCTGGTCACAGCATTCCCTAGTCCTGCAGACTCGGACACTAAAACAATCAATTCCCCTGAGCAATAAAATTACGGACGGTGAACATGTTTCCTTCTGCAGTCCCCAAGCTTCCTCCTCCGTGTGGGTGGGGAGGGGCTGGCAGGAGGGAGTATGTACTTCATGAATATTTCCAGCAGCACAGTCACAGGCTCCAAGATAGAGGTCACTCCCTGAGCCCTTGATCCAAGAACGGGGGAGCTGGGAGCTTGCAGGCAGGGGCTGCAGAGGCAGTTTACCCACCTGGAGGGGTAACTAGCTCCAGGTTCCTGACAGCCACAGCAGCAGCCCTCTGGAGACGGACACGCAGGGTGCTTCCTTTCTGGGTAAAGATCCACTAGACTTATCACCCCCCTCCCCATGCTGCCTCCTGTCACTTCTTGGCAGCTTTGAGCTCCCTGAGCCTCTCCTTCCCCTGGGTAAGGAGGAGTTTATCAGACCAGAATGAGGGTGGCCTGTTCGCTGCTGGGCAGAGCACCCTGGGGTGAGGAAAGCAGGAAGGTCTTGCCCAAAGCTGGCGGAAAGGCCATCAGGTGTGACTCGGCTGGACATTTTTAGGGGAAAGCGATGCATCTTGGCGGGACTAAGGAGGACAGGGTGACCACACAGCTGTGGGCCTGGAGCAGGGCTCTCAGGAGCCACCACCCTCCTGGTACCTCACTACCCGCTCCAAGAGATCCCTGAAAGTCGACTGACAACTTCCCACAGGCAGAGCAGTTCAAGAGGGAAACTTTGGAAATTCCCAGGGGTGAAATTTCTGGAAACGTGAATTTTAAGGTCCCTTGCTTGTAGCTCTGGGAGCCATCCTGGGAGCCTCCTCACTAGACGCCTGCAGCTCTCTCCTACCCAGCTCTGAGCTCTGGGAGGAGGAGGAGGGGTGCGGTGGGCTCCCTCCCCCGCATTCACCTCTTCCCAACAATGGCAGTTTTGTTTCATAGAAACAATTTCGTTTCCCAGGAGCCTTTTAAATGACGCTTTCAAGGCTTTTTTTTTTTTTTTTTTTAATTTCTTCCGTTTAAAACACCTTTTTTTTCCCCCTGGAGGGGAGAAAAGGAGAAGAAAAGCTAATAAAGCAATCACCAAATGCCGAGCACCTGGCTCTACGCCTGTGGATTCTGACTGTGAATTTGGCACCACTGGCTGGGGGGGGCTTTCATTAAGGAGAAGAGGGGAAAGGAGAGCAGCCGCGGAGCTGTTGTGAACCGCTTGCCCAGCGTCCCCTCTGCCTCCCCGCCCCCATCCCACCCTGTCCCCCTCCGCCTGTGTGTCTCTGGTCCCAATTCCAGTTGGAGCTCCAGACCGATGCTCTCCCAGCCCCAGGCATCCTCTTGCCTTTAAGGCCCAAGCACTCCGTCCTCGTCCTCGCTTCCCCCCACACTCCCCGCCCGGTGCCCTGCTTTTAAATTCATTATGCCTTTTATTGCTCGCGATTGCGTACACTATTTCTATTGCCCTGGAGACTGGAATGGTTCAAGCAGGGAGAGACGCACGATGTGGATTTCATTAACTTTACTCTTTACTGCCCGTTCAATCCCAGGGGTGCGGCGCAGGGGTGTGAGTGGGGGCTGGCCTGGCTAGGGAACTGGGCACCTCTTCAGTGCCATCCACTCAGTGCTGGACCCTGGGGTTAGCTGACTTCCCTCGTCTTGTGAAGCCTCCCACTTCTGCCTCTCCCTCTGCCCTCCTGGGGAGAGGAATTGTCACTGGCCCATCTCACAGGTGGGCAAAGAGAGGCTCTAAAAGGCGAAGCTTGGGCTGCTAGCAACAAAGTGGTGGGAGGCGGGGAAGGTGAGAACAGGTTAGATCAGGACTGCCAGCCCTCTCCCAGGCTGATGTCACCCTCCTTGGGCACTGGGACCCCAGCTTCCCCTTCCTCCTTTGCTGCGCTTCACCAAAGGTAGAGGACTGGAGGCCGGTCAGCTCCTTCTTGCAAATGAGGCAGTTTTATGGGCTTTAGAAAAACACTCCAATTGTTCCCTCAATTACCCTGGAGCGGATTGAATATATTAATCTCTCTCTAACTCGAGTTAGAGACTCTGCTGCCGCCCCTCCCCCAGCCACCAGCGCCCCTACATAGGCACGTGCCAGAGATTGACTCCCAGCCCCCACCGTCTGGCCCTCAGCGCCCCCCAGCAGGTCAGCCCTGTCCAGGCAGTGTGTTTCTGCCGAGGCTGTGCCCACTGCCAGCACACACACACACACACACACACACACACAAACACACACACACACAGGAACACATACAGGAATACACACATACACATACACATACATACACACACATACATACACACACAGGAACACACAGGAATACACACATAAACATACACATACATACACACACACAAACACACACACACACGCACACACACACGCACAGGAACACACAGGAATACACACATACACGTACATACACACACACAGGAACACACAGGAATACACACATACACATACACATACATACATACACACACAAACACATACACATGCACACACATGCACACACACACACACACACACAGCAGACAGCTGCTTTACATTTCTCCGTCAATTTCCATTGATTTCCTCCGCTGCCACTATTTGAAAGAGCCTTTTCCGTGAGTAAACGTGATCATGGGGGCTCCCCCTTGAGTAGGGAGCGGGAGGGGACTGCAGGCAGCTCCCTCTTCTGCTCCTTTGACAACTGCCTCCAGCTTAAACACACTCTGCCCCAGGCAGCTGAGCCCGGTTAAAAGCTACCTGAGGTTTCCCTTTGTAGCTCGATTTTCTTTTATTTCAAGGGAACAAAGGCACTGTCACGGCATTCTCAGAGAGTGCTGTCACCCACGCAGGGAGGCGTGCAGACCGGCACGTGGTGGAAGGAGAGGTGGAGCAGGCAGGTGCTGGCCCCAGGGAGGGCGGGGTGGGGGGCACTTCCTGTCCCACCTCACCCCTGCACCCCGACACTGTCCCTGTCAGGGAGAGAGGCCAGGGGCTAAATACATCACAATCACCCTGCAGGCAGCCTGCCGGCTCCCTTTCCTCCTCCCAGTGCACTGAAACACTCTCCGTTGATGGGGTCCCTGAAAGAGAGCCCAGAGGTCCTGGGCAGCATGGATGAGGCTCAAAAAAGCAGTTTGGGGGAGTCCTATATTTGTGTCCTTGCCCAAGCTTCCAGATTTCCACATCATTCATATATGCTTCTGGGGTACTAACAGGGTCCATGCCGGAACTCAGCAGGGTGGGGGATGGGAGAGGTCTGGGATTCAGCCAGCTTAGGGTGAGAGGCAGATGTATGGAAGTCAGGAGGACCTGGATGCTGACTGGGCTCTGGCATTCATTAAGTGGCCTTTGACCTCCTGGTGCAGGTTATATAACTTCCCCCAGCCTCCACTTCCACATCTGTAAAATGGGAGAGAGCAATTCCTGTGCCCTTTACTGCTGGCAAGACGAAATGAGCTAGTGTACAATTAGCCTTGCCCTGCAGTAAGTGATTAAATAAAGTCCTGCTGTTCTAGTCGTGAGTTGGGATGCTGTATTGGGCAGAGGATGGGTCTGGGTCTCGGTTTCTGCACCTAGAAAACAGGGTCGCTCCTTCTTGCCCAGACAGTATCCCAAGAGAAGGGTGTTAGGAACTTGTAAGTCTCGCTATGTCTGGGCCCAGATACCAGGTTGCAGGGCGGAGAAGGCCAGCCCAGCCTGGGTGCTAGTCTGGGAAGAGGCTGCATTCGCAGATTGTTGTAACCGAACACAACAGATGGCCCTGCTGTCCTCCCTCATCTCTGCCTTTCCCCACCCCAGCCAGGGGCTGCCGCTGACTCACACCTCCTGGAGGCGTGTGTGTGTGTGTGTGTGTGTGTGTGTGTGTGTGTGTGTGTGTTAGAGACAGAGAGAGAGATGTGGGGGGAGATGGAGAGGAAGGGGGTGCCTGCCTCTGATGTCTTCCCAGCCAGACCAGCCCCAGCCCCAGTGAGCCCCTGATGGGCTCCAGGAGAGCAGGGAATGCGATGGCCTTGTCATCTCCAGAAAGTATCTTCACAGTGAAGGAAGCAGGAATGTGCAGGAAGGCCCAGGGACGATTACACCCATGGAAAGTGGACATGCCCCCAACTCCTGACCGCCCTCCACCACCCCCAACTCCATCCACACTCATGCACGCCAAGACACACAGGTACACACATACATGCACACATACATGATTGTACACAGACCTCCAGCATCCTCGACATGCAGAGACTCCCACCCCGCCCCCATCACAATGACAGATTCACACAGTCACCAACAGGCATGTCTGGGAAGTCCACATCACAGCCCCACCCCTCCCCGCCCCTCCCTGGATCTCCTGCCTCTCCCCTGGTCCATCTCTGCACAACACCCCCAAGTGCAGCACCAGATGAGAAAGAGGCTTGAGGACATGGCATATGTGATATATGAGGTGAGATTAAAACCCTGTGTGAAACCCATCTTTAATATACCTCTAACAGCCGATTAGGGTGGGGGCAGCAGGGCAGGAAGGCTGGCAGCACCCAGTGCACCCACCCTGGCCCTGGTGAGGGGTGGGGCTGTTGGGCCAGCCCAGCCAGCCCCATCCTGGGTCCTGGGCTGGTTCTGCAGAGTCCTGGAGTCAGGAACATCTGAGGCCAGCAGGTACCAGCCCCCTTCCCGGGGTAGATGGAGGAGGCAAGTGGGATGTCCTTCCTCCATCTGGACCTGACAGCCTGCCCTGGGCTCCAAAGGTCCAACCTCCTTTGAGGTTGGCATGACTCATTCATTCATTCATTCATTCACTTTCCCAAGCAGTAAACTGGGTTGCTGTATGTCCAGCCCTCAGGGAGCTGCCAGGCTGGGCAGGGAGAGGAAATAGGAGGAGTTGGGGAATCATCACTTTCCAAGCAGATTGTGGAGGAAGTGGTGGGCACGAGCTGGGTGGTCGTCAAGGACTCAGTCTGTTGAGGAAGACAGTTCTGCTGGCAGTCAGAAGGTTTTGTCTGGAACCTCGTTTCCCAGTTGCGTATGAACAGCTATGGCTTGGAGCAAGTCCCTTACCTCCCTGGGCCTCAGATTCCTCATCTGTACGTTGGACAGAGTCTACCTACTAACTAGGAAGTCATGAGGCTCAAGTGAGGAAGAGGTTAGGAAATTGCATGGTGCTTGAACCCACCCCACAAATGTCAGGGGGCAGTTGAACCCTGTCTCCGTGGTGGGGTGGGATTCCAGCAGAGGGTGGGGAGAATGGTTTTCAAGGGTGGAGGACAGTGTGAGCAAAGGCGTGGAGGTACTCAAGGGACAAGCAAGTAGAGGGGAAGCAGGAGGTGGAGAGAGCCAGTTTGTGGGATGGGGGGGTGGGGAGTTGTAGGGATGCAGAGGGAATGCACCGGAGGCGCCGTCTCTGAGTGCTTCCAGCTCTCCGCCATTCCCTCTGTAGTGGAGGCTGCTCTGGGCCAGGCTGGTAGAGGTGGAAGTTCTGTCACGTTTGGCAGCCTGCAGAGCCCATGGGAGCATCGCATTGGTCTTGGGAGGTGAGTAGGGCAACCTTGATAGAGCCCATTTTCTGGAGCAAGAAACTGAGCTCCTAGGGGAGATGAACAGCTTGCCCAAGGCAGTCAATAGCAAGATCAAGCTGGAATCTAGATCTCCACCATGTATTTTGGTCTTTCCGAGCCAGTAATCACCACACAGGTGGGAATGACTAACAGCATCCTTTCCCAGGGAGACTTACACTTTGCAAGCTGTTCCTTAGCCCATTTGCAAGCTGTTCCTAGCCCAAGCCACACTAATGCTGGGCTTTCTGGGCACGTGACGGGATGACAGGGAAGCAGTTTGAGGGAGGAGATTTCTTCCTGGTGGCCCCATATCACACCGAGTCCTGCCAAGACAGGTTACTTGGTAGCCAACAGTGATGCTCATTTATTGCACTGGGTGGTTTGGGAGCAAGGCTGGAGATGGAGTTGGGGCTGTCAATGGCTCAGAGCCCCAGAGCAAACTCCCTGAACCACTGCCGTTGGCTGATGACACTTAGAAAAACTTGTTCCAGGCCAGGCACAGTGGCTCACGCCTGTAATCCCAGCACTTTGAGAGGCTGAGGCAGATGGATCACAAGGTCAGGAGTTCGAAACCAGCCTGACCAACATGGTGAAACCCCATCTATACTAAAAACACAAAAATTAGCCAGACGTGGTGGCATGCATCTGTAATCCCAGCTACTCAGGAGGCTGAGGCAGGAGAATTGCTTGAACCTGGGAGGTGGAGGTTGCAGTGAGCTGAGACCGCACCACTGCACTCCAGCCTGGGCAAGAGCAAGGGAAAGCGAGCAATCAAGAGGGAGGGAGAGGAGAGAGGGAGGGAGGGAAGGAAGGAAGGGAGGGAGGAAGGAAGGAAGGAGGGAAGGAAGGAAGGAAAGAGGGAGGAAGGAAAGGAGGAGGGAGGAAGGGACGAAGGAGGGAGGGAAGGAGGGAGGGAGGGAAGGAGGGAGGGAGGGGGGGTTGCATAAGTAAGCCCTTCCCACCCTATCTGAGAAGTGACAGTGAGTCACAGCCAAGAAGCTTCAGTAGAAAAACTTAGGGCTCAGGCTTGAGTTCAGGTTCCTGGTTTGCCTTGCAGTAGGTATTCCTGAGCAAGTCATTTTACTTCTCTGTTTTCTCCTCTGTAAAAGGTGGATAATGATGCCTACTTGGAAATGTGATTGTGGCAATCGAATAATAGTCTAGCCTCACTGCAGTCCAGGAGGGCCTCTCAGAGTAGGGGGTTCCAAAGACTGCCAGAACACGGACAGCCTGGAAGCCACTCTGATTCACAGCCTTGGAGGTGGGGGGGAGGGTGGTTGGGTGGATGAGCCACATGTCTCCACCCCACTACCTCTGCAGAGAGGTGTTACTAATTCTTCCGAGCAGGAAGCATGTGTTGAACCCTGATTCTATGCCAGGAGTGGCCCCTCAGAGCTCTTGGAAAGACAGGAGCACCACGGGGAGATCATTGAAGTCACTAGGTATAGGAGGGGAAGCAGCTGGACCCACCTTGTGGAGGCTGAAGGCACAGTGAAGGGATGGGAAGCATTTCATCAAGGTAGAAAGGCAGTGAGGAGAGGAGAGGAGTGATGAGGTCTAGTTTCAATCCTGCTCTGCCCATTCCAGCTGTGGGACTTCACCTCCCCGCACCTCCTTTCCTCGTCTGTAAAATGAGGATCATAACGACACTGGCCAGCAGGACTGCTGAATTCAGTGTGTAGTAAATTTAAAGAATATAGCCAACGCTCACAAAACACTGGCCATTCTCGTGATGCCGGGCGAATGGCCGCTTGCCAGGTAGGCAAGGGTTGGACGGAGAAGCTTAAGAGCCAGGGGCCGGAGAGAGTGTGGCTTCTTTTTTTTTTTTTTGAGACGGAGTTTCACTCTTCTTACCCAGGCTGGAGTGCAATGGCGCGATCTCAGCTCACCACAACCTCCGCCTCCTGGGTTCAGGCAATTCTCCTGCCTCAGCCTCCCGAGTAGCTGGGATTACAGGCGTGCGCCACCACGCCCAGCTAATTTTTTGTGGCTTCTTTAGGGAACTTGGAAGCTCTCTGGGGAGGCAGTGATTGTGGAGGCGGGTGAGGGGCTGGAAGCCTGTTCTTGAGTCTGTGTTGGTTGGGCCAGTGGAGCTCACGCATGGGCATGGGAGCGGGGAGGATGTCGACATTATTTTAATCTTCCTCTTAAAGATAATTGCTTTTTGTCGGCGGGTGTTCCTGGAGATGCCTCCCCGTGGGATTGCTTCCCAGGCTCCTCTCTTCCAGGAGACAGGCAGGGGCCGGGCCAGCTCCGCGCTGCATTAATACGCTGCAAATGCGATTTCATGGCCTCAAATGAGATTAGGGCCAGAGGCTCTGCTCTCTGGTAGAGAAGGCAGGCAGTGTGAGCGAAGGGTGTCGGGTGCTGGGCAGGGAATCTAAGAGGGAGGGAGCCGGGCGGACTTGGCCTGAGTGAGCAGTTTCCTGTAACTGGAGCCCCTCAGACGTGCTGGCGCATCCCGGCTGCAGACCCAACCCTGAAGCCCTGCCCAGTGGGTGAGGTGCCTGGGGCTGTCACCCCCATGCCCAGGCTGCCCACAAGTACCTCACTAAGGAGAGTGCTGTGATTAAGACCACAGTCTCTGCAGCTAGGAGGCCTAAGTCTAAAGCCTGCCTCCATTTTCTTATCTTTAAAATGGGGACAACATGCCAGGTGTGGCAGCTCATGCCTGTAATCCCAGGAGGGCTTGGGAGGCCGAGGCAGGCAGATCACTTGAAGTCAGGAGTTCCAGACCAGCCTGGCCAATGTGGTGAAATCCCATCTGTACTAAAAATACAAAAATTAGCCTGGGGTAGTGGCAGGCTCCTGTAATCCCAGCTACTTGGGAGGCTAAGGCAGGAGAATCGCTTGAACTTGGGAAGCAGAGGTTGGCGTGAGCCGAGATCCTGCCACTGCACTCCAGCCTGAGTGACAATCGAGACTTTGTCTCAAAAAGTAGAAATAAAAATAAAATAAAATGGGGACAGCAGTAGAACCTACCTCATATGACGTTGTGAGGACTGAGGGCTCACTATTCGCCATTATCACGAGGTTTGTATACACACTCATGCATGCCTTTGCAAGGGAGAAGGCGCTGGGGGGTTGGACTGTGGAGACGGAGGGTTTCGGGGAGCAGGCATCACGGTCCCAGACTGAAGTAGCAGGAAGGAGGAAGACACCTTATCCAAACATCATTCCTCACTCATGCGTCAAGCACCCACCTGGTGCCAATTCTGTGTCGGGCAACATGCTGGACCTTGGGGGCATGGTCCCTGCCCTTGGGGAAGAGACATCCTGTCCCAGAGACGTCATGAGCCAGGGCAGGGGAGGCCTGTGAGCTGTGGATCTGAGGTCCCTGGGGCGGGGGGCGGGGAGGGTGCAGCAGATCTTCATGCGGGTTGTGTACAATTCCATTGTGTCTTGAATTATTCAGGCTGGCTGGGGAAGAGCGATGGACCAGGCATATGGAACAGGGCAGGCGAGGCTCGAAGGTTGGGGAGACCACTGCTCGTTCACGGGGACCACAGGCATGTCATGAGGCTGGAGTGTGGCTGTGAGGCTGTGACTAGGTACAGGGCATGGGGTGAGCAGACAAGGAGGAGGCTGGCAGTGTCCCCTGCAGCGATGGGGTCCTACTAAGGTGCTTTTTTGAAGCAGAGGAGGGCGTTGGTCAGGTTTGGAGGTTGGAAGAATTGGGGTGAGGAGACAGGTTTGCTGGAAACGGGTTGAGCCTACCATCCCCACCCCCAAGGCCTCTCTGCCCTCTGAGTAGACCCACCACCCAACCTTGGCAGGGCACTGCTTCTGCCCCCGCTGATGGAAGGAAATGGCAGGCGGCTTCACTGCTCACTCCTTTATGCAGTCCCTTGTTAAACGAGTTATTGATTTTTCAAAAGAAAAATGCCCAAAAGCCATGTTGCATCTTTAGCAAAGTGATTTATGACATGATGGAGGGAGCTGGGCTGCCCCAAATGGGAGCTCTGGTTGTCAGACGCTGAGAGGAATCCTTCAACGTGGCCATCCGTACACGTGCCTGCTGAGCAAATGGAAGCCATGTTATCCAACGATGAGAGCACCACACTCCGCCCGTCATCCCCAAGTCTCCCGTTGCCAAAGCAGGGGCCATAGGCACTCCATCTTGGCCTAAATTGGTGTAAGCGTGAGAGAAAGCCACTCGCGGGGCTGCCTACCGTGTCTAATCCTCGCCACGGCCCTGCATGGAGCCTGCTGGCAGATCCGCTCTGCAGACGAGGAACGGGAGGCTCTGGGGGTCAGGAGGCTTGCCCAAATGCGTGCTGCGGTGCCTGGCAGAACCAGGGTTAAAGCCAGGCCTGACAGATCCCAAGTCATCATGCTTTCTTGTTTCCTGCCAAATCTTTCTGGTGGTGTCCAGAGATCACAAGAACTAGGTGCAGCAAGACAGGGTCAGAACTATTACAGAGTCTGCTCTGTGACAAAACACGGATACGCATGGGTTTAGTCCAGTGGCCATTTACTGAGCTGATAAAATTCACTTCTACACAGTAAGGAACCAGGGGAAGATCAGAAGGACAGGGCCGCAGAGCCTCCAGGATCCCACCCTGGCCCACTCAGCCAGCGGACCCTGAAGACAGCAGCCTGCATCTAAAGGTTTAGCTGGAAATGAGAGCGAGTTACCATTAAGGATAGAGTCACAGCCTGGGGTGTTATGACCCACCAGCCCTCATGATCAAAGAGCCTTGCAGCTCCTCCGTGCTGGATAGAAGTGGTGTCCTCCAGGCGCCTGCCTCTGCCGTCTCTTACGGGGGCCTGGCCAGCCATGCCCGGCTGAGCCTCTGGGACACACCACCTCAATCTCCTTTGACACCAGCGTCTGGGCTGCACTGCCACAGAGCCGTCTGTCTGGCCTCATTCAAAAGGCCAGGTGTTTTCAACTCCGGTCTTGAATTTTTCATGTTGCCCCAGTTTCAGGAAAGAGGGAAAAAGAGCTATGACTTCTTTCCCCAGAATGAAAGGAAAAGGCAGCGTGGTTTGGTGCTTATGACCACGGACTTTGGAGCCAGCAGGCCTGTAGTCAAATCGCAGCTCTGCTGCCTCAAAGCTGTGTGACCTTAGGCAAGTCCATTCCCTCAGAGCATTTGTGTCCTCACCTTAAAAATGGACTCACAATGGCTGGGCACCGTGGCTCATGCCTGTAATCCCAGCACTTTGGCGGATCACCTGAGGTCGGGAGTTTGATACCAGCCTAACCAATATGGAGAAATCTCGTCTCTACTAAAAATACAAAATTAGCAGGGTGTGGTGGCAGGTGCCTGTAATCCCAGCTACTTAGGAGACTGAAGCCGGAGAATTGCATCGCTTGAACCTGGGATGCGGAGGTTGCAGTGAGCCAAGATCATACCATTGCACTCCACTCTGAGCAACAAAAGTAAAACTCTGTCTCAAAAAAAAAAAAAAAATGGGGGTGTGAAGGGGCCGATGGTGACGATGACAGCAGTGACACCAGGACATCAGGTGAGAGATGGGGCCATGGAGAGGGGTTCACACAGCAGATATATCAACCAGGATCCTGCTGGGAAAAAGAAGGCATTCAAATTCAGGAGCTTGAGGGGAGTTTAATAAAGGGACTATTTACAATACTGAGGGTGGGATTTAGGGAAACAAGAGGGAGACCTCAGTGTCCTCGGGGCTGGAGCCTGCGAGAAGCCTTTCCTGCTCCTAGCTTTGAAGAGACAAGAGAGGACAATGACCATAACCTGGAGAGGCACGCGTACAGAGAGAGTTCACTGCTAGCAGAGTGGCCGTCCCGGAAAGCGAGCCTCTCTCCCGGATTCCCCACGCTTGGCCTTCTCTCTTCTTGACTCTTACCCCTTCCCCCGTATTCCCCCATCACTCTTTCTCCATTGCTTTTGGGCAGCTGTGTTGGATGAGGTGGGAAACGTAGGCAGTGTGATTTTATAGCAAATGGCAGCTCAAAGCTGTGTGATCTTGGGCAAAATGTTAACCCTCTCTGAGCTTTGCTTCCTGTTCTTATCCAGTGGGAGAATCAGGACCGCTCTGAGGGCTGAATGAGACCATGCAGGTAAGGGTCTACCACGGACGGTGAAGTCCCCCAGATGTGCTTGCCCTTTTCCCTGCTAACCAACCTTGGTCTTGGTGAGTTCTCCCCCGCTGAAATGGGCCAGAGAAGTGAGAAATGGCCGTGGGGTGAATCTCCGTGTCTCCACCAGAGCTGGAGCCTTCATACCCACCCAGACCTCACCCCAGGCCTGCTTCCCCTCTTCGCCAGCCCTGCTCTGTTCCGGGCGTCCAGGCCCACCCCCACGGCGGCACCTTTCTCAGGTAGACTTTCACCAGAAATGTCCCCTTCTTTCCTACTTAAATGCAATGTGCTCTCTGGGTCCTGCTCAAGGCCTTTCATCCCGGAGGCCTTCCACGACCCCTTCCTCTCCTGCTCTGGGCATGTGCGGTCCTCGTGGTCCTCGGCAACGCCTCCTGTGTTTGTGCTGCTTCTGGAATTAAGAAACATAAGGCAGGGGCGTGGGACCAGGGTGAGTCCCTGCCTCTCCCTTGGTTTTTATTTTGACTGTTGTCAACTAAAGCATTTTCCTTGGAGGGTCTCTGTGCTCCGCCTGTCCCACACCCTCAGCCGCCGTGGCGTAGGCAGCAGGCCCTCCCTTGTTGGCTGAAGGACGGAAGACTCTGAGAGGGTGACCCATTCCAAATCCACTGCCTGCTGGCCAGGACCTTCAGGAGTCGCTCTGACCTCAGCTCAGTTATGAGGCTCAGCCTCAGGAGTTTTGCAGAGAGATTTGGAGGGCGGGCTTTGCCTTGTGCTTCCACGGTGGCTCCAACTGGGCCTCTTGAGGCCGGTTCATACCCTACCCCTTAAGGTGCTGGGCTGAGTTTAAACTGACGTCACTACAGCCAGAGCTGTTCTAGAGAGGACTTGCCAGGCCCAAGGCTGGTAAGCAGGGAGAAGCGAGCAAGCCTGGGGCTCGTAACTGTCGGTGTTAAGAGCTTTACCTGCCTGGTCTCATTCAGCCCACAGAGCAGCCCTGATCCCCACACCGGATAAGGACGGAAGCCAAAGCTCAAAAAGGGTTAACATTTTGCCCAAGATCACACAGCTTTGAGCTGCCATTTGCCACAAAATCACACTGCCCACATTTCCCACCTCATCCAACTCAGCTGCCCAAATGTGGGGGTGGGACAGGACTCAGAGGGAAGGAAAGGCCAAGTGGGGGAGTGGGGAGCTCCGGGACACAGACACACTCTCTGAGACTCACTGCATGGGCAGTTTGTCCTCATGGGCTGCCTCCCCAGACTCCAGGTCCCAGACATGGCATGAGGAAGCAGGGCTGCCTATGAGCCACGTCTGTCTGCCCAGATTCTTCTTGCTGTCCAGCCAGCAAGATCCCTCCTTCCCCAAGAGCCAGCCCCAGATCCAGCCTCAGGGGCTTGCCCCTCCCAGAACTATGGGCTCCCTAGTGGCCACATTTAACCCCTGGCCCCTCCTACTGATGCAGCTCCAAATGCTCCGTCTTGGAGGTAGGGATTGGCACAGTTATCTATTAGCTGTGAAATTAATCTGTCCCTGCTCTCCCTCACCCTGGAATCCCCCTGAATCATCAAAGCTTGTGGCTGGCCCGTGGACGTGTGAGGAGCAAGCCCACTTCTCTGGGCTGCGGAGGTAGAGCTCGCCTTGCTGGAGGAAGGGGAGGAGAAGGCAGAGCAGCTAGGCTCCTGCTGCTGTTAAGGCTTTCTCACAGGTGAGGAGGAAGCAGCTCTGGGGCCGGGGGTGGAGGGGGGAGGTTAGGGCATGCACAAATGCTGGTGTCCCAGGGGTCCTTGGTCTGGGGAGGTGGACAACTGGCAAGTAGGGGGGTAGGAAGATCCTCTTGGTGGCTGCTTAGTGTGCAGAGCCTGCTTGCACTCTGGAGCCAGCCGGCCTGGAACCAGTGCCCAATAGCATTAGCTTCTTCCCAGGCATGAAGATGGCAGGGGTGTGGCTGCAGTGGCAGAGAGCTCGGATGCCAGCGTGGGCAGCTGGGTGAGAGCCCCAAGCCCCGGGGATGGAGGCAGAGCTGCAGGGCAGGGCAGGGACCACAGTGAGGCAGGCAAGGTGGACAGGGCACAGAATGTCAGCAGGTGCTGTGTCAGGAGCGCAGCGTCCATGCAGCCCTGAGAGTGACGGTTTCCTAAACGTTTGCTTCCTAGGCACCTGGCTTGCGTCTTCAGTCCTGCTGCTGGAGAAGCAGCAATGGCTCCCCATGCCTGGAACCTGCTGCCCCAGCCTCCTAGACTAAGCAGTCCTAAGAGGTTCAGGGAGAGGTGCTCCAGGGAGAGCCACTGAGACCTTTCCACGCATACACACTGTGTTGGGACATGTTGGCCCATGAGGGAGATAAAGCATACTGCTCACAGCCAGGCCATTCCTGGTCAGGCCCCCTGCCCTGGAGCCCCAGGGGTATCACTCTTGGCAGGCGTAGACAGGGAGGAAATTAGGAGTGGGGTTCCTGACTTCCATCCCCTACCAGTGTCTGGGTGACCTTGGCTAGTCCTTCCAGTTCTAATCAAAGGCAAAGCCTCTGTTTTTCTGTCTCTAAACTGGGGAGAACCATATCCTCGCTGCTGCTCTCTCTGGAATGGGGGTAGAGAGGAAGGCTGGGAGGCCTCTGCAAAGTGGGAGTCTCCTGCCTCCTGGCTGCCAGGCTGCTCCTGCTTTTGGACCAGATTAAAAGAACCTCCAACATGGGTCCCAAAATAGACAGAAATGAGGCAGGTCACAGGGGCCTCCCAAACACCTCTGAAAGCTGCCCAGCACCCCAGATCCCTCCTCTTCTAGCCCAGGATTTCTTTTCTTTGCTTTGCTTTTTTTTTTTTTTTTTTTTGAGACAGAGTCTCGCTGTGTCACCCAGACTGGAGTGCAGTGGCACGATCTCAGCTCACTGCAACCTCTGCCTCCCAGGTTCAAGTGATTCTCCTGCCTCAGCCTCCTGAGTAGCTGGGACTACTGGTGCCCACCACCATGCCCAGCTAACTTTTTGTATTTTAGTAGAGATGAGGTTTCACTGTGTTGCCCAGGCTGGTCTTGAACTCCTGAGCTCAGGCAATCCGCCTGCCTCGGCCTCCCAAAGTGCTGGGATTACAGGTGTGAGGCACCGCGCCCAGACACTAGCCCAGGATTTCTGATCATCCTTCAAAGCCCAGTTCAGACCTCACCTCTCTCTAGAGCATCCCCCCACCCCAGGCCAAGGATTAATCTCTCCTCATTCTTCCATCTCACCTCACCGAAAGCATTTAGGACCATGCCTGGCATGCAGCAAATGCTCAATTGAAAGACATTTTATGTCTTTGTAATAATTTCTTGCAGTGCTCAGAACTAAATTAACCATAATCTTTGGTTCAAACTCCAGTACTATCACTGGCCCATGATGGCTTTCTTCAATTGTTTAATTATAATTTATTTTCAATAATATAATGAACTCCCACCGGGCAGGTGGCTCACGCCTGTAATCCCAGCACTTTGGGAGGCTGAGGCCGGCGGATCACGAAATCAAGAGATCGAGACCATCCTGGCCAACATGGTGAAACCCTGTCTCTACTAAAAATACAAAAATTAGCTGGGCACGGTGGCATATGCCTGTAGTCCCAGCTACTCAAGACTGAGGCAGGAGAACCACTTGAACCTGGGAGGCAGAGGTTGCAGTGAGCTGAGATCGCGCCACCGCACTCCAGCCTGGGCAAGAGCGCAAGACTCCATCTCAAAAAATAACAGTAATAATAATAATGAACACCCATTAACTGATCACCCAATCCAAAAACCCAAAGGTTTAGAATGTATTATCTTACCCTTTTCTCTCCCTCATCCTCCCATCTGCCCTCCAAGAAGAAACCATCCTCTTGAAGTGTGTGTTTATTATCAAATAAATGCAAGACTATAGGTACCCAGAGAGGCAAGAAGGCTGGTAGATTCTTCAGCAGAAGTAGCTGTTTCTCCAGTCAAGCTGCAACTCTCTTGAGAGCAGCGTCTGGCTTCCTTTTTTGCTGCAGTGTGAGCGGCATGGGGCTGGCCACACCACATGGTCGGTGGAAGCTACTTGGGGCACCAAGAGCAGGAAAGGTGAGGCCTGAGTGCATGTCAGGAGGCACAACACGGATCCAGAATAGGGAAAGGGGCTTTCTGGTTCTAGCTCACTGCACCTGGCAGGTGACCGTGTGACTTCAACCCTGCCCTGTGACATCACACAATGTTGCCCAGGTGACCCAGCTAAGTGGAAAAGCTCACTGCTTTTCCAGGCCTGGGCAGAGAGAGGGCCCCCCATCTCTCCACCATCCTGGGGGTGCCAAGAGCCAATTGCCTCGTTGCTGACCCTGCCCAGCTGGCCATGGCTGGCAACCCCCAAGGCCCCTCCACCCACAGACCATCTTGCTGCTGAGAGATCGAGGACCTGTCCCACCTGCCCACCCTCCCCCTCCCCACCATTCAGACCCCAGGGCTGATGTGTGGCACCCCTGAGACCACAGTGACCTCCATACTGTCTGCTACCCGTAAGACTCCAAGACGCCCAGGCCAGCTGTCCGGGCAGGACTGATGCCTGATCACCCACTGATACCAGGTATGGTCCCAAGATTGTTAAGCAAGGCCAGACATCCCTGCCCTCAAGAGGATGGGATGGAAAAACAGAAAGGTGAGGCCAAGGACATGGGTCATGCACCTGCATGAATCCGTCCCTCCTCCCAAGGCCCTCCTTAAAAGTTATGTGTGCGCCTTAATTATGACAAAAGCTTCCCTTCTCTGGGTCTCAGTTTTCACAGCTGTGAAATGGTCCCTGTGGCTGTCCCAGGTTAGCTGCCCTATACTCTTGCGCCACGGGGGAGCTGGAATGCAGTGTGTGCTTGCAGATGTTGTCCATGCTGACCACCCGTACCTGGTGGTTCCTGCCATCCTGTTGCTGGGATCACATAGTCTCCGAGAGCCCACTGAGATGGTTCATTACACCCGTCCAATCGCTTCCAGGAGATTTCCAGGCTGCTGTCTTGGCAGCCCTGATGCCCCTACTGCCCCCAGGCTTCCTAGCCCTGGCCTTGATTTTCCGGGGCCTAGGCCCCTGCCCTGGAACACAGATGCTTGGGTCTCTGGAGAGAAGGGACTTTTGTGTTTTGTTCATTGCTGTATCCCCAGCACTCAGCACAGTGCCTGGCACATAGTAGGTGCTTAATAAAAAGCTGTGGCCCAGCAGCAGGACTCTGCCAGGAAAGGACTAGCATCTCAGTGCAATGAGATGCAAACAGTTCAACGCAAGAGAGCCCTTACCTTCCTCACTGGCAAGGCTGAGCCCCTGCCCTAGATGGTGTCATTCACCCACAGGGATGGCAGAAGGAGCTGAGACCAAAGGCACACAGGTACTTGCAAACTGGGAAACCCTCTTTGTGGTTACACTCAGGTTGAATAAGCCACATAGGTGGGGGTGCCCAGGCCCTAGTGTGATTTCCACTTTATTGCTCTGGAGTTTGATGTCTCTGGCTCCTGACATTCTCTGCCCACAGCTGGCCCCTCTCAGACTCCACCCTCCCTATTAAGCTTCTTTCTGTAATGCCACACACTCAGGACCAGGCACCAGGTTGACCTGGCACCCTAAGTGCCATCTGGTCCCCACGTGACCTATGGAGCTGGATTTGGGATCCAGGGAGTTGCGTGGGAGTCCTCAGGAGGAGCCAAGGTTGCTTTGATTGGTAGCTTTGAGAAGCACTTTTGATAGCTGGGTGGAATCGCCTGTCAGGTTGCCCATCATGTCCGGGCGCGGTGGCTCACGCATGTAATCCCAGCGCTGTGGGGATTCTGAGGCAGGAGTTTGAGACCAGCCTGGCCAACATAGAGAAACCCTGTCTCTACTACAAATACAAAAATTAGCAGGGTGTGGTGGCACACAGCTGCAATCCCGGTTTTTCAGGAGGCTGAGGCAGAGGAATTGCTTGAACCTGGGAGGCAGAGGTTGAAGTGAGTTGAGATCACGCCACTGCACTCCAGCCTGGGCAACAGAGTGAGACTCTGTCTCAAAAAAAAAAAAAAAGCTCATCATGTATATATAATATATATTCATGTTTCTTCTTTTGTGAATCCCCAGTTCGTGTTTTCTTAATTGAGGTGATGTTTGTAGGTTTCAGTGCTCTTTGTATATTGGCGATATTAATCCTTTTATGTATATATAGAGAGCAAACATTTTCTCCTTTTTTTCTTTTCTTTGTTTTGCAGGGCGTTTTTTACCATTATAGAAGCTGGTATAGATTTTTTAAAATGTAATCAAGCCCACCCTTTTTTAATGATTTCTGACTTTTGTGTCATCTTCGGGAAAGCTTCTCTGCTCCAAATACCGCAATTCCTCTTGCTGCCACCAATGGATGCTCAGGTTATGAGTTCCAGGGGGTATCCACTGTGGAGCAGAGAAGGGAGCCACATCCGAGGAGGCATGGTTAGAGCACCGCAGAGACAGCGGGAGTGTGGGTCACACCGACCCTGCTTCCAGTTCCAGCCCTGGCCCCAGTAGCTAAGCTGTGTGCTTTCACGCAGAGGGTTTGCTTTCTCTGAGTGTGCTTCCTCACCTGTAAAACAGCTTTCCCCTGGTCACAGGAACTCCCAGGAAGGTTTAGATGCTGAAACTGAAAGGAACCTGGGGGACCATTTTTAACTGAAAGTCCTGGGAAACTGCTGGGAAATAGCCCCACTGCAGTCAAATAAGTTGCCCACATGACAGATCTGGGCAGCCAGGCACCCTGCCTCCCAGCCCAGCCCCTCTCCAGCTGGTGTGGGTTTTCAGACACAGGGCCCTTCTAGAGGGCGGAACTGGGCTTCGCTCCCCAGGCCTCCCAGACTGCTGGAGGAGAGGGGTGGCAAGGGAGGCGTGGTGGAAGAGTTGGTCTCCTTCCATCTCTATCGCTGCCAGAACCAAGTTAAGCCCCCACCCCACCTTCGGGAGCTGAATTCAAGGGCCATTAACTCCTTCCTATGGTTTCTGCCTCTTCCTCCCACCGCTGCCCCTCCCCCCAGCACTCAGATTCAAAAATGCCCTAAGTGGTGGGCAGTCCTAGCTCCCCCAACACCTGCTGGCTAATCCTGGCCTACTGAGGGCAAGGCCACCTGTCTGGTTGGGTAAGGGCACTGGAGGTAGCAGCTTCTGGATCTGGGGGATGTGTATTCTCACCTCCTAATTAGTCATCTTGCTAGGCGAGGACCACAGCCTGCACCAGGCAAGCCGAGGGAAGGGAGGGAGCAAGGCACAGGGATGACAGTTCTGGAGTGAGACCCAGGGATTAGCGGTCCAGCAAAGAGAAGAGCTGGGGCAGAGGCACGGAAGGAGGAGGGAGCTTGGCGGGTGCGAGAATCAGCCAGGAGGCCAGTGTGGCTGGAGCGGAGTGACCCATAGGGCCCCATGGGACAAGATGAGGTCAGCTTTCTGGGTCAGCTCCTGGAGGGCCCCACGGGAACATTACCAGGCCCAGTGGAGTAGCTGAGAGTGCTGAGCTTTGGAATCAGGCCGACTTCGGTGCCCACAGCCCAGCCTCTCGTCCACTGGCTGTGTGGCCTTGGGCAGCTAAACTGGCCAAACCCCTGCCTGGAGAAGCTGCCTGCCGATCTCTGCACCCTAGCAGTGTTGGGTCGGTTAACTGAGAGTGAGCCTGAGAGGCTGACGGTGAGCACCCAGCTCTGCTCCCTGCCAAGAGGAGACATGAGTTTCCTCCCCAGAGCTCACCATGCCCCTACAGATGGGTTTGTGCTGCCTGAGACTTACAGGGGGATTTCCCCATCACCCCCAGTTCACTCCCCCTTGTGTAACTCGGTATGTGCATTTTCTGTTGTCTCATAAACCCTCCAGTGCAGGCCAGGGTAAGTGATGGGTTGAGGACGTTGGTTCTGATGCAAGACGCCTGTGAGGGAAGTGGGCAGATTCCCATCCAGACGTGGGAGGGTTGGCTGCCCTGGCCCCCCATCCCCATCCTGGCATCACCCTTGGCCCCAAGCCTCCCTGGCCCTGGGCCCAGCCTACCCAGCGGGCACATGCCTGCAGGCCTCACCAGGAGGCGCCAGCCTGGCAGCTGGCCTCATGCCCAGAGCTGAAGAACGAGCAGTTCTTGCCAAACTTCCTGCAAGCATTTTTCCCAGAAGGGAAGGCTGTCCCCAAGGGGGAGGCACAGAGGAGGTAGAGGAGGAGCCAGTGCGACTCCTGGCTGGGTCTGCAGGTGCCTAATTGGGCTCTGGGGCTGCCAGGGAGTCAGTGAGAACCTTGGACAATGGTGGTGCTCCTGGGCCCTCACTTGTGTGACCCTAGGGAGCTCGTGACTCCTAGGCCCTGTGACAGGGCCTGTACCCTCATAGCAAAAAGGGGAATCCATGAAGGAACATTAATCACCCCCCCCAGCTCACTGCAGGAACTTCAGGCACAGTAACCACGGAAAGGCTGAATCACAAACCATTCCAGGCATTCCCATTGGCCAGGTGGGAAACTCAAGGCTCAGAGAGGTGGGGCAGAGAGGTAGGGCCAGAGCTGAGCTGAAACCTAGGTCTTTTCTTCCTTCCTTCCTTCCTTCCTTCCTTCCTTCCTTCCTTCCTTCCTTCCTTCCTTCCTTCCTTCCTTCCTTCCCTCATTCTTCCTTCCTTCCTTCCTTCCCTCATTCTTCCTTCTTTCCTTCCTTCCTTCTTTTTTTTGGATGGAGTCTCAGTCTATCACTCAGGCTGGAGTGCAATCTCAGCTCACTGCAACTTCTGCCTCCCCGGTTCAAGTGATTCTTCTGCCTCCCCAGTTCAAGTGATTCTTCTGCCTCAGCCTCCCGAGTGGCTGGGACTACAAGCTCGTGCCACCACACCCGGTTTACTTTTGTTTTCTTAGTAGAGACGGGGTTTCACCATCTTGACCAGGCTGGTCTCAAACTCCCAGCCTCAAGTGATCCACCTGCCTCGGCCTCCCAAAGTGCTGGGATTACAGGCATGAGCCACCACACCCAGCTGCGCTGAAACCTAGGTCTTTTGCCCTGGGGCTGCCAGCCTTGCTCCTGTGCCACTAAATCAGGAGAGCAAGGCTTCGGGGGAGTGGGGGGTCATGGTGGTGGGCAATGAGGGTGGATATGGGAGGAAGCTGCCTACCCAGGAGGGCAAGGAGCAGCACTCTGGCTGTGCCCCATCCCTTACCTCCAGGCAGGGGCATCTTCCCCTCCTGAAGGAAGGGAAGGAGGAGGGGCAACCTTCATCAACACCTCTGCAGATGGTGACAGGCTCTGCTGGGTCCTGGAGGAGGGTAGGGGTGGCCTCCTCAGTCAGAGGAAGGAGGGGGGTCTCTCTGCAGGACTGGCACTTCTGACCTGGGGGGCATGTATTCTCACCTCCTAATTAGTCATCTTGCTAGGCAAGGACCACAGCCTGCACCAGGCAGGCTGAGGGATGACAGCTCTGGGGTGACACCCAGGGAGGAGCTGTCCAGGCTGAGAGAACAGCTGGGGAGAGGCCGGGAGGGAAGAGGAAGCTCGTGGGTATGAGAAACAGCCGGGAGGCCAGTGTGGCTGCAGCAGAGTGACCCACAGGGCTCTATGGGACAAGAGGAGGTCAGTTTTCTGGGCCAGCTCCTGGAGGGTCCCATGGGCCATTGCTAGGCTCTGAGAGAAGCAGCAGGCTACTCCAGGGTTCTGAGCAGAGGAGAGAGAGGGTCCAGACCAATCTGTAAAGGCTCACTCTTGCTGCTGTGTGAGATCGGATGGGGTGGAGGGAGAGCTGGATAGGAAATGAGAAAGCCGTCAGAGGCGAGTCGGGAAGTGCGGGTGTCTGGGAGGGACCTGAGTGCTGACCCGAGGATGCCGAGAAGGGGTCAGAGTCCAGAAATGGTTTGAAGGCGGAGCTGACAGGATCTGCTGAGGAACTGCATAAGGGATGGAAGAGGGAGAGAGCGAAGAATCAGGAAGGACTCCAAGATGTGGGGCTTGAAAAACTAGAACAGATCGCCATTAACTCATTAAGGAGTTGGGGCAGACAGCAGGAGGAAGGGTTCGAAGAGGAGGCAAGAGCTTGTTAGCTGTGAGAGGCCAGTAGACCCCTAGAGGAGCTGTTGAGGGGGTGTGTGGCTCCGATTTGTGGGCACCCCACACTGTCATGAGAAATGGATGAAATAATGTCCCTAAAACTCCTCAGGGCAGGGCAGAGACTCAGGCACTGTCCCCTTTTCTTACCCTCTGCCTGAGGTTTCCAGGAGCCAGCAGGGGTGGTGCGGTGCCCAGGACCCCCAGGCTCAAGGTAGGAGCAGAGCAGGTTCCAGGTAGGCCAGTCCAAGCCCTCATCTCCCCACTGGTGAAACTGACTCTCAGAGCATGGCTGGCTTTGGTAGCCGGTGTGGCGAGAGGCAAAGCTGGTTTAAACCTGCTCTCCTGACCATCAGGGCTCTTCAGGAGCTAGCCCATTCTGAGCCAGGGACTCAGCCTGCCGGGGCTGCCATCAAAGCCAAAGTCCGTCCAGGGCCCAGATCCTTGCTTCTGTCTGGGCCTCAATCTCCCCTCTGTGTAATAGGACATTGTTAACCCCATCCACCAAGGCCTGCCCTGGAATGCAGGGTCTGACAGGCTGAGCTTGCCAGAGACGTGGGACAGCCTCCCAGTGGCCCCTCAGGACTCCACCACCACCCTGAGGAGGTCCACTGCTCATCTCCCAGGACCAGGAATGCCCCTCTATGGCCCCTCACATCAGCTGGAGGGACAAAGGGTAGGGAGGCCTCCTGCCAAAGGAGGCCTACCAAGGATTAATCTGGGTCAGATTAACTGGGAGTGGACAGTCAGCCAGCCGGCCTCCTCTCTGCTGCCTTCCCTGACTGGCTCAGCCGGCCAGGGCTCTGTCTCTTCTCAGCAATTCATCACAATGGTCCTTTGGGCCGTGGAGCCATGAGTTACCGAGCAGCTGTGTCCCCGCATGGGGCAACTGGCGCAGGAGGCCCTGGCATGGGCAGGCACCTCCTCCTCCCCAGTCCGCAAATTTCCCTAGGTAGAAGACAGGTGGGGCATCTGGGACGGACACATGTATTCACCTCCATGTAATGCGCGGAGCGCCCCCGAGGCGTGGAGAAGCTTTGTAAGCTATAAAGCGCGGTGCACAGGAAGGACCTGAGGTGACGGGTGGGCTGAGGCGAGGTTACGGGACAGACTGAAGAAGGTGGCCCATTGCTGGAACTGAAAATGCAGGTGGGATTTAGGAATTACAGGTGAGGGTACTTGCTAAAGCCAAGGCTTAGAAGTAGGACCGGACTTGAAAGGTGAGGCGGCCTGTCTTATCCTGGATCCAGGCCTAGGGGAGAGGCTGAGAGGCACTGAGGGATGTGGGATGGGGACAGAAGTAGGGAGAAAATGGGGCCAAGCGACTGCCCTGCAGAGTGGGTGGAGGGGTGACAGAGGGAGGCAGGCACTTGATGGGAGCTGTGAGGGGGGCTAGATGTTAGAGGGTGGCAGTGAAGGGAGGTGCTGCAGCAGAAGAGGCCACTCAGGGCCAGGCGCAGAGACTCACACCTGTGATCCCAGCAATTCGGGAGGCCAAGGCGGGTGGATCACCCGAGGTCAGGAGTTCGAGACCAGCCTGGTCAACATGGTGAAACCCTGTCTCTACTAAAAATACAAATATTAGCAGGACGTGGTGGCACATGGCTGTAATCCCAGTTACTGCGGAGGCTGAGGCAGGACAATCTCTTGGACTCGGGAGACAGAGGCTGCAGTGAGCTGAGATGGCACCACTGCACTCCAGCCTGGGTGATAGAGTCAGACTCTGTTTAAAAAAAAAAAAAGAAAAAGTAAAAAAAGAGGTCACTCATCCTTGGCTCTCCCCACAGAACACTGAAGGCCCAGAGGAGCCCCTGGTCGCCTCCCAGAGCATGGAACCGGAAATCGGTCACCTGTCTTCCTCTAACAAGGAGACCATCATGGTCACCCTCCATGGGGCTACCAACCTGCCTGCCTGCAAGGATGGCTCTGAGCCGTGGCCCTATGTGGTGTTGTAAGTAGCTGGGTGAGAGTGGGGGCAGGGGATGGGTTGGGGCTGTGAGCAGAAACAGGGGGACAGCTATTTGGGTTATGACCACCCAAAGGCCCAGGACGGGGACTGTCATACCCAGAGAGGAAAAGCCGAGTATGACTCACAGAGGCGCTGTGAGCACTGCCTGGCATATCTGCCGCTGCATGGGAAGCTGCTCACCGGGGCTGGGCAAGGCCGGGTGCCAAGGAATCAGAGCGTCACCCCCCACCCCACAGCAGCCGGGCAGGGATTGGCCACAGCTCAGCTGCAGTGGGGCAGGGCCCTCTCATGCAGAGGCCTGGGCTGGGCTCATGGGGGTGATGGTCAGATTGGGGAAGGGGAAGATTTGGGGCCTGCCTCTTTTGACTTCTGGGTGCCCCACCCCATCATGCCCAGCCCTGGGGTAGGGTCCTCATAGCCACCCTCCCCTCCCCTCCTTCTCCAGCCACTTCTGTCAGGGGGACTCCCTTAGCTCTGGGCCTTTAATGCACCGCACACGCATCCTCCAGCCAGCTGCTGTCAGGGTACACACTTCTCCAGCCTGGTGCCAAGGCCTGATACGCCACGTCTATGCCCACCTCACGGGTCTCACTTCTCCCAGAAAGGCACCAAGGGCAACACAGTCTCCATTCAGCCAACCTTCACTGGGATCACTGGACGTCTGCTCAATCTTTACTATACAGCACCCTCCAAGGAGCATGTGGCCCCTAGATCTCTACAGACAGATGGTGGGAGCCGTGGTGGTGTCCCACCAAGCCACCCTATACTTCCCCAACCCCACCAATGCCAGCACCATTCAGTTCCTGCCAAGAGTCTGTTGCCCACATTTCTTTTAGGGAAGCGCCTGACTGCCCCAGCCCTCTTACCAATGCCTGCCGAAATCCTCCCTTGAAAGCCTCCTCCTCCAGGCAGCCACCAGAGTTCAGCTCTCCCTCCTCTGGTGCTCCAAGTAGAGGTGACCCTGGTTTGAAGTAAGCTTTATATCAGTATGGTTTATGCGCTCCTCTGGAGCTCCCTGAGGACAGATCTCCTCCTCCATTTCCCCCAACAATGCACCCAACATAGGCCTGAGCCCAAACTTAGGAGTGACTGAGGCCAACACCTGGTTACTATGACAAGTCTCGTCCCTCCAGTCCCCCACGGTGAGACCAACAGGTGAAACACTTGCCTCAAAAGCCCCATTTGTGCCAGCCCAGCTCCTCGGCCCTCCCTCCCCCAACTCCATTTCCTTGGTGAGGGAAGGGCAGGTGGAGGGAGCAGGCTTGGCAAGGAGGCTGGTTTCTAGCGGGGGAGCCAGCCTTCTCCGCTCAGCTATTTCCATAAACCAATTATCGCCGATCATCTCGGGAGATTGAGGCCCTGCCTGTCACCAATCCAGCCTGGGCGGCGGGGCGGGGAGCTGGGTGGCCGCGTGGCTCTTAGGCAGGCACCGCGACCTGGCCATCACCCGGTTGCCATAGGAACGCGCGGCTGGCGCCTAGGCGACCTGAGCCTGGGTGGGGGTGCAGAGAGCGGGGCACACCCTGAGTCTGCCTGCTCCCTCCCAGTGGCTGCGGCACGTGGGGCGAGAGAGAGGGTAGGGACGGAGAAGGCGGGGAAGGGGGAGGGGAGAGCAGGTCGCCACACCCTCTCCAGCTGGGAGCAGCTCCGGGGCGGGGCTGCAGCCCGCCTCCTAGGGCTCCAGACAGGCGGAGCTGCCACCAGCTCGAGGTGGTGCTAATGAGATGCAAATGAAAGGAGAAGGAAAGGCTTCTGGGAATGAAAGCCCAGCTGTCGGGACCTGAAAGGGGCTTTCAGTGGTCGCCCCCAGCCCCAAGCAGGAACCCCAGAGGGAGGATCCAGACCCTCAGAGACCATAGATCCTGGAAAGGGTTTTCTATCCCTGCGCATCTAATTCCAAATACACAAGTAACAAAGCATAAAATAAGCATAAGAAAGTTCACTGAAGTTTTTGTTTTGTTCGTGATGAATATTTCAAAGCTTTTAAATATATATATATTTATTTGTAAAGACTTAAATGTAAGACCTGCAATTGCGAAACCCCTACAAGGAAACACAGGGGAAAGGCTCCTTTACATTGATCTTGGCAATTAATCTTTGGCTACGACACTGGAAGTACAGGCAGCAAAAGCAAAAATAGTGAGACTGCATCAAACTAGAAAGTTTGTAAAGGGAATAATCCTCAAGATGAAAGGCAACCTATGGTATGGGAGAAAATATTTGCAAACCATATATCTGATAGGAGTTAATATGTGAGGAATTCATACAACTCAATAGCAAAAAAAACAAATCACCCAATTTAAAAATGAGGAAAAGGCCAGGCACAGTGGCTCAATCCCAACACTTTGGGAGGCCAAGTTGGGTGGATCACCTGAGGTCGGGAGTTGGAGACCAGCCTGACCAACATGGAGAAACCTCATCTCTACTGAAAATACAAAATTAGCCGGGAGTGGTGGCGCATGCTTGTAATCCCAGCTACCTGGGAAACTGAGGCAGGAGAATCACTTGAACTTGGGAGTCGGAGGTTGCGGTGAGCCAAGATCACACCACTGCAATCCAGCCTGCACAACAAGAGCAAACGCCTCAAAAAAAAAAAAAAAAAAAAAAAAAAAGAGAGAGAGAGAGAAAGACCTGAATAGACATTTTTCCAGCAAAGAAATACAAATGGCCAATAGGCATGTGAAAAGGTGCGCATCACTAACCATCAGGGAAATGCAAATCAAAGCCACAATGAGATACCACCTCACACCTGTTAGGATGGCGGTTCTCAAAACACAAGAGATAAGTGTTGGTGAAGGTGTGGAGAAAAGAGCGCCCTTGTACACCGTTGGTGGGACTGTGCAGTAAAATGGTGCAGCCATTATGGAAAACAGTATGGAGGTTCTTCAAAAAATTGAAAATAAAACTACCGTATGATCCAGCAGTCTCACTACTGGTTATATATCTAAAGGAAACAAAATCAGTATCTTGAAAAGATATCTGGCCAGGCGCAGTGGCTCATGCCTGTAATCCCAGCACTTTGGGAGACTGAAGCAGGAGAATCACAAGGTCAGGAGTTTGAGACCAGCCTGGCCAGTATGGTGAAACCCTGTCTGTACTAAAAATACAAAAATTAGCTGGGCATGGTAGCAGGCACCTGTAGTCCCAGCTACCCGGGAGGCTGAAGCAGGAGAATTACTTGAACCTGGGAGGCAGAGGTTGCAGTGAGCCGAGATCGCACAAGTGCACTCCAGCCTGGGCAACAGAGGGAGACTCTGTACAAAAAAAAAAAAAAAAAAAGAAAGAAAGAAAGAAAGAGGAAGGAAGGAAGGAAGGAAGGAAGGAAGGAAGGAAGGAAAAGAAAGGATACCTGGGTCAGGTGCAGTGGCTTATGCCTGTAATCTCAGCACTTTGGGAGGCTGAAGCAGGTGGATCACTTGAGGTCAAGAGTATCCCTATATTCATTGCAGAATTATTCACAATAGCCAAGATATAGGATCAACCTAAGTGTCTGTTGATGAATGAATGGATAAAGAAAATGTCATACACACACACACACACACACACATCCTATACATGTATTTGTATATACTTATGTCATATATGCACACACACAATTATGTATTGTATACATATATATCCAGATATATACAACACACACACAGTGGAGTATTATTCGGCCATAAAAGGGAGGATACCCTGCCATTTGTGACAATGCAGATAAGCCTGGAGGACATTATGCTAAGTGAAATAAACCAGACAGAAAGATAAATACTGCATAATCTCACCTAATGGAATCTAAGCTGAACTCATGGATGCAGAGTGTAGCATGGTGGCTATCGGGGGCTGGGGATGAGAGAATTTAGGAAATATTGCTCCAAGGGTACAAACTCTCAGTTTTGGGATGAGTAATTCTGGGATCTAATATGCAGCAGGTGACGTTAGTTAATGATACTATATTGTGGCTGGGCACAGTGGCTCACGCCCGTAATCCCAACACTTTGGGAGGCCAAGGTGGGCAGATCATCTGAGGTCAGGAGTTTGAGAGCAGCCTGGCCACCATGGTGAAACCCCATCTCTACCAAAAATGCAGAAATTAGCCTGGCGTGGTGGCGGGTGCCTGTAATCCCAGCTAATTGGGAGGCTGAGGCAGGAGAATCACTTGAACCTGGGAGTTGGAGTTTGCAGTGAGCCGAGATTGCGCCACTGTACTCTAGCCTGGGCAACAGAGTGAGACTCCGTCTGAAAAAAAAAACAAAAAAACTATATTGTATATTTACAATGTGCTAAGAGTAGATTTTAAGTGTTTTCACCACATACACAAAAGGTAACTATGTGAACTGATGGAGGTGGTAATTCACCTGGTCATGCCAAGCACTGCAGGAAGTCCGTATATATAATTTTACATTCTTTCCAAGCATTTTTTCCCATCTTTTTGCTGCCAGTTTTCTGGTACCCTGAGCTTAGTCTCCTGGCTTGCTTTCCTGCCCTCTCCCACCCCATCTCCTCTCACCTGAGGTTGGCAGTGGGGATCCTGAGAATCTCTGTCTCAGCCCGGGTCCTGACCTTCTCTCTGGGTTTGTTACATCCCCCGCAGGAAGGACCACAGTTTCGGGGTGGGGCGGGGGGGGCAGGGGGGACACAGTGAAGCACACACCTGAGAGTGCCCCAGAGCTGTTCACTCATTCATCCCCTTAGTAGGGAGCTGAAGAGTGTTCAGGCCCAAAGATGGTGCTTCTCATGTTTGGGGCATGGCCACTTTACCCCATATGTAGGCACCAGGCTTGGGCGCATCTAGTAATAGGCACATCCTCCAGCCAAAACTATGCCAGACCCGCAGGACCACTTGGCTCATCTCGTGGGTCAGCCTCTCTTCAGCTAAGCTGCTGTTCTGCTTCCAGTCTGACCCCACTTCACCGAAATAGCTTCTCTATTCACCAGTGACCACCATGTCTGACCCTGCATCCAACGGCATCTCATCTTTTGTGGTCTCTCAGGTGAAGGAAATAATGTATACAGTCGTCCATTTCCAAGACAAAGTGCCTTAAATCGGCTTGGGTCAGCAAACTACGGAAGAAACAGGATATGCTAGCCCCTGCTCGGATAGCCGAGGCCTGCTTGTCAGCCCCACCCATCCCCTTAGTTGCCCTAACCCAAAGCAAAGTTTAGTCTAAAACGAAAGTTTACTAGCCTGCAAAATACTCATCAGCCTGCCCAGCTACTTAGGTCCTAAGTCAAAAACTTGAAGAGCCCCTGAGCTAGATAGGATTGCAATGCATTGTGGGCTACAACAAAATGCAGCAAGACAAAAAAAAAAAACAAAACCTTAAAGCCCTACCTAACGATCCAGGAAAATTGTGACCTCACAGTACTCAGCCTATGAGGAGCCCAGGGGAGACCTGTGCACTAGGGGAAATTGCTTATTGAAACTGTGCTGGGCGTGCCTGCCTATCAGACACACGATCTTGCAAGGTTGTCATTAAAAGTCTCACTTTTGTGATGGAGTGAGACTCTGTTCAAAAAAAAAAAAAAACTCTCACTTTTGCTGTTCTCTGGGTCCATTCCTTGGGTTTGGACAGGTGAGTTAGTTTCTCACGCAGGGCCATCAGCCCCTCGTGACCACTCACTCTGGTTGAAGCCCTTTCTCCCCTTCCACATTACCCGACTCTCCCCTGTGGCCATACCTCTTTATCTCTTCTGCCTGGCCTTAAATGTTGGCCTGCCTCAGGTTTCTGCCCCATGAGGCTCTTCTTTCTCTAGCCAGTACTCTCTTCGTGTGATCCCACCCTATCCTGGTGCCACGTTCTCCTCCGATCGGATCCATAACCAAGTCACGTCCGTGTCTACCCATCTGTCCCCTTCAGCGGCTTCTCTCAGCCACCTCCACCACCGACTTAGGCCTACCGCGCTATTTCTCCAGCTGCTCTTGGTTCCTCCGCTCTCGCTCCCTGAAGACCCCTCCAAAGGCAGGTTATCCATTTGGTACTGTGGTGCCATCGAACCAAAGGAACCCAATAGCTTCCTACTGTTCCCAGAGTTAAGAGGATTCCAGGACCAGCACAGCTGAGTCTTTGCGGATCCCTTCCAGCTCCCCGGCAGCAGGACTTCCACCTCCCTCTCTGCTCCAGCCACCCTGGACACCTCTTAGTTCTCTGAGCAAATCTGTTGCCTCCCACCCTAGGGTGAATTGCACACTCCCTCCCCAAAAGCATTCTCCCTTCCCCTCTTCCAATCTCAGCTCGGTCATCACCTCCTCAGGGAAGTCTCACTGATCTCCCAGATGAAGCCAAATCCTCCCTCACTGCATGTTTCCATGCGACTCTGTAGCAGCAGATGCGCTTATGCACTTTGTGTGATTATGCGCTTACTCTGTCATGCCCGCAACTCCCGCTTCCATGGTGCCCCACTGGTTCCATGGACAACCACCAGGTCTGCTTTGCTCACCATTATATTTCTCTCATGAAACACAGTATCTGGAACATAGGAATCAGTCAATAAATAATCATCTGAGGAATCTGGCCCTGTTTCTAGCTTGCTGTATGACTGGGAAAGTTACTTTGTCTTTTTTTTTTTTTTTTTTTTTTTTTTGAGACGGAGGTTTCAGTTTCACTCTTGTTGCCCAGGCTGGAATGCAATGGCACAATCTCGTCTCACTGCAACCTCCGCCTCCCGGGTTCAAGTGATTCTCCTGCTTCAGCCTCCCGAGTAGCTGGGATTACAGGCATGCGCCATCACACCTGACTAATTTTTTGTATTTTTAGTAGAGACAGGGTTTCTCCATGTTGCTCAGGCTGGTCTCAAACTCCCGACCTCAGGTGATCCACCCACCTCAGCCTCCCAAAGTGCTGGGATTATAGGCGTGAGCTGCCGCACCTGGCCCGGTTACTTTGTATGAATACCTGCAAACATTCATACAACATTCATACTTTGTATGAATGCCTGGCCCTGTTACTTTCATTGCCTGAAAACCTCACCTGGGAACCTGTCTCAAAGGGCTAGAGAGATGGTGGTGCCAGTGTGAGATGCGGCAGGTCTAAAACTCTGCAAGGGGAAGGGGAGTCCCGAGCAGGCTTACAGTAGCACTTGAGATCTATCAGAAGAAAGCCACAGGACAGTGGAAAGAAGCCAGGCTGGGTTCAGGAAGACCTAGCGTCGGGCCCACTGCCCCTGACTCCCTGTGTG
Organism: Sapajus apella; assembly: GCF_009761245.1. Classification (NCBI taxonomy): domain Eukaryota; kingdom Metazoa; phylum Chordata; class Mammalia; order Primates; family Cebidae; genus Sapajus; species Sapajus apella. The sequence goes on from NW_022436995.1 coordinate 14,850,679, forward strand.
ACCTCAGGCCAGCCCTTGCCTTCTCTGAGCCTCAGTTTTCCTATGACCAGGATGTAAGCTTTGGCCTCCCTGCTGCTGCAGGCCTGCCTGGCTGGCTTGTGTTCTGACCTGGGAAACAATCTCAGTTCTTCAGAGGCAACAAGAGTCCCAGCTCTGCCGCCCGAGATAGATTCCATGCCCTCGTCTACTGGGCCAGTCCCCAGGCCCAGGGTGTCCCAGGCTCAGTGCCCTGGGGCTTGCACGGTGCCCAGCACCTGTCACCCAGCCTGGCACAGAGAGACCTGCCAGTCAGAGCACAGCAGGGACCAGGAAGGCAGTGGCACTGACTGGCAGGGGGTGCCCCAGTGGGCAGGATGAGATGTGGGAAAAGGGCCAGCCAGGAGACGGCCTGTGGGGTTCTGACCCCTGGCCAAAGTCTGCATGGCAGGGTTGCCAATGTTGGCAGCTGCTTCTTTGGCTGCCTGCTGCCCAGAGCTAATGAGTGGGGACAGAGCCAGGACTCGAAGGCGAAGGTGCTGCTTCCTCTGTGCATGTGGGGCAGGCTTGGGGCGGCACGGCGGAGGAGGCACAGATCAGGGCCAGCTAGAGCTATACTCAGAGCATCCTTCGTTTTCTTAGATGAGCCTGAGAGCCCTGACCCTGGCCCTGGATTGAGCTTGACCTTGATCATGGACTGAGCCCAGCCCTGACCCTGGTCACAGACTGAGCCCTGACTCTGGTGACTCACTGAAGAAGGTGTTGAAAGTGGGACAGTTGTTTGAAATCCTGGTAAGAGGTGGGGTTAGAGAAGGCTGCAGTTATCAAATACCCACCATGTCCCTGGCAAATAAGCTAGGAGTGTGTTGTGTGTTTCATAGTTTAATTGCCGCCCAGTCCTATGAGCGAGGTATAATATTATCATTATACCTCATTTTACAGATGAGGTTCCTGAGGCTCAGAGCATTTGCACGACTTGCCCAAGGTCATAGAAGCAGTTAGTACCCAAGGGAGGATGCAGGATCCAGGATTTCAAAATCCAAAAGCTCCCTCCACCTCTTTCTCTGCCTCGATCTCTCATGCACTGGTTGCCCCTCTTGGAAGAGGGGCTGTTGGCACAGGACGCTAACCCAGACTTCCAGAGAAGATGTAGTAACTAGTGAGGAGGCCCCTCCTGGGACCTGGAGCTCTCCTTCCTCCCTGTCTGGCTACTGGCCTTTGGCCAAGGACCCCTGAAGGCAGGGACCTGGGCGGAGGCCCAAAATGACTCACAGGTGACCCATGGTTCATCTCAACAGCCAGAGGGCTGGGCTCAGCAAAAATAACAATAACACGGTGACAGTGATCATAGGACAGTCCCAGGAATAAAGCAGCCCCCACTTGCTGATTATGCCCACTCGAAGCTCACTGGGAGCTCGGCTGTTTACACCCTCTGGTTCTAACAGTGCAGCCCTGGAAACAGGCTGCATTATTCCCATGTGACAGTGAAGGAGGACAAGGCCTAGGGGAGAACATGGATGTGTCTGAGGTCATGTGGCTGGCCAGTGGGAGTGGAGCAGAAGAAGATGACGATTCCCATCTGGCTGCTGGCTCCTGCGGAGGCCAAGGCTCCTTCTCTCCCACCAGATGCTTATGGGAAAAGGGATGAGGGTGGGGAGCAGGCCTGGAGTGAAGCAGGCCTGGGAGCCAGGGTCTACATCTTCCCTGCAGGACCCCTACACCATGGTTTGATTTTCCACCCACACCTCCCACCCATGACATCAGTTCCCGGAGACTCAGAGCCTCGGAATTTTTGTTCAGTGAGAACTTCTCTATGTCCTAGAGTTATAAACACAGCTGGTGTCAGTGGTTGAAGGATGGTTGGCCTGAGACCCACCCCCAGCCAGACTGAAGCCACAGGATTCTCTCCAGATGTTCCCCCATCTCTGCCACCTGGGACCCCTGAGGTGTTCTCATGCCTGAAGCCCTCAGTCAGACTCAAGAAGCATGAGTTCTCCCTGACAAGCTTCTTTGACGCCCACAGAACAGCCTCAGAGGGCAATGCTTGCTTAAAAGCAACCATTCGTGGGGAGATTTGGGGCCATGAAGCAGGCCAGAGGGGGCGTTCCCGGGGTCCTCATTGTGCCCTGCAATGCTGTCTCCTCTGCTTACTCCTGAGCACAGGTAGAGCTGCTGACAGGACTCCTCCTCACTCCCTGGCCATCATGAGCAGCCAGGAGGCTTGGTGCTCCCTCCATGCTGTGTCCAGGTTCCCTCTGCCCTAGCCTGGCCCCTGTGGGTCCCAGGGTCACATGCCACATGGTCTAGCTTCTAGTGGAGTGAGGGAGGCCATTGAGCAGGGGCTGGGGCTCTGGGCACCAACTTAGCTCCCCCTCCCTGTGTGCTCCCTGATTCTGTCAACCCTCCCTATACACACTAAGTTTCCAGCAGAAGGAGCTGCCCTGGAATCCCATTGATGTCCTCATCCTTGCTCCTTCTCTGAGGCTCCACTGTCCATCCAGAAATCTGTGAGATACCAAGCACTGTTGTCAGGGAGGAGCTGAGCTCAGAGGTGCTTAAGGGATATGCCACACAGTCAGCAGCGGTGGAGCCAGGAGCCAGGACTCAAAGTCAGTGTCTTCAGGGCCAAGCCAGTTACGCAAATCTGAAGTTCATGGTGTGTGAAGCCACAGAGAGCAGAAGCGACTATGGCAAACTGGAGCTCACCTGGCTCATACAGAGGAGCAGCCCCAGTCCCTCCCACTGATCTCTACATGGAAGAACGAGGGCATGGGTTGTCAATCCTCTCTATTTTTATTTATTTTTAATTATTAGTATTTTTTATGTGTAGAGATGGGGTCTCACTATGTTGCCCAGGCTGGTTCAAACTCCCGGCCTCAAGTGATCCTCTGACCTTGGCCTCACAAAGTGCTGAGATTACAGGGAGCCGCCCCAGACCTCAGAACTTGGACTGAACACCACACAAGTTAGGAGGGGAATGAGAATCAGAATGTCTTGGGAATCAGAAGAGTCCGGTGATTTCGTGTGCGTGTGTGTGTGTGTGTGTGTGTGTGTGTGTGTGTGTGTGTGTTTTGAGATGGAGTCTTCCTCTATTGCCCAGGCTGGAGTGCAGTGGCGCAATCTCGGCTCACTGCAACCTCTGCCTCCTGGGTTTGAGCAATTCTCCTGCCTCAGCCTCTGAAGCAGCTGGGTTGTGGGCAGGTGCCCACAACCACACCCAGCTAGGGTTTTTTTTATTTTTAGTAGAGACAGGGTTTCACCATATTGGCCAGGCTGGTCTCGATCACCTAACCTCGTGATCCGCCCGCCTCGGCCTCCCAAAGTACTGGGATTACAGGCGTGAGCCACCACGCCTGGCCAAGTCCAGTGAGTTCTGTGGGGTCAGGAAGTTTGACTTGATGTCTGGCCCTCATTCCTCCTGCCCTAAGGCTGCATACGTGAGAAAGGGGCTACTCAGAAGAGTGGCTGTTCTGAGCCACTGAGAGGATCTTGTATCCTGGCAAGTCCTGCCAGATTGTCTCATCCAGGCCCACACCTTCCAAGGGGACTGTCATTGCATCCCCATAGGACTGTGATGTTGACTGGCAGGTCCACCCTCCTCCCATGGCCTAAGAAGATGGCTCCCAGGGCCCCTCACACACTATGCCACAGGGAAGGCCACAGGACAGCCACTCCAAAGGCTGACAGACAGTGCAGACAGTGGCCCTTCCTGGCCCTGCATCACCTCCAGACTCAGAAAGAGCAAAAATGTATTTCTGAAAAATGAGGAAATCCCCTTCCCAGAAGAGGGTAGAAGGTGCAACAATGCCAGCACACCGGGACTTGAGCCTGACTTTGCGCTGTCACAAAGCTCTGTGGGCTGTGGAGTTTTCCTTGTCTGCCGTGGGTGGAAATGAGGCTTGCCCACTGTTAGACGCGTCACTCTTGTAAACAGACCACCAGGCAGGCTTTGTGTGAGCAACGTGGCTGTTTATTCACCCGGGTGCCAGCAGGCTGAGTCTGAAAAGAGTCAGTGGAGGGCGATGGGATAGGAGTTGGTGTTTTTTTTGAGACAGAGTTTTGCTCTTGTTGCCCAGGCTGGAGTGCAGTGGTGCGATCTCAGCTCACTGCAGCCTCCGCCTCCCGAGTTCAAGGGATTCTCCTGCCTCAGCCTCCTGAGTAGCTGGGATTACAGGCATGCGCCACCGCGCCTGACTAATGATGTATTTTTAGTAGAGACCGGTTTTCACCATGTTGGTCAGGCTGACCTCAGATGATCCGCCCACCTCAGCCTCCCAAAGTGCTGGGATTACAGGCATGAGCCACCACCCCTGGCAGGAGTTGGTGTTATAGGTTGGGGCAAGTGGTCAGTTAAAGGTGGTCATCTATTTTAGGGGGGGGAAGGGCATCACTGGATGCATGGTCACAAGGGTAGGGGTTATTTATTACAAACAGACATGGTCATAAGGGTGGGGGTTATCAGTTGCAAGCAGAGGGGAAGGTGGGGTAGAGGGGGGTCTTGAGAAACCCAATGTCCAGTGGGGAAGCTTTGCAAGGCTGAGCAGGAACAATGGCTGCAGGTTGCAGGGGGACAGCAAGTAGTTGAGGCAGGAACAAGTTGTTTCACTTATTTCTGTGGCCACCTGGTTACTTGTGGTGACTTCAGACTTTCTGGCTCCTGGGGACCGTCCAGAGGTGTATGTGCGGGTCACCAAGTCTGTAATGGCCAGGCTTGGACATGGAGGCCTGATACCCACACTTTCGGATGAAGTGTGAGTAGGGGTGGGGTGGGACAGCAGCATCCTTGTTTGAAGGAAGATCTTTGCCTTTGCTAGAGCGCTCCTCTGAGTTTCTGGGGAGGTGCCCTTTCTTTTTCCCAGAGCAGCCCCCACGCCCTGCAGGCAAGCGCAGGGAAGGAGCCGGCCTCTCATGGAACCGGGATCTCCTGGCCTCCAGTTGACGCCCTCCTTGCTCCAGAGTCAGTTATTCTGTAAACTGAGGCCCACCTGCAGTGTTGTAGCACCATCAGCAATTAGTGATGCTTCATTAGAGTCCAATTAATAAATGAAACCCAGGGTGAGAGGCCCTCGAGTTGCTGAGAATAACAGCCCTGCTCATGCAGTAAGTGGCAGCCTCCTGGGGCTCAAAATCCTCAAGGACCTGATGCCCTGCCTTCAGCATGGGACTGGAGGAGGCAGCAGCATGGACTGGGGGTTTTATTGACAGGCTGTTGTCTGGTGAAGCAGGGGTGAGGAGAGAAGGGAGCTTCAGCACTGACTCCCTGGCTCAGATCTCAGCTCCTCCTTTGAGAAGTCCCTGGGCACAACTTCCTGCCCAGCAATCCCAGGGGAGGTTGACCAAGGCCAGAGGTGTAAGAACCAGGGCTCTCGCCTCCTGCCCGCCTGGCCTCAGAGGACACTGCTTGTGGCCATGGCCAAAAGGGGCCTTGAGAGGGACATAGTCAGGGGAGAACCACAGCCTCCCTCTCCTGACTCCCCCAGCCCATGCTCCCAAGCCAGCACTTAGATCAGCCACACAGCGCCTCTCGAGCCTCACATTCTCTCCTCCAAGTGGGAAGATCCTCCATCTCTCTGTTCAAGCCCTGCCTCCTCCAGGTTTAGGGTCAGAAACACAGGAACCCAGCCTTTGGCCACCCCATTCAGACGGCTGTCTCTGCAGAAGCCAACTCCTCACCTCCTCCACCTTCCAGGGATTGAGGCAGGCCTAGCCTATGGCCTGGGAGTCTGGCTGCCTCTTGGACTTATGGAGGAAGGAGGCAGGCCTCCCTGGCTCAGAAGCTGGCATGGAGGAAGCAGGTAGAGGGGAATTGCCCTACCTTCTCAGGAAAGACGGAGGCCCCACCATGACATCCGACAGCTGGCCTGGAGGACTGCCAATTCCCTTACCTCCCTCTGGGTTTCCCAGGAGAGCCAGCAATGGGCTATGATAGACCAGGTCAAAGGGGCTTAAGACCTCCTAGTCCATCAACTTGGCTCGCTGCAAACTCTGCCTCCCGTGTTCAAGCGATTCTCCTGCTTCAGCCTCCTGAGTAACTGGGATTACAAGCGCATGCCACCACGCCTGGCTAATGTTTTGTATTTTTGGTAGAAACGGGATTTTACTGTGTTAACCAGGCAAGTCTTGAACTCCTGACCTCAGTTGATCCACCCGCCTCCGCCTCCCAAAGTGCTGGAATTAGAGGCATGAGCCACCACGCCCGGTCAAGATCTGCTCTTTATCCATCCTTCTCAGTGCCTGCCTGACAGCTTCCCTCCCAAGGTGCTTCTGGGAACATCCCTCTAGCCTTTTAGGATTTATAAGCCTGCCCAGCCAGGACCCCGGCAGCCACAGCAGACCTGAGTCGGTGCCCTCCTCTTTCCTTTGCTCTCCTGGTGGCAGTCCTGGGATTGGCACTCAAAACAAGCCAGACCACCTGTGCCCTGCCTTCTGAAGCTCTGCCCAGGAGGAGGTCAGGCCTTGACTAGTGTTCCTGCTTTGAGGCTTTGAGGGGAGTCAAAGGCCAAGAGGACAGGCAGGGCAGGTGGGGCAGGTGGGCTCAGGTGTGAAGAGAAGACCCCGGAGGCAGCTTGAGGGCTGGCAGGTTAGAGGGTGGGTAGAGTATGGTACTCACACCTCTCTGGGAAGCTTTTGTGCATGTACAGATGTGTGTGTGCATGCACTTGTGTGCGTGTGTGTGCGTGTGCATGTGTGGATGTGTGTGTATCCCCTGGGGTGAGGGAGAAAGTGGCTCATGAGCACTCTTGCTTTCTCTCCACCAAGTCCCGTGCTTTTCCCCTGCTCACTTTTTCCTCACCGCTGCAGCCCCCAGGAACCAGATGACACATTTTCCCTTAGTCGTGACCTTGCAGAAGGAAAGCAAAGTCCTTGTTCCCTCCCACTCACAGATGTGCTTGGGCCTGGCCCCCTCACTCCCTGCTAGGGTGGGAGCCCCAGAAATGCCTGGCTAGGGACTGGAGTTTGTCAAAGACACACACACTTCCAGTAGCCTGTTACCATCTCCTGTTATAGATGAAGAAAATACGGTACCTGGCGGGTCCGCCAGGTTGAAGGTGGTTTACATTTTCCTGCAGGTTGGTCTCAGGGCTGCTGCACTGCACCTCTAAACCCAATTCCAGTCCTATCCTGGCATGGCTGCCCAGGCTGTGGCTGGATTAAATCTGGCCCTGAGACAGCAGACATCACCCATTAGCTCCTCCTGGCCCTGAATGTCTGGAGCTAGCAGGTCCAAACCAACAGGGCAGGTCTTTGGGGGGACGGGAGGGAGGTCTCTCCTTGCAGACAGCCTGAGAAGAGGCCTATGGGGGTGGATCTTGGAGAGCTCTCCTGGGCTCTAAGACTGCATTGGGAGCCCCAAGGGAACCTGGGGACCTAGAACTCAGCCACATGCCCATCTGCAGGGTGCAGAATGGGGGCTGGGAGCAGGGAGAGAGCTGGTCCCCTGCTCTTATTCTGTGAAGAATCAGAAGCCCTTCTTGCTCTCCAGATTCTAGAATAGCATCAGGGCTGGGAAGAGTCAGCTGTGCCAGGAAAAGCCATTACCCTGACAGCCCCCCTCCACCTGATAAAAGCCTCCCCATTCCCCTGGGGCCTCCCCCTCCCACCCAGTTGCTTTATCTGTGCTCACCTAGCCCTGATGACCTTCCTTGTATTAGATGGGGTGGGGAGGTGAGGAAAATAGTTGCTTAACTGTTTCTATGCCGGAGAGAAGTCAGCACCTGCTCCCTTGCCTTGCCCCATGGCCCTTTCCCACCTCCTTGCACCTGGGAATTAATTCCTCCTGCCAGCCTCCCAGGAGCTTGCAGGGGTTGGGGGGATACAAGGATAGAAGACAGGCTGGCAAGTATGGGGCATGGGGTACAACCTGAATCCTGTCACTCTGCTGCCTGTGACTTCACATCTTCAGTTGTGTCTTCTCTGTGCACACAGAGCCACATGAAGATCCCTGGGAATCCCCCAGGAATGTGCCCGTGCAGGTGCAGGTTTTGTGCCCAGCTCTGGGGTTGACATTTGGGTGCAGAAGGACTGACTTCCTCCTGACACACCCTTGGCACTTCCATCCTGCTGTTTCTGTGCAGGTTCCTGAGGAGGGAGGCTGTGAGGCCTCATTGTGCACTAACTATATATCCGTAAGTAGTAGATCGGGTGGCTGGGTAGCACAGGGAGGCTGCTCAGAGCCTGAGGTCTCTGACTTTGCTGGGGCAGCTGTCAGGAGCGGGAGCCGGATGCAGAGTGTCGTATGAGGTGCTTAGATTGCACCCCTCGGTCAAGCCTGGTCACAGAACCAGAGGGAAAAAGGGACCTAAGGGTAGAGGGAGCAAGCTGATCATCCCTGCCAGGCTTCTGCCCTCCATCTCCAGCCTGGCAGCCTCCCACACGCTCCTTTGCAGGCGTGAGGAGCACGTTCTGCAGGGCCTGCGGAGGTGATGTGTATGGATGGACGCTCATCTGAGAAGGACTCTGGCTGTCTGAGAGATGCCCCTTTTCACTCCAGCTCGTACTCAGCGCCTCCCTCCTTCCCCTTCGTGCTGCCATCAGGCAGGTCCTCTTAAGAAAAGGCCCAGACTGCCTGGTGGTGCAGCCTGTAATCACAGCTACTCGGGAGGCTGAGGCAGGAGAATTGCTTGAACCCAGGAGGCGGAGGTTGCGATGAGCCGAGATTGCGCCATTGCACTCCAGCCTGGGTAATAAGAGCGAAACTCCATCTCAAAAAGAAAGAAAAAGAAAGAAAGAAAGAAAGAAGGAAGGAAGGAAGGAAGGAAGGAAGGAAGGAAGGAAGGAAGGAAGGAAGGAAGGAAAGAAAGAAAGTGCCCAGGCCGTTTTGTATCACAAACAAGGGCATCACATGAACTGGGGCTTCCTGGGTGCTGGGAGCTGAACATGCTTTCTTTCTGGTCCTTATAACCGCTCTCTGAGGGGGGTACTATTGAAAAAGGAGGAACTTAGATGCAGGAGGGGTGATTCCACCAGGATAAACGTGGACTCCAAATCCAGCTCTGAGTCACTCCCAAGCTTGTGCTCTTTCCAGGATTCCACACCTTGGCCAGAGCAGCCAGCCAGACATCCACAATTGTAGTCCCAAAGTTGGGGACATGATGGGGAGTAATCACACCAGGGCAAAGGTCGCAGAAGGGTCAATGAGGCTAAGCTCTCCAGTGCTATGGGATAATAACAAGGAATTATATTTATATTTTAATAGTTTAAGGTACTAAGAATTATGTACCTTAAATTATGTACCTTGGCACTTAGCAACGTGCCAAGCACTACACACATTCATTCCTTTCATTCCCACTGCAGCCCTGCAGGCACCGGTACCATCTTGTTTTATAGATGAAGAAAGTAAGGCACCACAGATTCTGTACCTTGCCCAATGTCACACAGCTGGTAGTAGGTAGAGCTGGGATTTGGAACTCAAAATGCCTGGCTGCAGGGTCCCTGTTACAATCACTGTGTCACACTGCCTCTCAATCGAAGCAGAGCGGGAGTCCTCAGTTGACCCCTGGAGCTGGGGGATGGAACCCACCGAAGCATGGTTACCCACAGGAGCAGGACTCTGAGGAGTGGAGGCAAGGAGCCAGGTTACAGCATCACTTAAATCTAAAGGACAGAGGGAGCGTGAGGACCAGGGGGCTCCAGAGGGCTTCCAGGAGGAGAGGAACAAGCTGGGCTGGGGAGAACAACATTGATGTTGCAAATGCACAGAGCAGATGGGATCTCAGCTAACTGGCCTGCCCCACTCTCCCTTTGGGGGCCTTGAGGGTGGAACAAGGGCTGGTGGGGATGACATCTTTGCTTCCATCCTGGGGTGCCGTTTGTGCACCTTGCCTCCCCCCTACAAGGGGTACGGTGTGGCTCCCCCTGCTACAGGACCTCTGGGATGACTCCTTAGCCTGTGACTGCTGCAGTTAATGGAGCAGCACTGCAGATGGCCCTGGCCTACTAACCTCTTCTACAGGAGAAGAATTCACTCTCTCCTGAGCCGTTTGACGGCTCTGCATCTCAGATACCTGTGAGGTGCAATGGGATGCAGAGGGCCCAAGCTCACACGCCACCTTGGATAGGCCAATCCTAAACAATCTGAGTGCTGCAGGGCTGGGAAGCCCTTGCCAACACCCCCTCCCCCCAGGCCCGGACCCAGCTCCAGGGGCCCACCTCCAGGGGCCCAGCCCACGGCTCTGCACCAGCAGGCATCACAGAAGGCACCATATGCGTGCTTCATTACAAGCATTTAGAACTGGGATTGCTGGGCGGAGCCTAGAATCTGGGCCAGAAGTTTAGGGAAATAAGGTGAAGAATAGAGGACAGCCAGGCGGGGCACCGCCCAGCCACCCTGCCTAGAGGCTTCCTCCCACCAAACAGAACCTAGAGAAGAGGAAGGCCGAGCACGCGGGCACCAACTGGAGAGCCCTCCCGCACGAGGACATCTACCCCCACCCCCACCCCTGCCCTGAGCCTAAGTGAGAGGCCTGTGTCTGAGTGAAGGCCTCAGCAGTGGCCAGCAAGACAGTGTGGTCACTTGGGCTGGCAGGGGAGCTGGGGGAGAGGCCTGGAGTCCCCTGGGCCTGGGATGTCATGAGAGTCATGTGTGTGGGAAGGAGCTCTCCATGTTCTGTCCACCTTTCACTCAGATTTATGGACAGTGGAGCCTGGAAGGGGGATAAGCAACAGACAGGACCCCTCCCTCTGACTTACTCTGCCCCTGTTCTCCCCAGGAAAACCACATCTGAGGAAAAGAACAACCAGAGCTCCAAGGCAGTCACATCTGTGACCTCAGAGCCCACCAGAGCCCCTATCTGGGGGGACACGGTGAACGTGGAGATCCCAGCTGAGGATGCAGGGCGAGAAGGTGAGGTGGGGGCTGGGCGGGACCTGCATGTGCAGGCAGCGGGGGAACACGGCCAAGGACCTAGGGCAGAAGCAGGCTCCCTTTCAGCACAGCTGGTAGCCACCTGAACACTTCTCTGGGCTCAGTTAAAAGCACTTAGAACAAATCATAATACTGTCACGCCTCATCTCCCCATCCTGCTCGAAAAATGAGTTGTTCCACATAAATGAATTTTCCAGACAATGCAAGCTTATCTTTTTTTATGACTGTTGTTATTATTTTCATGGCTGTTATTACTGCCGTCTCCCACTGAAACAGGACATTACAGCATCCCAGCACGTCCCTACACATCGCTCACTGGAGTCACCACCTCCCAGGAGGAGCAATGCTGCTTCCATTGCTTAAGAGAACATTGAGGTTCAGGGAATTTAACTGGCTTAAGCTGAAGACCGAGGACCAAGGACTCCACATGGCATGCTCTCACTGCAGCTCCAGGGTTCTTGCTGCTTCCATTTGATTTTTAAAAAAATATTTGGAAGGTCCCTAGAATGGATCCCTATTCCTTCCTAGTCCTCCCCAGGTCTCAGCCTGAGCCAGCAGGTGCCACGTACACGCATGCATGTGCACACTTGTATCTACTTTCACACTGGGGGTCTGTTGGACTGTGGGCTGAGCTCCTGGGGGAGCTCAGCGGGGCGCATGGAAATGCTGACTGGTTGATGCCCAGACTGTGCGGCATCGCATCGGGCACTGTCAGCACAGACCAGAGGTGCCTGATGATGTCTCTGATCTTATCTAGTCGGAACCTCAGACTTGCTTCTTGCAGGTGGTCTCTCCCTGAGAGGACAGGCTTTGCCTCTCTCCCTTGAAATCTTGCCAGGGACCTAGACAGAACTCCTTGTTCTCCTCACAAAGAGCAGAAAGCCAGCTGAAGACTGTGGAAGGGGAGAAAAGAAACAGAGCAGGAGCCTCCATAAAAGGGGAAGGAACTAGTTCTAGGTCAAGCCAGAGAATTTTTCTTTTCTGTCTGTAAAGGGATAGGTGGAGCTCCTGGGATGCTTTAACAAGATGCAAAAAAGGAGGAAAAATTGACCTAAGATTTCATGCAGAGGCACATGCGTGCCTGTGTGTGCATGTCTTTGTGAATGCCTGCATGCTGGTTCATGCGCATGTGTGAATGTGATGCGTGCTGTGTCTACTTGTAGGCATGCGTGTCTGTGTGTCTTGTGTGTGTGTATGTGTGTGTGCGTGGGTGTGTCTGGCTGCAACAGTGTGGTGTGTGTGTGTCTGGATGGATCTGGATGGTGGTGTGTGCCTTGCAGTGCATGAGTATGTGCAGTTTGTGTGCATGCTTAGTGTGTGTATGCATGCATGCATGTATTTATGTGGCTGGTGGGAAGTTAGAGGTTGTGGCGAGTGGACCTGAGCTGGGATCCTGCCCTGGGCTCTACACACTTGGGGTAACAGAGGGAAAAATATAATGAGGTCAGTGACCCCAGGGCCCATTGTGCAGCAGAGAGAGGGGCAGGACTAACTGCAGGAGGGACAAGAGAGTGGGGAGGCCGTCTGGGCAGGCGGGGAATATTGGCAGGCGCCTCATTGCAGATTGAAGTAGCTGGATGGTTGTTGGAACCGGTTGCTGTGGTGATGTCTGCGGTGGGGGTGGGGGAGATAGGGGCCAGGCCAAGAGGCGGGGGAAGGATGGGAGGTAGCTCAAGGACGTGTTAATGAAAAGCAAAGGGGAGTTTCAGACCCTGTGTCAGGGCCAAAGCAGGCGGGTGGCAGAAATAGCTTGTTGGCCACACAAAGGGAGCGGTGGGAGGCCGGAAGGGCACAATGCCCAGAGAGGAAGCTGATGAAGCGTGTTTGTAGCATGCAGACAGGAGCAGGGAGGAGTGGCTGTCCATTACCCCCAATTCCAGCTCATCTGATGACTGCCCACACAGAGCTCCAAAAATAGAGGGTGCGGAAAATGCACGGCACTCACCTCTCCTTCAACCCTGGCAAATCCCAACTGGATCTGGGGACTCCTGGTCCATGGTGAGTGGGCATAAGGGGCTTCAGTCTGCCCAGCTCCTGGTAGTGCTTTGGCTGGGAGCATTGGAATCCCCCAGCTGAGTTTCCTCAGGTCTGCCCACAGCAGGGTTTGTGTATGGAGAGCTGCAGCCACGAGGAGTGCTTGCACAGAATGTTATAGCTTGGGAGAAAACAGTCTTCTCCCTACCACAATCCAACGGGAGAGACACGGTTTCTTTATTCAAGTCTTAACCTGCCGAAGAGCAGGAACATAAAGCTCAGAGGGGCTAAAAGATTTGCTAACAGTCACAGAGCAAGTGAGTGTCTTGATACTAGAACTCAGGTCTGCTGACTTCAAATCTTTGCCTCAGTCTCCTTTCTTCAAGCCAATCTCAACACCTTTGGTGCCCTTTCCTCCTTCTTTCCTTTGAGCACGGATCCCATGTGGCCAGTTCTTGAGACACCTTGGCAAGTGTTCAGGGTAGCTGTGGGGAAGACAGAGAAAGGAAGAATACTTAGCAAAGCCCTCAGCTTTCTTCTCAAAATGACCCATCCAGCTCCAAATGACCCAGTTGCTGAGCCCACTGAACCTGCAGAGCCCTCAAGGGCCAGCTGCTGTCCCTGGTGCTGAAATTTCTTGTCTCAAGAGAAGCAGAGGGCAAGGGGCCCCGTTTCCCTCAGGCACGCGTCTCCGCCCCATCCTCCATTTCCTATTCTTCTCTGTTTTGTATCATTTCTTACCCCATCTTTCTCATTCCTGCTCCATTCCTCCTCTATCCTTCTCCTTCTTTTCTCCCCATCTCTTCTTCCTCCTCAAATCATAGGTTTCTAGAATAGAAAGATGCCTTGGGTGTCACCAAATCCAACCCTTCCCATCATCTACTTTCTAGATGTGTGATGTTGATCAAGTTATATAACCCTCTAAGCCCCACTGCTCATATTTTAAGAAGAGAGATGATGATACCCACCTGAGGGGTTGTGGTGAGAATTTGTTGGAATCATGGCTGAGATGTGCCCATCCCCATGCCTGCCACATAGTAGATGCTCACTAAATAATCATAGCAGTCCTGCCTACTAAACAGCACTGTCATGATTATTTATAGGACATTGGTATTCTCCTTAAAATTTATACTGGCTGGGCATGGTGGCTCATGCCTGTAATCCCAGCACTTTGGGAAGCCGAGGTGGACAGATCCCCTGAAGTCAGGAGTTCGGGACCAGCCTGGCCAACATGGCAAAACCTTGTCTCTACTGAAAATACAAAAATTAGCTAAGCATGGTGGTGAGTGCCTGTAATCCCAGCTACTTAGGAGGCTGAGGCAGAAGAATCACTTGACCCAAGGAGGCGGAGGTGGCAGTGAGCTGAGATCATGCCACCACACTCCAGCCTGGGTGACCAAGTGAGACACTGTCTCAAAAAAAAAAAGTTTATACCAATGTTCATGCCATTTTATGAGACAATATAGTCTCTTTGGGAGGTGTTTACCAAGTGGTCCATTATTCTTAGTATTTAGACCAGGTTTCCCTGACTTGTAGTAGACTTTTATTGATAGCTGCATTAAAGGATTTCTTGAGCAAATCACTTTTTCCAACTGAAATTCAGTCTCTCCACCTGCAACATGTGTGAGATAATCTCTCCCCATCCTTGTGCCATCAAGAGCTGGCACAAGCGTTTGTGACCAAGAGAAGGAGTCTTATTCCTGGAAAGAGGTGCTATGCCTGTTTGCCTGTGTACTCAGTGTGTGCACATGTGCGTCTGTTGTCACAGGGGTCTGAACTCAGTTCTGTGTGTGTCTGTCTCTGGGCTGGGAGTTTCTAGACCACTGGAGAAAATTGCATGTTGGGGTCCTAACAGCAGCTGGCACGGAGCCTCGCCCTGTGTAGGGGCTTAGACTGCGCTTGTGGGTTTGTGTGCACAGGGGTGACCCACACATGTGCGTGCATGTTGATTTACTGTGTGGCCCCTGCTCTCTACCCTTGGTGATGTCTCTCACCTCTCACTGTCTCCCCTTACTGGGAGGGAAAGGGGTCCATTTAAAACAGAATCTGTGCTCATTTCTTTTATTTCCAGATGTGATTCTCCAGGTGGTAGACAACAAACAGAAAGAGGAGTTGTTGTCCTACAAAATACCCGTCAAGTACCTGCGTGTCTTCCACCCCTACCACTTTGAGCTGGTGAAGGTGAGTCAGAGGCCCGAGGAAGTGCAGGGAGAGCAAGTGGGAACCACCTCAATGCCCCCAGATTTTGCCTCAGAGCAGCCCTGGGCATCACACCCACCCACAGCGTGACAAGTCTAGGACGAGGTGGGGCTCAAGAGACACAGCTCCTGCCACATACACAAGAGTGATGTCTACAAGAATTTAGAATTCTCCAAATTCATCTCTGTGAAACAGCTGATGATTACAGGACAGCTGCCACATTAAATGAATACACCAGTTAAAGATATATTCTGATTTCGCAAATGTTAAAAGAAGAGAGGATCTAAAAATCGAAGAAACACAATAGTTACAGAGTACCTGCTGCTTCCAGGCCCTGTGCTAGACACGTCACACCCCCCTGTAATTCTCAAGCTAAATGACATTTTGCAGACGCGGGACTGGGACCTGAGGAGAAAAATCTCCTCCTTCTGGGTCACAGAGCAAGTGAGCAAGTGAGTGGCAGAGTTGAGGGTGAGCCCAGGTCATGCCGTGTTCCAGGCCAGTTCCTTCTGAGCTGCCTCCACATGCTGCCTTGGTCAGAAGGCCCAGCGGAGTTGGGGGGTACACGGGATAAAGCATTTCCTGGAATGAACCCCTGTAGTGAGCAACTGGGTTCAAGCCATGAACTGAGGGGCCTGAGGCTCCTCACTCCAAGGTTGGACCTCCCAGGCCAGACCCCTGCCTGTCCTCCCTCCTAGTGCTGAGGGGTAAGGGGTAGAATTCACTCTCTTATTGCTCAAAGACTTATGAAGCACCCACTATGTGCCAGGAGATAGGCAGATGCATCATATTCCTCTCCCCACTATGCACTCCAGACCCCAATAGTGGCAGACAGTAATGGACAATGCAAAGCCAGATTGTCAGGGTTCTATCCCAGGCTTGCTGCCTCCTAGCTGGATACCCATGGGAAGCAAGCCACTTAACCCCCAGGCCTCCATCCTCATTGGCAAAGCTGGCACAGTCATTTTGAGGGTCCCATGCAATGATAGGCAAGGTTCTTGGCACACAATAGGTGCTCAGTTTGGTCAGCTCCCCTTCTCCCTCCCTCCCTCCTCTGGGTTGGCACTGAACTTTCTTCTAAGCCACTCTTCAACTGCGGGCTTTTACCTTCCTTTTACCTTCCCTTAGGGTTTTACCTTCCCTCAGGCCCCACAGAGAACCCCAATCCCAAGGCTTCAGGGAAGTAAAAGAGAGATAGTTACTCACCCTGAGAGACTAGGCACTTGAGCCGTAATTCTGGGGGCATCACCCAGGCCCCCTGGCTGCCTGTTTACTTACAGCCCAGGCCTTGTTATCACGTCCTTACTGGTGAGCAGACAGGCAGTGGTCCTTGTGAGGGTGATGAAATATTCAAATGGAAAAGGGAAGATTTATTATATTGATCTCCTTGGAAGGGCTCGCAGGGACCATGAGCTTTAATTATCAGCTCGGAGCCCCAGTGGAGCAATGCCCAGTGATTGTCTGCAGTGGGCTGGATTTATGGCCATGATCTGCCCCTTAGACGCTCTCCTTCCTCTGTGTCTTCTGCCCCCACACTGTCTCCAGCCCACTCAGTCTGGGAAAGCCGATGAAGCCACTGCCAAGACTCAGTTGTACGCAACAGTCGTTCGGAAGAACAGCTTCATCCCCCGCTATGTCGGCTGCAACCACGCAGCTCTGGAGGTACCAGGGCTGGGGCCCTCAGGGGTGGGGGTGGGATGGGGTGGGAAGGGGCCAAGCTTTGAGCAGGCCCCACACCTTGCCCTTGGCCCCTTCTGGCTGGCCTGAGGGTGTGGAGCGGAGGCGTCAACAATGAAAAAAGCAGCCAGGCCTTTCCAAAATAGCAAAAGGAGTTTGTGAAGACAAGCCCTTTGGCAGCAATGATGAGGATGAAGATGGTCCAGCCTCTGCTCCTTCCGTCTCTGCCCTGGAGGTGGGGGCAGGGGCTCAGCCAAAGCGCTGCTCCTCGTGTACCGTCTCTGTGCTGCAGTGGGGACCGGAACCTCCCGGAGCCTTGTGTCTCCCCGAATCTTATGTTAGGGGCAGGGGAGATGCCCGTGCTCCCGCTTAGCCCGTAGCCCAGCTGTTTCCTATTCTATTCTTCCCCTCCTGGGATAGTGCCTGGGCCCACAAGCTGAAGTGTAGGGCCTCCTTGAGCTTTTTCCTCCAGTACTGTGGCTAAAGAGGTTTAACTGGTCTGCTGATTAAGTATTCAGTTCATTCATTTATTTATTCATTCAGCAGCTATTTACAGAGCCTCTTCCATTAGCTAGGACAGGGCTGGGCCCACCTTGGGCCCGGCCACCTCCCCTTGACCCATCACCATCCACCCTCTAGGCCAATTAGCAGCTTTGGGAGGGACTCTTGATGCTCAAAGCAGGCAAGATCCAGGGACCTGGCCCCTTTCCCATTTCCCCCAGCTTTCAAACTGCCCCTAGGTGACAGATTCAAATTCAGCTATGGCCTGAGTATGATCAGGGTGAGAGCCATAGGACCCAAACTGTGAGCTTCCACCTACCCAAACATGGCTAGTCTGTTTCTTCCCTTCCCACCCTCCTACCTCCCACCAGCACCGTGAGCCTGACAGGGGAGGAAGCATTCTTTTGCCCTATTTCACAGCCGGGGACACTGAGACCCAAGGGGAGTATGGTATGGGAGCCAGAACTCCTAACCCACACTGCTGCTCCCCCACAGCTACCCCTCCAATGCCAGCATGTCAGACCTACAGGGGGCCTCTGCTCCCCCACCTTCTATCACGCCCTTTTTCCCGAGGACAGCCAACAGCTCAAACAGACACAGAACAAGGAAGAGGGACAACAGCCTGCACTTGCTGTCCCCAGGCCACACCCCACAGGGAGGGGGCCACATCCCCAAGACCCAGGCAGAACTCTGGGGCTGCTGTGGAGTTGCCCAACCCCACTCAGCCCTCTGACTTGCCTGGTAGAGCGATAGAGTGGGGGTCTTCCCTGGCCTGCAGCAGCCTGCCCACTCTCCTCTCCCAGCACAGATGCCCTCTTTGTCTGTGCGACAGGTAGGTCTGCAGAGTAGCTGCCTGCTCCTGATGGTGAGCGCACGGCAGGGGCAGAAACTTCTGCCACTTCCTGGGCTGTCGTGAGCAGGTGTACTTGGGCAGCTGTCTCATTCACACCTGATCAGAGTCCACACAGAACAGGTGCAAATTAGCTGCCACCACCCCCTTTTCAGCCTTACACCTGCTGGGGAGCCTGTGAGTAATAGGGCCTGACAGCCTCCAGTGAAATCCATCAGGCCCAGACGCCAGACCCACCCAAAGTGTGAGATGTACCGTCAGAGAGTCAATCCTTTGAGTGTGGTGAAGGGATTCAGTCTCCAGAGCCCTCAGTGAGAGCTGCAAAGCCCTGAGGACTACTGTACGTACCGATCAGCTCACACCTGTGTGGGGTTAGGGTTGGGGCAACCAGCTGACATGGTCCTGGCAGAGGGGCCTGAGAGGTGGGTGCAGAGGGAGAAAAAGGGGGAGGATCCAGAACAAGCCCCACTCCTGGGCCCTCTCCTCCCATTGAAGGTCAGAGCTAGAAACTTAGAGGAGATTATGGTTCAACCCTTCTGTGCACAAGTTGGGAAACTGAGGTCCAGAGTGGAGCAGAAACTGGCCAACGTGACCCAGCTGGAGTGAGTGGCTGAGCTGGAATAGACGAATGAGGACCTCTTCTCATCCCAAGCTGTGCCTGGGGCAGAGTCCTTCAGCCGTGTCCAGAGTCCCTTCCTCTTCCTGCTTCTCTTCCCATCAGCACCATGAAACTAGGATCCCACACGTCTCCCAAGACCCAGGCAGACCCTCGCCCAGACCACTGCCTGCCTTCTCCCCTTCTTTCTCTTGGGTCTTTCTGTTTCTCTCTCTCTCCTTCTTTCATGCTCATAAACACAGGAAGGGTAAACTTTCCCTCCACCATTCCTCCCTTTGCTTCTTCATTCATATGATTCTCATTTATCCACAAACAGATCCTGAGTTCTTTTCTATGCCAGGCACTTTTGTTAAAACTGAGAATGACAACCATAAATGAGACAGACATGGTCCCTGCTCTTGTGGAGCTTGGGATATAGCCAAATAGACAGAAAATAAACGAGATAAATTAGAATGAACATAAGCTCTGATTAGTACTATGGCAAAAGGAATCCAGCAACTGAGATCTGGAGAATAGGGTGGGCTACTTTATTAAGAATACCATGGGAGGTTTCTCAAACGCGGCGATGTTGAAGCTGCAGGATGAGGAGGAGCCAGCCATGATGGGCTGCTAGGGGGTAGGGGGAGTCTGGGCTGAGGGATTAGCATGTGCAAAGATCCTGTGGCAGAAACAAGAGGGCCGTGTGGCAGGAGTAAGAGAAAAGGAGTCTGGAGCAAGAAGACAAGGTCTGCCCCCTCCACGTCGGGAGACGAGGCAGAGGGACACGCGGGGTGTCAGGCAGGGAGTGACATGACCCAGTTCATTTTTAACAAGAGTACTTTTGCCATCATGTGTCAAATTACCTGGGAAAGTGGATGGATTAGGGAAAGGAACAGAAGTGAAGAGGCCAGTGAGGAGACAGAGGAATGGGAGGAGCAAGAGGAATGACAGTGAGTGGGAGGTGGTGGGGGGCTGAGGGAGATGGAGGGCCATTGGTGGATATGGGGTGAGAGTGGGGCTGGGAGATCAGGGGCTCTTGGGCTGGCGGTGGGGGCGCATGGGGCAGGCTCCCTGTCTCCCCTGGCTGCCTTCCAGTGTTCCCCAGGCCCAGACTGCAGGGGGTCAGTGAGTGTTGGAGCAAGGGACGCTGCCCAGTCCTGCTTTGTAGCCTCCTGCTGGGGCCCCACTCTGCTCTCTGAAAGCTGCACCAGCGGAAGCCCGGAGTGGGGGAGAGGGCAGTCAGGGCTGGGAGGCAGGCAAGCCCTTAGGAGGTGGCAGAGGACTGAGGAGGTAACAGGGCAGTCACGGGAGTGGCAACGGCATCTGATAAAGAAAGAGGAGCCCAGAGATGCAGATGCCATGATCCTGTTCCAAACCTGGACTTGCTGGGGAAAGCTTGTGGGGAGCAGGCACCAGGGTGATGGGTGCCAGGGAGGCCAGAGGAGGCTGGCTGTGACTGCTGACCTCAGGAAGTTCAGCATGTTCAGAGAAGCCAGGCCTGGGCTTCCTGTCCTCAGTTTACAAAGTGCTCTCTCACAAACCATCTAATCAGAGACCCTTCACAGTCCTGGGAGGAGCCTCATTTGACTGACAGAAACCAAGGAGCTGGAGCACCTAACCCTAACCCTAGCCCTCCCCTCCCCAGGAGCCAGTGGAGGGGCCGAGGTTAGAACACAACCTCCCTTCCCAGGCCCCAACTCTCATCGCACCCTTTCTCCCCAAAGGGGCTGGTGTAAGAGATCCTTTGGCAAATCCCAGGACAGAGAGCAGGGGCCATTGCCTCAGCTAGGCAGAGGAGGCTTCCCGAGGGAGGGCACCCTGGTGCCAGGCGGGAACCGAGGAAGGCAAAGAACAGGGAAGAGCGGCTGTCAAGTGTGGAGGCAGGCACGAGCCCACGGCTGGGAAGAAAGATGGCAGGCAGGCTGGCTGGCTGTCTCTGGAAGGTCCCAAGGGCACATGGAGGTTCACCTGCCTCCTCTCCTCTCCAGATCTTTCTCCGGGGATTCAACGAGCCCCTGGCCAACAACCCCAACCCCATTGTGGTGATTGCCCGGGTTGTTCCCAACTACAAGGAATTCAAGTGAGTGGGGCCAGGTGGGCACGGGCAGGGAGGGGAGGGCAGAGACCAGAGGAGGGGGCAAGGCTATCATTGCTGCTAAGGGCTGATTCCAGGTCCTCTGGAAGCCCCTTTTCCCCTAAGGCCCTTCAAGCCTCCTTACTGGGTCGGAGGTCCTAGTAAGCTTCCTGCAGCAGACCAGACCATGTCTTTCTTTCCCCAGGGAGAGCCCCGGCCCCCTGAAAGGCTGGAGGAGAGGTGGTGGGGATGAGTGCCAATACCAGGCCTGACAGCTACAGAGTGTGTGAAGGGGAACAAGAAGGGTCCTCATTCCCTGCCCAGGGGGCCTGAGCCCCTCCAGCCTGCCTCCCTGCCTCACACCCACCACCTCCACACTCCCCTTCCCACTCCATCTCAGGGCCACAGGCTCCAGCCGGTGGTTGGCCCTAAAGGCCATCTTGGAACTTCACAGTCTTTTTTTTGTTTTTGAGGAGTTTCGCTCTTGTTGCCCAGGCTGGAGTGCAATGGCACGATCTCAGCTCACCGCAACCTCTGCCTCCTGGGTTCAAGCAATTCTTCAGCCTCAGCCTCCTGAGTAGCTGGGATTATAGGCATGTGCCACCACGCCTGGCTAATTTTGTATTTTTAGTAGAGACAGTGTTTCTCCATGTTGGTCAGGCTGGTCTCTAATTCTCGACCTCAGGTGATCCGCCCTCCTCGGCCTCCCTAAGTGCTGAGATTACAGGCGTGAGCCACCATGCCCAGCCAATTTTTGTATTTTTAGTAGAGATGGAGTTTCACCATGTTGGCCAGGCTGGTCTTGAACTCCTGACCTCGTGATCCGCCCACTTTGGCCTCTCAAAGTGCTGAAATTACAGCCATGAGCCACTGCGCCCAGGCAGAACTTCACAGTCTTTAGCCCTGCCAGTGTCCCCTCCCTCCTCATCCTGGAGGCCTTAACATGTCCCCTCCCCCCGAGACCTCCTTTTGAGTCTGTTGGAGTCAGTCCTCCGGAGATTCATACTTGGCCACAGTGGGAAAGTTTCCCAATAAGCGTGCACTCTCTGCGACAGCACCATCTCGTGGGAGACAGGGTCTGTCTCGGTCACTTCCAATTTGCCCTGATGCCCTGACTTATCTGTACCTCCTGTTGAGTTTGTATGACCTACGAAGCCCCCTTGCTTATTGGAGGAAGGAAGATGACTGATGCACACCCAGCCCAGTGGTACCCACTTGTCATGAGGCCCAGGTCCAAACTTGGCAGGGTCCCTGCACTCCCTTCTCCCATATCAACCCAGAGTCAGAGTGGGGACCCCAGGCTGCCAGGCTCAGGTGCAGATCCCAGAGCACTGATCCTGTCTCCCTGCCTCCCCAGGGTCAGCCAGGCCAACAGGGACCTGACCTCCGTGGGGCTTCCCATCACCCCACTCTCCTTCCCTATCCCGTCTGTGATGAACTTTGACGTGCCTCGGGTCAGCCAGAACGGATGCCCTCAGGTATGTCCCCTCCGCTCTGGTTCCAGCTTCCAGTAACTCCCCCACACATTCACTGTTCACCCACTCAGTGGGTTAGTCAGCAGTTCCCTGGACTATTGAGTAAGGGTTGACTGCATCCCAAGGCATACCCAGGGCTGCACTCACAGAGAAAATGCCCTCCAGGAGCTCTTGGTCTGGTGAAGATGGTAGTCACATGGGTGAAAATTTGAACATCAAGACAAGATAATGGGTAATCTAATAACAAACCAGGAGGGCCTGTCAGGGCTATAACATCAGAGGAGAGAAGACATAAAAGGACAAATATATGATTCCACTTAGATGAGATACCTAGAATAGGAAAATTCAGAGTCAGAATGTAGAACAATGGCTACAGGGACTGGGGAAAGAGGAGAACGGGGAGTTACGGGTCACGGGTATGCAGTTTCCGTTTCAAGTGATGAAAAGTCCTGGAAACAGACAGTGGGGATGGTTACACAACAATACGAATGCACTTAACATCACTGAACCATACACTTAAAAATGGCTACAGTGGTGAACGTTGTGTTATGGACATTTTATTTATTTATATATTTTTTGAGACAGAGTTTCGCTCTTGTCTCCTAGGCTAGATTGCAGTGGCGTGATCTCAGCTCACTGCAACCTCAGACTCCCTGGTTGAAGTGATTCTCCTGCCTCAGCCTCTCATGTAGCTGGGATTATAGGGACATGACACCACACCTGGCTGATCTTTGTCTTTTTAGTAGCGATGGGGTTTTACCAGGTTGGCCAGGTTGTTCTTGGATTCCTGATCTCAGGTGATCCACCTGCCTCGGCCTCCTAAAATGCTGGGATTACAGGCATGAGTCACTGCGCCTGGGAAAAAAAAATTTTTTTTGATCAGAGCAAAGGGATGTAAAGCCTGGATTAGGGAAGGTAGTCTTTTTTTTTTTTTTTTTTTTTTTTTTGAGACAAAGTCTCACTCAGTCACCCAGGCTGGAGTACAATGGCGCGATCTTAGCTTACTGCAACCTCTGCCGCCCTCGCCCAGGTTCAAGTGATTCTCCTGCCTCAGCCTCCTGAGTAGCTGAGATTACAGGTGTCACCCCACCCGGCTAATTTTTGTAGTTTTAGCAGAGACGGGCTTTCACCATCTTGGCCAGGCTGGTCTTGAACTCCTGACCTCGTGATCTACCCGTCTTGGCCTCCAAAAATGCTAGGATTACAGGCATGAACCACGGCACCTGGTCTTGAATTTTTAACAGAGGAAGTGTTGGTACAGGGCAGGGCAGTTGGACACAGCAAGAGCACAAGTGTGAGGTGGGGACACTTGTCAGGGCAGACAGGAGGGCCGTGTGTTTGAGTATGTGGTTGGGGGCTGGGGTATGGTCAGACCATGTCTGGGTCCGGGGGAACAGCCAGATGGTCTCTTATGGTCTGCGCTTCACTGCCAGGTTGCCCCACACAATGGTCCCAACATTCCTAGGGACCTTGAAGGACAGGTGGATTTTTGGAGGTCCTCCTGCTGTCGTCTGCCCACCAATACTTATGTCTGGTATGGCAAAAATAGAATAAGACACCCCTTTGGAGCCCAGCCTTCATTTAAAGGCAAAGACATTTGAAGAAGGCTCAGACATGGGGTAGAGTGACGGTGTTGGGGAGGAGCGGGACAAAGGGGGACCCTGGGGACAAAGGCTTCAAACCCAAACCAATCCTTTGCCTGATTTCCCCAGAGTTACTTCACACATGGCCCTGCATTTGCCTAGAAAATTAAGAACCAATCAGCAGGCTGTCCCAAGGGGTAGGAGGCGCTGCCTGCTTTAATGAGTGCGCCCCCTCCCACCCCCAGGCTCTCTCTGGCTGCCTTTGCTGCCTAACTAGTCTGGGTGGGGGAGGCGCCCCTCACTACAGAGACTTGCCCTAATGCCTTTTGCATGTGTAGGACCTGGAGCCAGAGGTCCAGCAATGGCAGGACACTTGTTGAACGTCACCCAACCCCATGGCCGCTGGGCCAGGTTGGGAATTTGCTGGCAGCTGGCACAGAGGTGCCCAGGTGCAGCAGTGAGAGAACAGGGGCAGGCTGCTGTGGGAAGGAGGTGTGGGGATTGCCAGGGCAGAGCCCTACCTGGAGGGGCACCAGTCAGCAGCCTGCACTCAGACCTCACACAGAACCCCACCCTGTCCCCTTTGACCTTCAGTCCCCTTATCTCTACAGCTGAGCGGGTGAGATTGAACTTGGTAATTTCTAGGGCCTGCCCTCTCTGACATCTTGGGGGTGGCTGTGATTTTTCACCAATTGTCACCATGCAAAAGCACTGTTTGACCTGGATTTGACCCCAGCTCTGTGACTTACTGACTGCATGACCTTTGGTAAGCTGCTCCTTTCTCTGGACCCGTTGATTCCAATCTCCTCGGGCTGTCAGGGGAATGCAAAGGATAATCTTTGCAAAGCGCCCAGGCCCAGGGTCCATGATAAATGGGTTCCACTCTTTTCAGAGCTGTACCTCCCCTAGTGCCGGTGCCCCCTTTGAGGCTAGCCTCATCACTGCCCTTTCTCATCTGGCTCCAATTAACAGAAACCCCAACTTGGATCGGCTTAAACACTAAGGATATTTATTGTCACACACCACATCAAATCACGACATAGGATGCTGCCAGAATTGGTGGATGCTCAGGCTCAAAAGTGTCCTTGAGGTCTCAGGATCTTTCCAACACCCATGAATTACCATCTCCAGCTGGCTAATGGCTCATGGAGGCAACCCACCCAAATAGAATGAAAGACCAGCAGAAAAGAGGCAGCCTCTCTTCTTTTTTTTTTTCTTGTGGAGACCGAGCCTCACTCTGTTACCCAGGCTGGAGTGCAGTGGCGCCACCCTGGCTCACTGCAACCCACCTC
This sequence comes from Sapajus apella, assembly GCF_009761245.1. NCBI lineage: Eukaryota > Metazoa > Chordata > Mammalia > Primates > Cebidae > Sapajus > Sapajus apella. Next base: position 14,875,739 of record NW_022436995.1, read on the forward strand.
TCCTGGGTTCAAGGGATTCTCCTGCCTCAGCTTCCCAAGTAGCTAGGATTGCAGGTATGCACCACCACACCCAGCCAATTTTGTACATTTAGTAGAGACGGGGTTTCACCATGTTAGCCAGCTGGTCTTGAACTCCCGACCTCAGGTGATCCACCTGCCTTGGCCTCAAAGAGCTGGGATTACAGACCAAAGTGCTGGGATTACAGGCATGAGCCACCGTGCCCGGCAGCAGCCTCTCTTTTTGCAGGTGGTTTTAAGGAGCAACTGGAGGTCGGGTGCAGTGGCTCACACCTGTAATCCCAGCACTTTGGAAGGCCGAGGTGGGTGGATCACCTGAGGTCAGGAGTTCGAGACCAGCCTGGTCAACATGATGAAACCCTGTCTCTACTAAAAGTGCAAACATTAGCCAGGTGTGGTCGTGGGTGTCTGTAATCCCAGGTACTCAGGAGGATGAAGCAGGAGAATCCCTTGAACCTGGTAGGCAGAGGTTGCAGTGAGCTGAGATCGTGCCTCTGCACTCCATCCTGGGCGATGAGAGGGAAACTCTGTCTCCAAAAAAAAAAAAAAGGAGCAACTGAAAATCAACCTCACCCAGCCATCCCTCAGCAGACCTCTTTCCTGTCTCATTGGCCAGGTTTGGGTTACATGCACTTCCCTGAGCCAATCACTGAGGAGGGGTGTGGTTCTGCCTTGCTGGTATTACTGTGGAAGGTTATGGGTCACCCGAACCCAAAGGCCATCTGCTGGTGATGAGGCAGGCAGGGGAATGGTGGTGGGCTAGGCGGCCCTCAGTGGAGCCTGGTGATGACGGCAAAGCCTGAACTGGTGAGTTAAGGGATAGGTGGCCAGTCAGACTTCATCTGGTCCAGCCTGCTGGAACCAACATAGGGTGGGCCGTGTAAGTTACTCCTACACCAGCACCTTGAAAGGGGCCCATTGCCCACCAAGCTGCCCCTGTTCCTGTCTCCTGCAGGGCTGGGGCGGAGCTCCGGGAAGCCATGTGTGCCCACCACCATCTCCTCCTCTCAGCCCTACAGCTGGTCTGTCCCCAAGCTCTCCTGTGGCCCCTTCCATCCTCACAGACCCTGCCCTAGTGCTGGTCTCTCCTCAGGCCCCTGCCACTCATTCTCTGAGGAGCAGCTAGGGCACCCCTGCCTAGCCCTTCCCCTGGGCTCCTCATCCCTATCACAAGGCAAAGCCCCCCTCTCAGCCAGGTTCACAAGGCCCCATGACCTCCAGCCTCCTGGCTTATGGCTCCAGCTCATATAGGCATTCTGCAGCCCCCCTGGATGGCTTGCCCCCTCCCAGCTGCAGCCTCTGTCTCTGCTGCACTCAGCCTGGAGTGGCCTTCCTCCTCCTTACCTGCTGCCCTTCTCCTTCGGGCCCTCCCTGAGGAATCGGGTAAGAAATCATGGCTTTCTCCTCGCACACCCCAGCTCCCACAACCACAGCCTGCTTAGGACTCTACATGTATTGTGTGTGTGTGTGTGTGTGTGTGTGCCCCCTATCCTCTTGCAAGATGGTGAGCTACAGGGTCGTGGACAGAGCCTGGCTCTAGCGGCACCCCGAGGGCCTCTGGCGTGGAGGGTCAACATTTGCTTAGTGGAGTAGAACTTTCATCTTAATAGCAAAGCATCCATTGTCTCCTTTAACCTCACAACAAGCTTTCAAAATGAGTTTGAGGCCTATTCCCCTTGGATGATGGGAAAACTAGGTCCCAAAGAGGAGAAGGGACTTGTTGAAGGTCACACGGCAAGGTCAAGGCAGACCCAGGCCCAGAGCCAAAGGGTCCTAGCTCCCTGGAGACCCCAGCCCAGCATCTGCTGCCGGCAGCAACTTCTCCAGATGGCGGCCACTACGCCTGGGCAGAGCGGGCAGAGGTGGGTGTGGGTGGGCCCAGGGGAAATGAGGGGGGCCATGGAATGAAGGCTGTGTCCCCAGGGGAAGCAGGTCTGCCTCCATGGCTGGGGGTTAATGGCTTTTCTGAAGATCACAGCTGAGGGTTAATGACATTCCGTAATTCCACTGCGGCTGTGGCCCTTCCCATTAGCATCTGCAGGCAGTGCCTGCCTCTCCCCGCCCCCACCCTGCACACACATCAGCCACAGCACCCTCACCAGGGCTCTGGCGTCAGACTCTGCAGGTCTAACTTCCAGTCCCCGCCACTCCTGCCTGCACATACACAAGAGAAACTGACACCCTCCCTCCCCAGTCCTAGGTCTGAAGGGATCTTTCCTAGGTGCCTTGCCCTGGGAAACTGCTCAGGGAAAGGGCTGTTCCTTATTGGGCACCACCTCTGGGTTTGTAGGCTCTGTTTAGACACATGAATAGATCCCAGAGAGGGCGGCTACATCTACTAAATAACACTCTTCCAGGATAGGAGCAAGGCATGGGCAGCAGGTGCCCCAATGCCTGGCAGACAGTGGCAGCCATGGGGACCCTCCTGTATCCAGGAGAATGGGGTGGCTCTGGGAGGGATGTGGTTTGGGGATCAATCTTAAAAGATCACTCCCAAGTCCCACAGAATTCAGAGCCAACTTCTCTCGCCGGACCTGGTGGCCAAGCTCCCACCAGGAGTGGGACACTCCCATCTCTGCAGTCTGTTCAGGTGTCCAGGACACGCTAGCCCTGCAGTGATTGCAGCCTGTCTCTCCACGGGCAGGGGCAGACACAGCTGAGCCTTGGGCTGGGCCTGGGCAAACCAGGCCCATTAGTGTGACCGTCATCAGGCCCCTGCCACTGTGGGGGGAGTGGACCTACGCTGATGTTTCATGATCCCGCATCAATAACTCCTAGAGCGGCGGTGCATTTGTGCTGACCTTTTGCAATGACTGATTCCTGCGGGGGAGCAGGAAATGGGAGCGGCTGCTACTGTTGCTGACAGCCTCTGGCTGGGGAAGAGAGGCAAGGCAGCCACTTGGTGCATCTGTGCCAATGACCCACAGCCCCACCCTGTGCTGGGACCCTGCAGGGCTACCCTCTGGGAGGTACAGGCTGATGGCCATCTCCCATCTCCCACCTTCTGGCCTTGGCAGATGCTGGGCCTCCCCCTGGCGTCTCTCATTCCAGGTATCCTCTGCACAGGCTGTGCTCAGTGCCACTCCACATTTCTCCTTGTGCTGTGTTCCCATGCTGAAGACTTTTATCCCTCTCTTCCCCCAGCCAGACCTTCCTTCAGGAACTTTCTCTGGCTCTGCTTCCTTCAAGGAGGCTTTTCTGACCACCCACGGGAATATTTCCTATAGCTGTCTTATTGGGCAGTGCTATAGTTCATACTGCTCATTTCATTGTTTAAATCATACCCAGGTGTGTGCCCCAACTGCTGGCCTGGGGTGCCATCATGTCTCTCTCCCATGTGCCCTCTGGCCCACACTGCGGGCACACGGAGGCTCTGTAGTCTGCAGAGCTGTCTTGACCTCTGCAAGGGGCTGGGGAAGCTGTGTGGGGCAGAGAGGGGCTCGTGACACAGACAGAGGTCATGTCCAATTTGGCATCTGTGACACCACCAGGCATGGGTGTGAACATTGGCGCAACACTTTAGGAAAACAGTTCACCAATAATGAATGAGGTGTCCTAAAATACACGTCTTTGAACTCAGCGATTCCATCGTAGGTAGTTGTGGAAAGAAAGTAACTTGCGATGTGAAGATACGTGGTAGAAAACATTCAATGCAGTGTTATTATAGGGGAAAATGGGAAGGGAGAAATCAGGGCACTTGGACATGACAGAATATTCTGAAGTTACTAAAGTCATGGGTAAAGAGAGTTTTTTGTGACTTTGGATATGCTTAGGTTTTACTGGTGAATGAAAAAGGCGGGATGCTAGACTCAACTTTACATGTATTGCGTGTGTGTGTGTGTGTGTGTGTGCGCGCGCGTGTGCGCGCATGTTTGTGTGTGTGCATGTATGTGTGTGTGTGTGTGTGTATGTGTGTGCCTGTCTGTCCCCTATCCTCTTGGAAGATGATGAGCTACGGGGGGAGGGGGGCAGAGTCAAAACAGTTTACCGATAGTAAATGAAGAGAGGCAATTACATACAAAATATACACAAAAACATCTAGGAAGAAACACAGTTCTATCAATTGTCATGTTTATCATGGGAACACAAGGGTTGTTTTTCTTCTTTCTACTTTTCTGTATTTTCCAAAATGTATTTATTATGTGTGTGTTGCATTTATTTATTTATTTAGAGACAGAGGCAGGCTGGAGTGTAGTGGCAGTATCTTGGCCCACTGCAAACTCCACCCCCCGTGTTCAAGCAATTCTCCTGCCTCAACCTCCTGAGTAGATGGAATTACAGGAGCCCACCACCACGCCTGGCTAATTTATATACATTTTTAGTAGAGATGGAATTTCACCATGTTGGCCAGGCTGGTCTCGAACTCCTGACCCCAGGTGATCCACCCACCTTGACCTCCCAAAGTGCTAGGATTACAGGAGTGAGCCACTGCGCCCGGTCTATTTATTTAGACAGATCTCATTCTGTCGCCCAGGCTGGAGTGCAGTGGCATGATCTTGTCTCATTGCAGCCTCCGCCTCCTGGGTTCAAGTGATTCTTGTTCCTCAACCTCCCGAGTAGCTGGAACTAGAGGGGTGTGCCACCATGCCTGGCTAATTTTTGTATTTTCAGTAGAGATGGTGTTTCACCATGTTGGCCCAGCTGGTCTTGAACTCCTGACCTCAACTGATCCGCTTGCCTTGGCCTCCCAAAGTGCTGGGATTACAGGCGTGAGCCACCATGCCCAGACAACTTGCTTTTGTAACTGGGAGAAACATTTGTGACAAATGTAGATACACACAACCAAGTATCTGAGCATGTCTTGATTTGGGAGAAGCGGTGGCCCCACCACCTGCTCCTACCCTCTCCCTCCAGCTGTCCAGGCCTGGGGGACCCCCGGAGCAGCCCCTGTGGAATCAGTCCTTCCTCTTCCAAGGCCGAGATGGAGCTACCAGCTTCTCAGAAGACACAGCCCTGGTGCTGGAGTACTACCCCTCAGCTTCAAGTACGTGACCCCTGCTGCCTTGCCAGGGCAGCCATGCCTCAGGAGACTTGTATTATGAAAGGGTGTTCAGACCATCCTCCCGCAGGGATGGATGGTTCCCAGGTGCCGAGGCTACTTCTTAGTGCAGGCAGAGCAGAGCTTGGCTGCATTCCTTGTCCACAGGCCAGGACACGTGGGCCTGTCCCATACTAGGTCTTAGCCCCATGCTTTGTTTTATTGCACCCATCACTGATGGGGACAGTGGAGCCGTCAGAACTCACAGAAGGGTGAGGGAGATGGGATTCAGAGACGCGCTGATCCACAGTCTTCTGCACTGTGGGATTAAGGCCCCCAAAGGCCAGAGACAAGGGTGTTGCATATAACTTCCCAGACACACAGAATATGTTTAGAGTTGGCTTTGAGTTCACAAAGCCCTGAAGACAAGAAGAGGATGTATGTGCAGAGAAAGGCCAGGAGGCAGGAAAGCAGGTGGCAGTGGCGGCGGGAGGCAGGAGGACTGGATGTCAGGTATTAAAGGATGGCGCCCAGGTGGGGGCTTTGGCAGGAGCCCCAGCTGATCCCTCCCCCGCAGTGAAAGGCAGCCAGCCGTGGACCCTGGCCCAGCCCCTGGGTATCTCCGTGTTGCCGCTAAGGAGCTGTCTGTACCGGAAGATGCTGACAGGGAAAGGCATGGATGGGCTTCGCGTGGAGCGGCTCCCCATCGTGGTGAGCCCCCTGCCCTGGACTGGGCCCCTGGCACGCCCACCTGCCCCCACCCCGCCTCACCCTGCTCCACCTCACCACACCTCCACAGGAGAATTTGGCTTCTCCAAAAGCTTCTGTCAAGGCACCCACCAGGGAAGTCACCCAGTCTAGGAGTGAGGAGCTCCCTGTAACCCCAGAAGCCGGTCTTGTCTTGCCTCTGGGGCTATGATGAACCAAGCCAGAGAGATTGTCTCTGAGCAACTTGAGAGAGAAGTCCAGGGAGACCCCTTGGGACAGTGCAAGAGTTCAGGTTTCCAGCCAGCTAGACTCGGGTTCAAATCCTGTCTTGGTCCCATCCTCACTGTGGAAATTCAGGCACGTAACTTAACCACTCTGAACCTTAGAGTCTTCGTCTCTAAAGCCGGAACAGCATGCCAAGTCCACAATCTCTGTGTATAACAAGAGAGTTCAGAGCTCAGGCTCTAGAACCAGACTGTCTGGGTCCAAATTCTGGTTCCACCACATACTAGCTAACATGGCCATGGGAAAACTACTTAAAGTTTCAATGCCTCAGTTTCCTTGCCTATAAAATGGGTACATGGTAATAGCACTTTTCTCATAGGGTTGCTGTGAGATTTTGTGAGAAAACCGATGGGAAGCACTTAGAATAAGTTTTCAATAAGAGTTAATAATATTGTTTCCATCACTGTCTACTCCTATGCCACCTTTTCCCCTAAAATACTCTGGCCATCCTGACATAATAGACCTCAACAAATGAGAATCTGTCAGATGTGCCTGCTGGTGCCTAACAGGTCTCTAGGGGGGTTTAGAAGGGAAGATGTGGAGGCGGTTTGCGGGGGCAGAAGCAGGAGGCCAGCTCCCACCTCCCTCTCACCCTCCTGGGTGAGCCCCCAGGTGACACCTTCCAGGGAAATCTGGAACAGTAGGTGGTGCAGAGGCGGAAGCTGTCCTAGCCAGCATGGTCTGAGTGCTCCCTTCTCCTCCCCAGGACACCAGCCTGAAAACTATCAGTGGTGAGGCCCCCACAGTGGATCTTTCCTTCCAGCTGTTTTCCTCCGAGGTAAGGCTGTGGGCCAGGGGAGGGTCAGGGCCAGCAGACACATGTCAGTGAGGCCCAACTTCCTTCACAATTGCTGGCTTTGTTCAGGGACTTCAGGGAGTTTGGGACTACTGCTTTGGATGGAAACGTCTAAGGGTGATTTGAGACTCCAGAAAAACACAGAGCTGAGATTAGGAAGAAGACAGTTGTAAGCAGAGGGCCACCCAGACCCGGGAGTCAGCCTCTGACCCAGTCCAAATGAAGTCTGGCTCACTGGGATCAAGATTCTGCAAGCGTTCTGAACTAGGATATGAGTTTCCTATTGCTTTAGAACCAGCTAAGAAGCTTAAAGCAATGTCCATTTATTAGCTGACACTTCTATAGGTAGGTCCCGTGACACAAGGTGGCTGGAATCACGATGTTGGCAGGGTCGCCTTCCTTTCTGGGGAGGAATCTGCGTCCAAGTTCATTCAGGCTGCTGCCATAGTCCAGCTCCCTGCAGTGCCGGACTCCCATCCTGGTCTCCTTGCAGGCTGTCAGCTGGGCAGCTCTCGGCTCCTGGAGGACGCCCACATGCCCCTTCACAATGGCCCTGTTCATCTTAGGCCAGCAGGCACGTCCAGTCCCCTTCATGCTTCAAAACTCCATTTTTTTTTTTTTTGAAGCAGAGTTTTGCTCTTTTCACCAGGCTGGAGTGCAGCAGTGCAATCTCAGCTCACCACAACCTCCGCCTCCTGGGTTCAAATGATTCTCCTGCCTCAGCCTCCTGAGTAGCTGGGATTACAGGCGCCTGCCACCACACCCGGCTAATTTTGTGTATTTTTAGTAGAGATGGGGTTTCACCGTGTTGGTCAGGCTGATCTCAAACTCCTGACCTCAGGTGATCCACTTGCCTCAGCCTCCCAAAGTGCTAGGATTTACCACGCCCAACCCACACTTCAAAACTCTGACTTCCTCTCCTGTCAGCAGCCAGAGAAAATGTTTAGAGGTGCTTTTAGAGGAACTTTTAGAGGGGCTGGGGTGATGAGGTCTGCCCACTCCAATCATCTCCCTATCTTAAAGTCAACCATGCCATATAACAAACATAATCCCAGGAGTGATCGATTATCATATTCACGGGTTCCAAGACTGAGGTTGTAAAATCTTGGAGGCCCATTTTTGGAATTCTGTCTACCACATCTGGCTTGGTCCAAATGGGAAGACACCCAGGGCTGAGCCCTGCCTGCTGGATGGGCCTTGATCCCTCTAGCTGGCTACACCTGGTCTCTGAGTCCAGCTTAGACCCTGCTCAACTGGCTGCAGTGCACCTGCCAGACACCCGCTGGACTTTCCCCCTTTCCTCTCAGGGGTGCTGACACATGGGTGGTTTAGGACTATGAATCCAGAAAATGCTTGCAGGGACTAATGTCCACGCCAGCCCACTCCTGCCTTCTTCCCACGCAGGAAAAACATCCACCGGCTCTGGGGTAGGACTTGGCTCTGTGACCTCACTCATGAAGAACACAGGGAGTCCTACGCTGTGGGGTATAAGGAGTCTATCTGGGCTAGTACCATGCTGAAAGTGTCCTTACAAGTCCTCTGGAAAGGGGCTGAGACCCCCATTGGCACTCCCTGCTGTAGGTGTTCAGAACTGCCCTCCCAAGGGTAGAAGCCAAAAACTCCAAGAAAGAGGGAGCAGAATTTTGGAGAAAAGGGTCCAAACTTCCCATTTTGAAGCCCAAACCCTCCAGGGCCTCTTCCCAGGGTCTAGCGTCTGCCTGTGGCCACTGCCAGCCGCTCCCCACCTCCCTCCACTTCCTGCCGCTTCCACTGAGGAGAAGGAGGGGTGGGCAGCCATGGACCTCACACCTTCATTGGGCTTGGACATGGCTCTCTAGTGTCTGAGCCCTTTCGGCATCCTTCTCCCTAAGGGATGGCAGGATAGTGTTGAGAATTCATGAGCAGGTCAGAGGGCGTTGCCCCTAAGTCTAAAGAGGCCCGTCCCCTTCTCCGTCCCTCATCACCACCTTCGCTGCAATGCCACCATGTACATCCCGGGACTAAAAGGAGCGTCAGGTGCCCCTGGTCAGGTGACTGATGGCCTAGTGGGCCCAGGCAGGCAACAGGCAGGTGGGCAGGACAGTTCCCCAATTGCCCAGGGGCTGGGCACAAAGGTCTCCAGTAATGAATTATTCACCGGAGCTGTGCTAAGTGCAGAATTAATCCCTTTCCCTCCAGCTGGCGGCCTCACTAAATTATCCCTCCAAGTCATGCGGGAAAATGCTGCCGAATTCATTTAGCTGCTGAGTGTTTTGATCTGGGCCTTGTGACTTTAGCGTCTCCTTCCCCCAACCCCCTCCCCCTGGAGGCGGGTAAAAAACCTTTCAGTAATGGATTTCTGAGAAGAAAGGAAAAGAAAGGGGATCCAGATTGGGTGTGTACCAGGAAAATAGTGCTAGCAGAAATTCAGATTCTGCAGCCAAGAATTCTCTTTCTCTCTCTCTCTCTCTCACACACACACACACACACACACACGCACACACACACAGACACACTCTCTCTCTCCATATACGCTCTCACCAATCCCATGTGAATATCTACACACACACAGCCACAGTCACACAGATGTGTATGCTCATACCTTGGCAAGAAGGACTCACACACTTAATGCATATGTACACACTCACACATACGATGCAGACTGACACAGACATGTTCACACCCGCAGTGGCATGCACAGAAGCTCAGTCTCCTTGCAGTGGAACTATTTCTTGGGGAAATATCAGAGAATTGGCCAATAACTGACTCCCTTTGTTTCTAGAATTTTGAAGACCAATTTAGGAGCCTGAGTGTAAAGTGCTAATGTGGTTGAATCACCATGAAGTGCTTGCAGCCACAGCACGCACGCAGTTATTCTTTTATTCCGTGTATATTTGATGCGGAGTCACCGCAGGTCAGGTACTATGCAAGGCAAGAGGCAGAATTTTGGCAGTCACTGTGGATTAAAATGCGGAGAAGGAGGGGTGGGCAGCCATGGACCTCATTCTGCTTTGCGCTCGCACCTTCATTGGGCTTGGACATGGCTCTCTGGTGTCTGAGCCCTTTCGGCATCCTTCTCCCTAAGGGATGGCAGGATAGTGTTGACAATTCGTGAACAGGTCAGAGGGCGTTGCAGCTAAGTCTAAAGAGGCCCGTCCCCTTCTCCGTCCCTCATCACCACCTTCACTGCAATGCCACCATTGTTCTCTGCAACTGCACACATTTATGAAGCACCCCCTATGAAGCAGTTGCTGTTCTGGATTTTAGGAATATTACATTGAAGAAGAAGAAAAAAAAAACCTTTATGAAGGCCCTGTCTTCATAAAGCTTGCACTCTTAGCAGGGAGTATGGGAACAGACAGTAAACAAGCAATTCATAAGCAGACATCAGCTAATGATAAGAGGCCTGAGGACGCTTGAACAAGGTGACATGATAGGGAGTCCTTGGAGGGGCTGTGGACTCTGCCTGGTAGCTGAATACTGTTATGGGCTAAGCTGCTGTAACAGAGATCAGATTCCTGCCACCTTGTTGTTGCGTCTAAGGTGTTGCCTGCGACTTCATCGTGGAAGGCAGCTGGTATTCATTTTTGCATACTAGCCTCTGGGAAGGCAGCAGCAGAGCTGGGGCCATCAACTCCTCCACTGCTTAAATCAAATATTGCATAATGGGTCCAGAAGCCACCACCTGACACCTGGAGGTCTTAGAGTCCTGTGGACACTCCAGCTGCAGAGGCTTGTGATAGGGGCTCTCAGGCCCCTCATCCACGTGGTCAACAACTCCATCCCTGGGGCAGCTCTTTGCACATAGTCAGACGTGGTCAGTGCTCTCACAGAGTGGAAATGCCTCAGGAGAAATGAATGTGCATGCCCTATTTGAGCACAGCCCCAGCCTGCGGACACAGGCGCTTTGCCGTGAGCCTCCATGTCCAGGAGTGTCGGGCACAGGCTGTCCTGGATAATTGGACATTTTGGTGAGCACAGCCTCCCCGCACCCACCACTTCCACATCACCCATTCTCAGAGCTCTCAGAATCAGGATGGAGAAATTTGCAAACAGGCAGAGACAGCAGAGGTCTCTCTCAACAGCCCACCCTGGACGGCAGTCTCCTTGGCAGCACGTGGTCATCCCAGCCTCTCCTCCTGCGCAGCCATGATGGAGAGCTGGCTAGCTCCAGAAGCAGGCCTCCTGTGGCTGAGTGATAGAAATGCCCACCCTACATTGAGCTCAGCCTGCCTCCTTGGGCCCTGCTTCTGCCCCAGGCGTCTGGCTCTGCCCCTGAGGCTGCAGGGCAGACCTAGCAAGCCTCCTACATAGATCACGTTAGTCAACCAGCACTTTTGTGGGCAGACTAGATAACAAAGCCTGCAGTCTCAGTGAATGGCAAGAGATGGTGGTCTCTGGTTTGGGATATTGCACTTGAAGATGGTTTGTTGGTAATGGGTACTTTTTTTTTCTTTTTATGAGGCAGAGTTTCGCTTTTGTTGCCCAGGCTGGAATGCAATGGCACGATCTCGGCTCATCGCAACCTCTGCCTCCCAGGTTCAAGCGATTCTCCTGCCTCAGTCTCCCAAATAGCTGGGATTACAGGCACGAGCCACCACAGCTGGCTAATTTTGTATTTTTAGTAGAGACGGGGTTTCTCTATGTTAGTCAGGCTGGTCTTGAACTCCCAACCTTAGGTGATCTGCCCACCTCAGCCTCCCAAAGTGCTGGGATTACAGGTGTGCACCACCACACCCAGCCAGATGGGTTCATTTTTTACCCTCTGGTGGGACTTCTCTACAGTCATTTGCTGCTCAGAGTGGCCTGCCTTAAGATGGTTTGTGTATGTAGGTGAGTACATATATGAACACACACAGATTACATAAAAACTAAAAAAACATGTACACTCATATACAAAACCATCTACACAGAAAACTTCCCTTTATTGCACATTCAGTGGGGGTTAGCCTTTGAGGTCCGTTAGGATCTAAAAATTCATAAGCCTGGCTGGGCACGGCGGCTCCAGCCTGTAATCCCAACACTTTAGGAGGCCGAGGCAGGCGGATCACAAGCTCAGGAGTTTGAGACCAGCCTGGTCAACATGGTGAAAACCCGTCTCTCATAAAAAATACAAAAATTAGCTGGGCGTGGTGGAGGGCACCCATAATCCCACCTACTTGGGAGGTTGAGGCAGGAGAATCACTTGAACCCAGGAGGTGGAGGTTGCAGTAAGCCACTACACTCCAGCCTGGACAACAGAGCAAGACTCTATCTCAAAACAAACAAACAAAATGCATAAGCCTATGGCTACTCTACATACACACACACATAAACCTTTGGTCTCCTCCATTCCCCCTCTGATCTCAGCCTCTTCTCTTTGAAGAGTGCAATGTGGTCCCCGGGGAGTCTACACTTCCCCAGGCAAAGCAGCTTGGCTCTCTTAATGAACTGGTTTCGAGATCCCACCACATCCTGGGTGCTCTCCAGTTTGCAGCCAGCCTCTTTTAAGTGAAGCCCACACTTAGCAGATTTTCTAGGCTGATCGTGTGGATTGGAGCTTCGCATGCACACAGTAGGCGCTCATTGCATCAGTTCCTACCTCTGCCTGCAAATGCACCTCCCCACGAGGTGGGACAAGTTCATACCGTCATCTGGGTGCACAGCAAAATTTCCCCTCTTGAGTTTAAGATTTGGGATCCGTCACCTTGCCCAGATGGGGCACCAGGCAGAAGTAGGGCCTCCCAGATGGGTGGCCACGTCCTCCTCAGCCCACAGCCCCCACAGATGCTGGGAGGTCCTGAAACCCACTAGATTCCTGGGACTATAGAGAGGGTGCATTTGAGGAGAGGTGGCAGTGGCACCTGCTGCCACCACTGAGAGCAGGGGCAGCTGCCATGGTCCCATCTGACCTTCCCCTTCCCTCTTCCCCTCACAGGGAGGGGGTGGGGCAAGTCTTTGATGCTACTTACTTTGGTGGTTTCTTTTCAAACTAGTTACAAAGATCTCTCTGGAGACCAGCCCAGAGCGGGGACAAGTGGCCACTTGGCAAATATAGAAGAGTGGGCAGGGGGACAGGCAACATCATGCTGGTTTTTGAATAATTTTTATAGATTTTTTTATAAGCCACACATGACACCCCTGGGCTGGTCCTTAGAGAAACCCCAGCACAAACCTGCCTCCATTTCCTCCCCAAGCACAGTGGCCTGGATGGGCCAGTGCCCAGGACAGCACAGCAGTCTCCTCCACTGGTTCTGCCCTCTGTAAGGCTCTGTTTCCACCACCAAGACTCCATCTCTGAAAACACTATCATAAGGATGGGTCCAGAGAGAGAGACCCTTTCCCTGCCACCATCTCACACCATCCCTGACTGCACTCCCTCCCAGACCCAAAGCCTCTGCCCTCTTGTTCTCTCACTGCTGCAGGAGGTAGAGGAGACAGACCCACCCTTTCCCACAGGTGCGCCTTCCCTCACCTGCTCAGATTCTAAGTCTACTATACAGCTCTTCTCAACCCATCCAAAGGAAGCTTAGAGCTGGGTGCGGTCGCTCACATCTATAATCCCAGCAGTTTGGGAGGCCAAGGTGGGCGAATCACCTAAGGGTAGGAGTTTGAGACTAGCCTGACCAACGTGGAGAAAACTCTGTCTCTACAAAAAAAAAATACAAAAATTAGCTGGGCATGGTCGCTGGAGCCTGTAATCCCAGCTACTAGGAGGCGGAGGTTGCAGTGAGCCAAGATCGCGCCACTGCACTCCAGCCTGGGCGACAGAGGGAGACTCTGTCTCAAAAAAAAAAAAAAAGCAAAGGAAGCTTAGGATGGGGCGGAAGAGAGTTGAGAGTCTGGGCTTCCACGAGACCAACCTGGCCCGCAGGTCACAGACTCTCAATGTGGGTGCAGAGCTGGCCATCCCACCTTAAAAGGCTACTTGCTTTCCACAATGCCCGAATGGCCCCAAAGTGCCCCATGCCTTGGGGACAATATTGGTTTCCCTTGGTGATCATGCAACTCCCATGCTCCCCACTTTAGAGAGAAGGAGCTGAACAGTCCCTCCAGAACACACACAGAGGGTTTGACAGACTCTACTTGGTCACTTCCCATGACAGAGAGCTTATTACCACCCAAGAAGCCCTCTGTATCCTCTCTACTGGCTCCCTTGTAAAAGTCCTTCTGTTTCTCTTCAGTTTCCTCCCCCTGGTCCCTTTTCCTCCCAGAGGCCAGGTCCAGAGAAGTCAGGGCCCGGGACCATGTCAGCCCTGCTGATATTTGCAAACTACTTATGGCATCTCCAGCCTGAAGCCAGTCTCCTTTCTCTTCCTCTTTGTAGCACTTGGTTTCTGATTCTCGTCCTACTGGTTGTCTCCTCTTGAAAACACTCCTCCTAAAGTGTCCTCCAAAACTGTGGGGAGACAAGCAGCATTAGAGGTAGAGTAGGCCCCTCACTCCTTCTCTCTGAATACGTTCTCCCCTTTGGTGCAGCTGAAGCCTAGCTCTGGTTCTGTTTTAGTACTTATCAAAGCAGTGAGGGTCAGTTTAGAGCCAGAGTCCAACTCTGGTACATCAGCAAGGCAGCATGTCTACATTTTGCCTCCCTGCTGTTCTATTCTGAACTTAGATAGGATTTCTCTCCCCTGTGGTATTTCACCTTTTTCATCTCAGCCCATCTTCTAAGCTTGAGATCACTCTGGGCCCTGATTTTATCATGCAACACACTCACAGTCCCACCTGTACCCACAACCCCAAGCTCCAGGTCACCTGTGGAGGTGGCCAGGACACTTTAAGTGCTGCAGTGTCCACCTTGTAAGCCCATAGACCTGGGTTTGAATCTGGATCTTCCATTTGATCTTAGACATCCTGAGTTTCACTTCTCATCCCTAAAAGGGGATTGTACCAGTCCCAGTGGCTCACGCCTGTAATCCCAGCACTTTGGGAGGCTGAGGTGGGTGGATCACCTGAGGTCAGGAGTTCAAGACCAGACTGATCAACCTGAGAAACCCTGTCTCTATTAAAAATACAAAATCAGCCAGGCGTGGTGGCAAATGCCCGTAATCCCAAGCTACTCGGGAGGCTGAGGCAGGAGAATCACTTGAACCCGGGAGATGGAGGTTGTAGTGAGCTGAGTTCGTACCATTGCACTCCAGCCTGGGCAACAAGAGTGAAACTCCATCTAAAAAAAAGGGGAGGGGGTGAATTGTAATCCCTACCAGCCAGGAACATAGTGAAGATTGAATGAGGAAGCATGTGCTGGTACCTAGCACAGTGTCCTGCAGATCCTTGGTAAAGGGATCTCTTAGTGTCATTCACCCAAGTTGCTGACAAACATGCTGAACTCATCAGGGATGAGGACAGGTCTCCTGGGGGAGGGGAGATGGTAGAGCCTGCAAACCCATCACTCCGCACCCGCCCCTCATGACAGCTGCTCCACCAGCTTTGCATCCATAAGGACATCAGGAGGCCTTGTCAAGTGCTGAAGATAAACATCGCCAGCACCACATTTGGTCTCGCTGCAATTTTCCAAGAATAAAGAAACGAGGGAACAGACAGACAATCATCTCTCCAGAGGCCAGATTTGCTGAAGTCCTCAATGTACCCTGTCTTGAGTTGGGGGCTGTGGGGCCTAGGAGCTCCCAGGCCAGAGTGGGAAGGGCTGGACCGAGAGACATACTGCTTCCAATTGCTAGTAATTCAGAAGACCTGCTTTAGCTCATCTCAAATGCCTCACCAGGCTGGGTGTAGCGGCTCATGCCTCTAATCCACTCAACACTTTTGGAGGCCAAGACGGGCAGATCACTTAAGCTCAGGAGTTCGAAACCAGCCTGGGCAACATGGCAAAACCCCATCTCCACTAAAAATACAAAAATTAGCCAGGTATGGTGGTGCACACCTGTAGTCATAGCTACTTGGGGGGCTGAGGCAGGAGGATTGCTTAAACTTGGGAGGTTGAGGCTGCAATGAACTGAGATGGTGCCACTACACTCCAGCCTGGGCAACAGAGTAAGACTCTGACTCAATTTATTTATTTTTTAAAATGCCTCACCAAGCACAGAACCCTGTGTTGCCTTGAGAATGTGAGCCTGCAACTCCCAGCTGCAGACGGAGTGTACTAAGTCAGGATGCAGAGATGACTGACGAAACTAGACATTGGCCACTCCCTTCCCTTGCTCCGCTCTCCCTGTGAGCCCAGTGCATAATTGGTAGATTAAAGGTGGAGGGAAGAAATAGAGGGAGACATGGCAGAAGCTTCTAGACAAAACTTCTTAGAAAATGGGAGTTGGTCTTGGGATTCCCCCCTTTGTAAAGCCCAAACACCTTATCATAAACCTTCCGGCAGTCCCTTCAGCCAAACCAGATGTACCTCTGGCCCAGCCAAGGTCATTCATTCATTAACCACTTATTAGATTTCTAACTTGTGCCAAGCAGTAAAGCACCCCAACAAATCACCACCAACCATCTTACTAAGGGGCCTGGTTGAGATTGGTTCATTCAGCATACAGAGGTCAGGGGAAGCATCACAGAAAGGCATGGTTTGAGCCCTGTTCCAAATAGTGGGTTAGAAATTGGCAAAGCAAGGATGCTTCAGGCAAAGGGACCCCCATATGCAAAGGCATGGAGGCATGACAGTGTCTGGGGCACATGACATCTGGGAACTGTAATGGGTGGTGAGATTATAAAGCAAGATGGAGTCTAGACTGTGGAGGACCTGGGTGCTGGGATGCAGGGTGAGAGCTTTGTCATAAAGTGGTAGGAAACTAAGAAGGGTCTTGGAGCAGCAGTAGGGTGTGATCTCATCTGTGTTAGAAAGGTCTCTCTGCATAAGAACAGGGGAAACTCGAGGGAAAAAATTAAATGCAGTAAGAGCAGGTTTCAGGCAAACAAGAGTGAGCCTGCAGTCAAACCACTGAGCCACAGGCAAGACTTTCATACTAAAATCCCCAACAGATTTTTAAAAAATTGTTATCAGTGGTTTGCCTTCCTTGACCTCACAAGTTGCTTTGGGATTAACCCTCTGACACCATTTTCTGGCAAATAAATCATGGCCCCACCAAGGATTAACACTGGGATCCTTCTTGGCTGGGAGACAGACACAGAGCTTCAAACCCCACTGCAGCTGCAGGAGCACGTAGGATGCCATAAATGAGGTTGGCTGTATGCAGGGGAGGCTGCAAGCCCTCTTGGAGGGGCCTGTTGTCTGAACCTCGCCTACAGCTGAAGAGATAAGAATCTACAACTACTGCCACAGGAAATGACAAAGCAGTGACTGATCGGGGAGCTGCTGCACAGGGCTCATTATGGCGCTTGCCAGTGGGCGAGACACCCTTATCAGGGAGAAAATTGCATCAGGCCTCCTGAATTACTAGCGATTGGAAGCAGATTTCTTGGGACTCACTTTGTTAGATACCTAATGAGCGGGATACAGGCGGGCAGAGCCCAAAGCCAGCGGGGCGAGGGACAAATGTCTTTGTTAAACAGAATTTGTCAGTTTCCGCTCCAGGCTCCCTGGGGAGTGTTCAGGGCCAGCTAATTGAATTAAGAGCATGTGCGCTCCAACGAGAAGGCTCAGGGCGGGGCGAGAGGCAGGCAGGCCGGAAGGCGGGCGCTTTCAGCACCAAGGACAGCAGCTGCAGCCTGGCTAGTACGTAATTGCCGGGCAGGTTGGAACTGTTGCATTTTGCATGATTGGGGATCTAGGGGATGGAGTGGGTAGGAGGAAGGCAGAGGATGTTGTGGGGAGAGGGGAGACAGGTGACCTAAGAAGCCTCAAACCTGTGATGCCATTGGTCTGGTCTGTCTCAACAGACCTCACTCTGCTAGCAACAGTGAGTGCTGGGAGGAGTGGGGAAGGGGTGTCTTCTCCCCCACCATGGCACTCACATGTGATGTGGGCCGCTGCAACAACACAGAGAGAAGTGGGCTGAATCCTGGGTCTGAGCTAGTGCGTGGCCATGCATCTCTTTGAGCTTTCAAAGTCAATCTCCAATTACAGCCTTAATGAAGCAGGATGTGCTGCAGCCACGAAGCCACAGGGCCAGGGGCCACTTATCAGCCCCAAGCTCCTCCAGCAGGTGGGGCAAGGCTTGTCAAATACAGAGGCAAATAAGCAGGATCGTGGGGTGGGCCAGCAGCCCCCACTCTACCTGGAGGAAAGGAGAAGAGTGAGACAAGGCCAGGCTTGAATAGGGAGGAGTTAGTCTCCAAGGCTCTCCCCATCCTCCACCCTGACTCACCACCTCCAATGGGTTAGCTTTTTCTATGGTCTCAGGCAGCCTGGCCCTTTCTGTGGTCTCAGACAAGCTCCCTTCCTTAAGAAGCAAAGGGCCAAGGGCATAATTTCCTCCCCCAAATGTGAGCTGATTGAAGCTCTGGAGAGACAAAGCTGACCCTAAAGAAGGAGAACTACTGGGGAGAATTTAGACACAGTGGGCCCCTTGGTGCCCCTCACTTCACATGACAAAAACAACTGCCTTGGATATGCTCTGCAAGACCTGTGCCATTTAGAGGTCTAAAGATTTCACCATAAAAGTCACCTCTCCATTTTGCCTCCAAAACCCAGGCCAGGATGGATCCTGGCAAAGTTGAATGGGACAGAAGAATGGGAAGGTGGGCAGAAACCTGCAGGGTGGGGAGGTACAGGAATGGAGCAGCCATGGGAGCAGATCTGGCCAGCCCCAGGATAGGACAGGACAGAACCACTGAATCTGGCAGGCACTACAGGAAAGGTGGCTATAGCAGAGATGGGCAGGGTGCATTTAAAGTCCATAAGTACTCTGCCTTGCCTGCCTTCCTTCTCAGAGCCCACCCCCACTCCCATCTCACCCCATAAGAGAATGATGGGCAAAGGCACTGGTCTGGACTGAGGGGCTGGTCTCACCTTTATTTTAGCCTTGTGATGAAATCAAATGAACTACACCTAGTAAATTTCAGAATCCACATAAAAGTACCTGGTGAGTGCCCAGCTCTGACGAAGGGCTCAGTAAATGTGAGCTCTCGGTTATTGCATTGACCCATCTGGTGTTAGGGCCACACCAAGTAGATGTCAGGGAGACAGGCTGTGGGGGAGGGAACTCCCTTGCAATTGTCCCTGCTTTCAGTACTGATGGGGGCACCTCTGGAGACCTCTCCCTTGATTTCATTACTTCTACTTCCTCCCCTAACTGGATTAGATGGCAGTCTATGAAATCCAGGGCATGGAGATTGGCTTTCTGCCTGGAAATGAGGAGAAATGTCATTATAGGTTCCTGAATTAGCATCTCATCCCAGCCCTAGGGGCCACCTGGTCAATGGGAAGGTGGTCTTTGCCCTGTAGTTATGCTTTCCTTCATTCTCTCCTGCATCCACCCATCCATCCATTCATCCACGCACCCATTCATCCATCCATCCAATATGCATTTTGTAGCCCTCCCTCTGCTGCCAGTCTAGTGTTCGGCTGTTCTGAGAAGGAGACAGATGTGGTTCTTTTTCCCATCTAAAACACATGGCCAGAAAACCCTAAACCATCCGACTCAGATGCTACCCTGGGTGCCTTCATATCAGTGGGGAGCCTCCAAGTGAATCCTGACTTCCATGAGTGACAGCTACCGGGAGGACCAGGTGGGAGAGACAGCCAGGCCTGATGCCCACAGACAAAACAGGCACAGGAGTCTTGGTCATGAAGTACAGTAGGCAGACTGCCAAAGTCAGCCTCGGGGTCCCCCAGTGTCCCACTCTTCCCATTCCAAGAGTCTTGTTACAGCTGCTTTCTCTTTGGAATTGTCTATTTTGCACCCATTTGATGGAAAGTTGGGGATATAGAGCCCAGACTTAACCAGATGCCCCTGTGTACTTGTGTGACTGACCCTTACTCTATAAACACAGCCTGAAAAGGCTCTGCATTAATGAATTTCTGCACAGCAAATTTTATTTGAAAGGGACATAAAGGCATAATTACTTAAAGAATTTCAGTGGTAAAGTGAAGGGTCCTTGTCCCGATTCATTGAGTTAGTACGCATGGACTTTCCTATAGAGGAGCCACTTAAAGAGAGGCCCACCTGCACTCATTCTCTCTCTGGTTGTTCAGGGTCAAACACCCAGGCACCTCTAACTCTGGGCACATCTGTACTGGTTGGCAGTGTGCCCACTGCTCTATGTATTTCTAGCACAAGACTCCAGACAGTGGAATAATTTGTCTGCTATGCAGCCAAGAGAGGATTCCAACAGCTGGTGCAGGGCGAAGCTGGCTCACCTTTGAGGTCCCTGCAAACCCTAGGACCGCGTGATTCTTTGAGCAATGAGTATGTTTTAGAGATAACCATGGATTTCCAACAGAGCTTTAAAGTAACCCCTCCCCAAAGGGAGCAGAGACATGTCCCTAAGCCCAAGGAACCTAAAGTTTTATTAGAAAAAGAAAAATAGCAGGCAAGTCTGGAATTAGAGAGCAATGAAAACACAGACAGCCAGCTGCTGACCAGAAGAACCCAGAACACCTACAAGCCAGTGTGAGCTGAGGCATCAAGGCGTCCTTGGGCAAGGGGGCTGGTATTTGAGTGGCATCAGATTTTAGACACATGAGAGCGATGGTCATGCCAAGAAAGAAGGAGGAGAACAGGAAAAGGAACATGGAAGGAGCAAAAGGCTCATCAGAGTACACAGAGAGGAGAGACTCTGTGCTTAATGGGTGGTACTATTGAAGGATGATAGAGGAGATGAAATGGAAGATGGGTCTACATAGCAAAGTGTGTAAAAAAAAGTCTAGGATTTTAGAAGCTGTTGTTACTGTACCAGATGTGGGTGTCAGAGATGGCACAGTTCATTTATTCTTCCACCAAACATGTATTGAGCACCTACAATGAGCCAGACACTAGGGACAGACAAGGTTTCTTGCTTAGTGGGACTCTCATCCTAGCATGGGCATTGCAGGAGGGAGGCAGTGAAGAAAAAAATGAATTTTCAATTTTTTTGGTAGAGTAAGTGCTATGAACACAGCAAAATGGAATAAGTGAATAGACAATATATTGGAAGTGGGATTACTTTAGATAGAGTGGGCCTCTATCGAAAAAGGCAGGGACCCTCTGAGAAGATCACTTCTGGGCTGAGACCTGAATGATAAGAAGGAGACAGCCGCGTAAAGATCCCGAGGACCTCCGGGAAGAGAACAGCGAATGCAAAGGCCCTGAGGCAGGAGAGAGCTTGGCTTGTGGAGGAACAGCAAGAGACTCGTTGTTGGGGCCCGGTGAGCAAAGGGGCAGATGGTAGGAGGTGTACATGGGCCAGGCATACAGGGCCCCCTGAGCCATGAGGAAAAGAGGCTTGGGGTATAGAAGGTGTGCTTATGGTAGATGGCCACAGAGAAGGGGCCTGTCCCGAAGTTTCTCTGTACCTTCTCTTCTCAGAGACCAGAAAACTTCTTGACACCAAACAACAGCAAGGCTCTTCCTACCTTGGACCCCAAGATCCTAGATGAGAAGCTGGGAACCATCCGAGAGTCCTGGTCCAAAGCCACAGTGAGCTCCACAATGGACTTGAGCACGTCCACTCCACAGGAAGTAGAGGAGGAGCCTCTGGTGCCTGAGATGTCCCGCGACACAGTGAGTGTCTCTCCCTAGGTGGGAAGGGCCAGGGCAGGGACGAGGCCATGGGAAGGGGACTTGGCTGCCATCTGCAGGATTGGTTCATGCCTCAAGTGGCCAGTAGACCTCCCGTTAGGCACACTCTGCATGTGAGTTACCCCAAAGTCAAACTGCTGAGAGCTGTGGCTTCATCTGCAGAGTCCCTTCACCTTTTGAATGGAAGACTCCCGTGTTATTTCATTCAAAGCAAACCCATGCGACACTTGTAAGCCAGGGTTCCATTTACGTGTGTAGGCATCAACTCAGAACTTCCTGAGGTACATGGCTACTGGGTAGTGGGAAGCACCCTTAAGAGATTCGTTTTAACTTATAAGAGGAGAAATTGGAGCTCAAAAAGAGGACACCAATTTTGGTGACAGAGTCTGTGTCCTCCTTCATGGGAGCTGCTGTGTCTTCCTGTTGCCGGTTGAGCAGATGCTCAGAAAGGGCTGGTGGAAATGGCCAAAGTGACGTCCTAGTTTGCTGAGGGGTCAGTGCTGGGTCTCAGTCCTTGATGCAGAGCGCTAAAGAATGGGCCGCCAAAGAGATAGTCCAGGGAGGTGCTGCCAGTAACCGTGGCTGAATTCTTGTCTGGCTTCCTCCCTTCTTCCACAGCGGGTCCCATGGGGAACGCTGCTCCGGGAGATCTTGAGAAAAGGCCCCAGAGAAGGCCACCAGTCCATAGGGAAGCCCAAGGCACCCTCCTTCCAGGACCTGACCTCCTCCACTGACAGCCTCCTCATCTTCCCCTGGCACTTCTGCACCTTTCTAGAACATGTCCCATTGGATGAATAGGAAGGCTGGCTGGTTGCTGGGCATGGCCAGGTGCTCCCACATGAGCACCCCTGCCCACCCTGGAGCAGGGTTGTCCCTGTCAGGTGCCACAGCACTCACGGGCCATCTTTATATTTCCTCCTCTCACCTCTGGCCCTTGGGGAAACAGCCCTTGGGATCAACATCCAGCTCAGCCATAAACTGCATTGAAAATAAAGAAACCATGTCTTTAGAAATTTGGGGCAGCATGAATAACCCACTTCCTCTTGCCCTCCCCACATCCTGGCCATGTGGTTCCCCCTTCTTGTGCCTCTAAGCAGAGGTAGTAAAGGAAAGAGAGGCCGGGCACATGCCCACATCTGTAATCCCACCACTTGGGCAGGCTGAGGTGGGAGGATCGCTTGAACCCAGAAGTTCAAGACCAGCCCTGGCAACACAGAGATCCTGTCTCTATAAAAAATTCAAAAACTTAGCCAGACATGGTGGTGCATGTCTATAGTCTCAGCTACTCAGGAGCCTGAGGCAGGAGAATCACTTGAACTTGGGAGGTTGAGGTTGCAGTGAGCTATGATTGCGCCACTGTACTCCAGTTTGAGCGACAGAACAAGACCCTGTCTCAGGAGAAAAACAAAACAAAAGAAAAAACAGGCCAGGAAAGAAAGAAAACGGAAGGTGCCACCACAGGGAAAGGAACATTGGAGGGGAGGACAAAAATGAAGGCGTCCCTCCCTGATCTCAGCTCTGCGGAGGGCTCAGAGCAACCTCTCCTGCTCGGCTGCCCAGGAGGGGCCAACCAGCCAAGCCTCCACCCTCCCCAAGTTAAGCCCACACCTTCTCCCAAGGATGCAGACCTCAGCCCCTGAATCACACTGCCTCTGGGAGCAGGAGCTTCAAACACCTCCTGGCTGGGCAAGCCTCTCACATCAGCCAGCTGGGCACTGACACAGCACAACCAAGGAGGGGGAAGTACCCAGCCCCACATGAAGTACTGGGCATGGCAGGGACTCCTTCATTCAGAGTCTGCTGGGTAAAGCATCCAAGGTCTGAACTGAGGTCAACAGGTTGGAGAGTCTGGATTATTTGAGAGAAACCAGATACAGATGTCTTAATACCACGGATTTGTTTGTGGGAAGTGAGACACAAATGGCGGGAGTGGGTTGGGTTGGAGTCTGCACTGTGCTTACAAAATGCGACGATGATGGTGATGATGATGATGGTGATCATGATGGTGATGATGATGATGGCGATGATGGTGATGATGATGGTGATGATGATGATGATGATGGTGATGATGATGGTGATGATGATGGTGATGGTGATGATGATGATGGTGATGATGGTGATGATGATGATGGTGATGATGGTGATGGTGATGGTGATGATGATGATGATGATGGTGATGATGGTGATAATGATGGTGATGATGATGGTGATGGTGATGATGATGATGGTGATGGTGATGATGGTGATGATGATGATGGTGATGATGGAGAAGGAGGAGCAGAGAGGAAAAAACAGAGTTTAGGAAGAAATGGCCTTTAAATACAGAATGGATCTGAGAGGGGGCAATATAAACAGTGTTTCAACATCTGAAAGAATACTAGAATAACGTGGGTAGTGGCCAGTCTTGATTTTCTCTTAAGGATTAAACCAGAAGAGATGGGACCAGACTGCAGCTTGAGAAGTCAAGGTTAACAATAAGGAAGAAGTGTTTTTTGTTTTTTTTGTTGTTGTTGTTATTGTTTGTTTGTTTTGTTTAAGATGGAGTTTGGCTCTTGTTGCCCAGGCTGGAGTGCAATGGCACAATCTCAGCTCACCACAACCTCCGCCTCCCAGGTACAAGCGATTCTCCTGCCTCAGTCCCCTAGTAGCTGGGATTACAGGTGCCCACCACCACGGCCAGTTAATTTTGTATTTTTAGTAGAGACGGGGTTTCTCCATGTTGGTCAGTATGGTCTCAAACTCAAACTCCAAGGCGGGTGATTGCCCGCCTTGGCCTCTCAAAGTTCTGGGATTACAGGCATGAGCCACCGCGCCCTGCCAGGAGGTAGTGTTTTTGAGCAACAGTAACCATTGTGAGTGGCAGAGAAGGGGAGGAAAAAGAAGGGGCCTGGGAACGCTAGGGGGGATTCTGGGAGGTTCTGAGTGACAACAAAGGGTCAGGGCTGCCCCTTACCCACATACTGCAGAGGTGTTGTGAGCTGGGTCTGATGGAGAACTCACTCAAGCATGCCCACCCTGGGCATCACCCCCAGCACTCCCTTCAGTGGCTCATTCACCCAGAAAAAGTGCTCCTGGTCCCTCTACCCTCTGTCTTGCTGGACACCTGGTGAGGCCTTAAGGGATGGCTGCTAGGCCTGGTTTGCTATTGGATTAGGGCCGCTCAGCCATCACCATCCAGCCCTTGAATAAAAGAGCCCACTGACTTCCATGCCTCTGGGCTCCAGGGCCCTGCCCAGGCCTGGCCCAAGACAGATGTTGGTAAATGCTTGTTGGGCAATGGAATAGCACCCCTGGCTGGGCAGCAAGAGAATCAGAAAGAACCTTAGAAAGTATCTAGACTGATCCTCTCATTTTACAAAGGGTGGCAATGAGGTGGCCCAGGGATAGGCAGGAATGGGCCTGCCCAAGGCTTCCTGACATGGCAATCTCGTGCCGCCTTGCATCCAGCCAAGGAAATACTAGACTCTACAGAGGCCTGCATGCTCAGCCAACCTGGCACCATCAGGTCCCCCAAAGACTCACAGAGGGGCAGTGGCCATGCCCCTCTCCCTTACCCGTCCCACTGTGTTCCAGGCCCCCCGTCCCTCCTTGTTTCTGACTCTTAACTACGTCCTTATTTATCCTCTCACCCCTGGTTCGGTTCCCCAACTCATCATCTCTCTGTCTCACTCCCTCTCTCACTCTCCTCAGATTTACCAGGCTGCCTATTTCTACCTCTGACATTTTGCCCTCGTTGGAGCCTAGAGACCCAGCCCCCCGCCCCAGCTCCTCCCCATTGGCCAGGGCCCAGAGGGATCACAGCAGGACCCTGACACACACATGCACGTGGCTGGTAGATCCCAGTCACAGGCATTAGAACGTGGTGGGTAGCAACAGCGTACAGCTCCGTGACAAGCCCAGGTAGCGCAGCTGTGTGACAGTGGGTCACTGTTCCATAGCAACCAAACAAAATTACATAGCAATGGATGAACTCAGCGACCAAGAGGCACAGTGACAAGCAATCGAATGTGGCCGTGGAGTAGTGGAGTGGAGTTGCATAGCAATAGACCCAAGATGTAGCATGTCACACAGCCCCGCACTGCAGGAGGGCGCAGTCACAGAATGAGTCCCGAGCGTAGTGTGGAAGCCGTGGGCGGAGGTACAGAGCAGTAGAGGATCCTTCCGTAGCACTGGGACACAACTGAGAAGCAGTGGCACGGTCATAGTGTGTGTGGCTCCTGGACATGTGGCCAGGGAGCGGTGGCCGGCAGCAGGGCCCAGGGCTGGAGCAGCAGGCACCCGCGACATGGCGGTGGCTATGTAGAACTGCCTCCTTCACGCTGGGCTATTGCCTCTGGCTGAGCCTCTTGGCATCCCCTAATGTCTGAAGTGTGTTTGTCTATATCCAGTCTCATCGTGTGTTCCCCAGGGGCCAAAAAACAATTTGATTTCTGATTCCCTTCAGATCCTACTTCAGCTTAATAAGAAATTGAACATTTTCTGCAGAGAAAAGCACCTTGGGAATGGATGGGGGTGGAGAAGAGGACGTCTGTGCCTCTCCCTGCGTTGCTGCCTCCTGCCCTCGGGCTTGCCCATCCCTCCCCCACAGCCCGCTGAGTCCATGGTAGCTCCCTGCCCCTGGATGTGCCCTTGATCCACCTCATTCTCCGGCTGCAGCCCAGCCACTTCTCACCTTGGAATACTTGGTTTTGACACAGGCCTTTCGGGTTCCGTTTTGTCAACAACATGGTACAAAGCTCTGGTCTTGGGCGGGCCCGCTGAGGTCAAGGTCCCATGGGAATGGCCTCGGGTCGAGGGTAGGGCCTGAGGCAGAGGTGGAGGAAGCCTTACGCCCATCCTGAGCAGCTCAGGAAGCCATTGGGAAGAGGTGAGCTTTGAAGTGAGCATGAAGAGTGAGGTGTTCAGGTTCATCCTGAGCATGGCAACTCTCCAAAGAGTCAAGAACCTGCAGGCATCCACCTTCCCCTCTCTAGGCACCCTGCGCCCACCTCATGTCTCCCAACACCAGGAGGGGGGCAGGTAAGCCGAGGGGACTCCATGTCACCTCTAGATAGACCGACTTCCACTGCAAAGGACTTCTGAAACGCCTGCTGTGCGCCTGGGTTCCCCATTCCTCCAGCCAGTCAAAAAACCAGAACTCTCCACCTGGCCATGTGCCCAGCCCTGTGTCTAGCTGGGGCAGGGACATGAGGACAAAGAGGCCAAGGACCTAAGCTCTGGGAATTCCCCAGCACCCAGGAGCAAGCCATACCCAGGGAGATGATTAGTGGCGTGGGGTAGGTACGCAGTAAATATTTGGTGGGGATGAACAGGCAAAGGAGAGGCATGATTGGGACAATGTAGCTTTTTAACTGCCACACTTACCCAGGACTGCTGGACACACCTAGTAAATCCTCAGTGAATGAGAAGAGTTGCTGAGGTGCTGGAGGTGGGGAGAGGCAGACAAGGAAGGCTTCCTGGAGGAGGCAGGCTATGCTTTGGATAGAGAGGCAGATGTGGTCATTTGCTATGCAGGAAGTGTACATTTAGCGCTGTTTCCAGTGCAGAAATTCAAGCACCGGATTGCCTCTCTCCTCTCGCTGTCTCTCTCCCTGCCTCTCCTGCCCTTTCTCTCTCCCTCTCTCTCTCTCTCTCTGCTCCTCCTCCTCCTCCCTCCCTCTCCTTCTCTCTCTCTCTCTCTCTCTCTCTCTGTCTCCTCTGTTTCCCTCCCTCCTTCTGCCTTGCTCAGAGGAGATTTGTGGCAGACCAGAGGGCCCTCATACCAGGCGATGAATAATTGACAAGGGTTGTTAAAAGATTCAGTGGAGTTTTTCCAACCTCCTCACACTGGAATAACTCATTTTTTTCATTCTGTCTTTGAAAGCCTTTCCCCTCCCTCCACTGGTCTCCTCACATCCCCGCCCCCGCTGGGCATATTGCTTTTGTTTCTCTTCCTTTCTTGAGTCTGCTGGACCCTAGAACAATTCAGCCTTAATCCCTCAGTTTCTCTACATCCCTTCCCCAGCTTCCCCCACCCCACTTACCCTGCCTCTGAGGGTGTAAGTTGACTTCAGCGGAGACAGCCTCATATCATGAGTGCAGAGAGGGAGGAGGACCACGGAAGCTGTGGCCTCTCCCAGGTTCCGCAGTGGCAGAGGTGGGGGCTTGGTCCTCAGGAAGGCAGGCCTCCCAGCACAGGGACCCCTTTCCTCGACGGCAGGCGGAGAGGTGCTCTGGGGACGCCGGGTGTCCATGTGCCTTGGTGTCTCCATCTGTAGCACGGGAGAGCTGCTTACCCTATCCTACCTGCCCCTCAGGATCAGATGGGAGAGTGAGACCCCATAGAAAGGGAGGCCGGCCGTGTGCCAAAGACACCCCTGAGCCTAGCGCTTTCTGTCCGGCTGGCATGGCCCTGGGGTGACCACCCATCCCTGCTGCCCAGAACTGAGGGGTTTCCAGACTATGGGTGTTCAGTGCTTAAGCCAAGACAGTCTCAGGAAAACCTGGATGGGCGCCACCCTACATGGCACAGAAACCTCCCCTGCCCCAGGTCTGCCCCACCGGAGGTTGCCACACAGCCTCCCTCACCCACAGGGTGCACCCCACCTGCACAGCCTGGCCCAGCTTCATGCGGTCCCTGCACTCACACTGCTCCCACTGCTCCTGGAAGTGACCTAGAACTTCCTTCCCCTCTCTGGGCCCCAGTTCCTGCCTTTGACAGCTCAGGAGGTGGGAGCAGATGTTCCCGAGTACCCTGTGGGTCCTGCCCCCACGCCCACGCCCAGGATGGGGGCTGCAGCCTGGTGAGGCTGACGGCGGTCAGACCCAGCCTCCACTCCTCAGCACCACCTGCTGGCAGGTGATGCCCCCTGAGCAGGAGCCTTCTGAGGCTGCCAGCAGCAGTCACCAGGGAAGGGACTCAGAGCACCCCTGCACACTGCCCACATCAGTGGCAACAAGCAGCAGGATCATCAGCCCGGGGTGGTGGCATCGCAAAGCCCCAGGAGCCTGGAATTGGCCCCCAGGAGCAGGAATAAGCAGGCCTCCCAGGGCCGCTAGTTCATGTACCAAGCCCAGCCTGAGAGCAGGGTCACCCACGGCCTGGGAGCCCAAAAGGACCCGGGCCCCCAGCTCCTTTGGAACCAAGAGAGGCAGAGGAACTACAAGAGACAGAGACAAAGAGACCAGAGCCAGCCAGGGCCCACCCAACGGCCTCCAAACCCATGCCCCTGCCTAAGCGCCTTTCAGGCCATCCCATGCCAGCCACAAGACACATTCCCAAAACGCTGGCCACCCCTCAGTCTCCGTAGCTCCTGACTCTGCTGCCCAGCGTGACTGCCCCACCTGCTGGGTTTGTCCTTTCTCTCAGTCACCTCTCCAAGCACCTCTGTTCTATGTAGCGCATACCCACAAGCTCCCGCCCAGGCCCAGCTCCCTACAGGCAGGAAGACTTCTCAGGGCCCCGCCCTCCTCAGCTCGTCCCCTGCACTCCTGCAGGCCCTGAGCTGGGAGCACCGCGTGCGTGTGGACCGGGGCTGGAGGGGGTCTGACAAATAAATACTAAAGACGGGGTATCAGACCTGAGCCAGGGCTGAGAACACGCCACGTCTTCTCCCCTTCCTGTCCCTCCCCCAACTCTGACCTTTGATTCTTCCAGTTCCTAAACACAATCACACGCAGTGCTTACCAGGCATTTTAGTAAGAGAGGGAGGGGGAACGGTGGAGGGGGAGTGGTGGAGAGGAAGAAATAAGGATCACACCCCACATGCGTCCGTCTGTTAGCTCCCTCTGCAGACCCCTCCTCTCATCTGCGTAGCTCTTGCAGGCTTGAGTTCCGTCTCCACCACTCCAGAGCTGTGTGGCCTTGGATGAATCACTCCGCCTCTCTGATCCTGTCTCCTCCTTGTTAAGTGGAGGGAATATTGTCACCCTGTCCACCTCTTGAGACTATGGGGAGGATTAACAAGAGAATGAGGGGCAGTGTGCTGGAAGCTGTAAAGGGCCGTCCACTTTGCAGGAGACTTAATAGTCACTGTGTTCACGGGTCCCTGACATCAAGGCTATGAACAAAAAGAGAGGAAGCAAAAATCCCCGAGGCCTCTCCCTCGGACCCTTTCTCCGGCAGGGCTGTTCCCAGGCCCCTGACCCACTTCTCCTCCCTCCTTCCCCCATCCCTCCCAGTCTCAGCGGGCCATTCTCCTCCTCCATCCATCACCTGAGACTAAAGAGATTAATAAACGAGACTCATAACTCAGCTG
Organism: Sapajus apella; assembly: GCF_009761245.1. Taxonomy (NCBI): domain Eukaryota; kingdom Metazoa; phylum Chordata; class Mammalia; order Primates; family Cebidae; genus Sapajus; species Sapajus apella. The sequence continues at coordinate 14,905,298 of NW_022436995.1, forward strand.
CTGGGATGCAGCAGATATTTACGGCTCCGTTTCAATTTGCAGAGAGATTAAGTGTTTGTCGATTTATTGTCTCTTGGTGTGTGCAAGTGGCTGAGCAAGGCCCCCTGCCAGCCAGTCCCCTCCCCCACTCCACATGCCCCACACACGTGTGGGCTCCTCGCTTCCCACCCCCAGCCCCCGGCCCTGGAGCTGGTAGGGAGCCCGGTGCTGCCCTGCTAGGCAAAACTACAGGTCACTCAGTGGGCCTGTCTTCCTGACCGACCTGGCCAGGTCCCTAAGCTGATTAGAGGGTCCACTCACCCTCCTCCAGCCTTGTCCCTTCCCACCTGGTAAATGTGCCCTGGATCCCAAGTGCCACCCTTCTAGAACACTCTCTCAGTACCCAAGACCCCTCCCTGCCCAAATGGGCCTGAACCTGCTTTTTTTTTTTTTTTTTTTTTTGAGATGGAGTCTTGCTCTGTCACCCAGGCTGGAGTGCAGTGGCGTGATCTCGGCTCACTGCACCCTCTGTCTCCCAGGTTCCAGCGATTCTCTTGCCTCAGCCTCCCAAGTAGCTGAGATTACTGGCGCCCATCACCACGCCTGGCTAATTTTTGTATTTTTAGTACAGATGGGGTTTCACTATGTTGGCCAGGCTGGTCTCAAACTCCTGACCTCAGGTATTCCTCTGGCCTCAGCCTCCCACAGTGCTGGGATTATAGGTGTGAGCCACCGTGCCGGGCCTGAACCTGCTTTTGAGGGCTATGCAAGCTTCTTTCTGAAGTCCACACTTCTAAGGGTTGAATACTTTTGTGGGGGTGCACCCCGAGGCCCAAGGAGTGATGGCTGTTTGCAGAGGGCACATGCTAAGAGCCTCCATTTCTGCTCTTCTGCTGGGCACTACAGACCTTAGGGGTGGGCTTGGAGAGGGTAGGCTTCCATAGAGAAAGCCCGCAGCCTAACTGGGGACAAGCCTGCAGAAACCAAAGGAAGTGACAGCCCAAGGAGGCAGTCAACCAAGGGAAATGAGACAGCAGGGAAAGAGCATCACCCCAGGGGCTGAGGGGACAGGACTCAAATCCCAAGGATGAGCAGTGCTTCAGGAGCCAAGAAGGGGGCACGTGATCACGGGGAGCAAAAGTGTCTGGTGGCCCCCCACCTTCTCACACCCCCAGCTGTCTCTCCCTTCCCTGCTGACTTTGTAGTCTGGCATATGCACCTACTCATTCATTCATTCATGCATGCATTCATTCGACCAGGTTTTTTGAGCCTCTACTCTGTGCCAGGTCTGGTTATCCACTGCACAGATTCCTCCACTCATTTTTACAGCCCCAGCAGGTGAGTCCCATTTCCACCACCCAAGAGCTGTGCGGCCTTGAATAAATCACTCTGCCTCTCTGATCCTGTCTCTTTGTTGTTAAGTGGAGGAAATACTCTCCCTGCCTCTTGAGGCTTTTGAGAGGACCGACAGGAGAGCGGGTGAATGCGTTGGAAACTGCAAAGGGCCATCCACTTTGGCACTTTGCAGAAGTCTGATTAATAGTCATTGTGTTCCTGGGATCCCTTGAGACTAAGGAGGGTGAGGGGAGGCAGGCCTCTCCTCACCAGGCCTCTTCTCACCCCCTCTCCAGAAGTTCACCAACAAGATGTGTGACAGTCACATAAAGATAATTCCTTACCAGGATCCCTGTCCTCAAGAAGTCCCAATTCAGCAGGGAGACACATCAGGAATGGGTGGAGGAGGGTACTGTCAAGGCTGGGGCTCAGGCTACTCAGGGGATTGTGGGGACACAGAGGGGGTGGGGCATACCTAATCCTTACCCCCATCCACCTCCACCCCAGGCAGAGCGCACTCTACAGAATGCCAGGGTAAGTCTGCAGATGTCACTGATTAGCAAGAGAGAAAAGCCAGCCAAGCGTCACGGTGGGTTAGTACAAAACCATAGCAGATCTTTGCTTTGTTGGTGGAAGAGAAATGAAATTCCTCTTGTTCTTGCAAGAGGAATCTGTTGGTCTGTGGAGTGGAAATTACCAGTGAGTGTGTGTGTGTGCCTGTCTCTCTACAGGTCTGGCCTGGGGTCTCCCCAAAAGGCACTGTGAGGCCCCAGGGCTAGTCCCTTCCCTGTCTGGACCTCAGTTTCCTTATCTGTATAATGGAGTGAATGCCTCCCTCCAGTGAGGGATGAGAAAACCTTAGTGGTGTGGAGGAAAGAACGGATGGGATGGGTGGAGTAGTGGACTGGCCAAATCAGGGCCTGACCCTAAGTACCCAGAAGATCAGGCTCAGAGGGATGAGGATGAGGTCACTCCGGGCAGAGGCCACCCAGGGAGAGAGGAAACTAACAGCAGAAACAGTGTCGGGCGGGATGAGCATCCGGAGACCTGGAGTCAGCTCTGACTTGGGGAGTCAGCCTGGCTGACCCTTCCCCTCCTGGGGCTCGGTCTCCCCTTCCGTGGAGTGAGGAGCCTGGTCTTGACAGTTTCCTCCTCCATCCCAGCAAACAAGGCAGGCGGAAGCAGGACAGCCTCCAGGCACTGCTCCTTAGTGAGATGGCCCGTGCTGCCGGGTCTTGCTGTCCATCCTTAATTAATGGTGGGCGGTTGAGGCAGGAGCGGAGCGCTCTCGGTAACTAAATCCAAGACGATGAGGCCATAAATTGCTGAGGGCTTGAATCATCGATGGGTGAGGGTGAGGTGAACTTAGAACCAGGAACGAAAGAGTTGCTAACCTGGGAGGTGGGGCTGGTCCCTTCTGCACACTGCAAGCCCGCCCCAACCTCAGCACTCATTTTAATAACACTAAGTGTTCCCATCAGGATTCACTGAGCTCTTACTCTGCAGCCAGAACTTTAGTCATAATCTCATGTAATCCTTGCTCCAGCCTGGAAAGGAGCATACAATTATCATCTCCACTTTACAGGAGAGGAAACTAGGGATCGCCGAATAACCCTCCCAGGGCCACCAGACAAGACCAAGGGGGAGTCTTGGTCAAACACGTCTGGGGTCTCCAGCCCAGCTCCTGAGCCTTGGCCAACCCTGGTGACTCAGAAGTCAGGAGCCTGGTGAGCTTGACTCGCCATCTTCCCAGCCCATCCGGGAGGAAGAGCTGCCTCAGTTTCCTAGTAAACACCAAGACTAGCTCTGTGACTGCAGGGCCCCGCCCCCACCCCACCCCGAGGACCACCTGGAACATTTGAGACTACAAGCAAGGCCCACATACCCTATGTCCAAACCCCAGGTAATTGAACGTTCTAAATCAAGCTGAAGCTAGCAAACTCCTACATATGTTCCATTTCTCTACCTCAATAAATACACCTTATCAACAACCTCAGAGAATTCTCAGATTCCACATTGGCCCCTGGCAGTGTGGGGAGAGCCACTCCCAGGCCCCCCCCCCCCCCCCCCCCCCCCCCGTCCCCTTTTCTTCTCGCCCAGCTCAGTCTCAGTCCCACCTATGAGACTTCGTGTGCTTAAGGACATACCGCCACCTTCAGGAGGACAGGCCCCGGAAGCAGGGGAGCGCCAGGATCCCAGCTACCCAGGGTGAGGTCTAAAGCCGGCACATACTCTGGGTGGGCACGTCCCCTTGGCACCACCACCTCCTCACCCCATGGGAAGTATTGTGCCCCGAGGAGGGCCAGAGCACGTGGCCCAGGGCTGGAACCCCTCTTTTCCAGGGCTACAGGCAGAACTGTCTCTCCTCCCTAGCTTGGCAACTCCTTCAGGGTGCCCCCCTGAGTTCAGATTAAATGTTTTTCAATACAATCCAATTTCCTCCTGACACAGGGACTAGAAAAGCCCAATCCATGTGCGCAGACACACACAGACACACACACACAGACACACACACACACACACACACACAATTTGGTGCTAAATATACAATCAAGTCCACAGATAATGGAGACCAGCCAGTTCACTCCCAGTTTAATCAGATAAAACGCTCATTCATCCGCTCCTGCCAGCGGCTGCCATCCTCTCCTTAGGGCGGAGTAGAGGCGACTGGGAGGGCCTATGGGGGAGGGGGCTGAGACTCCAGTGGCTTGAACATGTGGGCTGCGCCTTTAAATCTTCAAAGAGGGGGGACAGCGTTGCCCACAGGGGACTAATTATCCTTCAGCCTTTAGCCAGCTCTTACTCAGACAGACAAAAGGGGGCTGAGCAGCTCTGGTGGCGCCAAGCCTCTGCAACAGAATTGTTTTCACTCTCAGATATGCAAATCCACCTCCGCTGGGCGGACCCTGGGGGTGTGCTGCATAGGGGCTCAGGGATTTGGAAGGGCCAGGGAGGGCAATGGCAGCTGGACCCTCTCAGAGAACTAGTTTGGGAGGCTGGAGGCATCTCGCTCTTCCTCCTCAAGCTGCTAGAGAGGGTCCCATGGAGGCCAAGATGAAGGCCCCACCCTCCCGCCTTCTCCTGTATGTGGGTGGGGGGCTCCTGTGGAGGGCCAGAGGGCTCGCTAAGGGAGCTGGCTCAGGCTCTGGGAGCTGACTGTCCAGATGGGCCCCCCTGCCTACCTCAGCCTCCCTCCTCCTAGGACATAGCTGCCAGGTGACCTGTCCCAAGGCCAAATCTAGACACGCTGCCCCCCCGCCTTGAACCCGTGCATGGTTCCCTCGCCTGCAGCAGGACCTCCTCAGCGTGATGGGCCCTGGAGCCTCTGAAGCCTGTGCCTCAAGCCTTTAACTGAACCCCGAATATCCTATCCACGTGGCGGTGGTGCTTACGCCTAGCTCCAGGCCCGTGTTCCTGGCTCACTCCACCTTGTACCCCTCCCCCAACTCCACCCCGATGCCTGGCACGCCCTGGGTGCTCAGTAAGTGTGTGCCCACTGAATGCACAGAATGCCCCTTCCTGAGGAGCTTGGTGGACCAGGGGTGGTCTGGATCACAGAGGTGTTTGCCTTGTGCTCAGCTCCCAGACAGCACCTACAGGAACCTCAGTATCTTTAGCTGGGAAATGGGGACAGTGCTAGCCCTTACCCCCAGGCTGGCTGTGAAAACCCCGCAGTGCCTGCAGCGGCCCTGGGAGCCATGAAAAGCTGCTGGTGCCTTGTTGCTCACAGTGGGGAGTGAAGAGCATGGTGTAGGACAGTGGAGACGGTCTGGGAACCAGATTCCATCTCTCTCGGCCCCTCCAAGATCCTCATTGTTTACCACTATCAGCCATTCTGTCAGGGAATCTATTCATCACTGCGGATGGGTCTGCGCCCCACCCATTCCATTCCAGACCCGCCAGGTCCTCCACCTGCCATCTCAGCAGGACAGCCTGGACCTTAAGTCTGAGGGGAACTTAAAAACTCTGGGAGAAGCCAGCACAGTGACTTACCTCTGTAATCCCAGCACTTTGGGAGGCCGAGGCAGGAGGATCACTTGAGGCCAGGAGCTTGAGACCAGCCTAGGTAACATAGCCAGATGTCATCTCCACAAAGATTTTTTTTAAATTAACCAAGCATGGTGGCGCGTTCCTATAATTCTAACAGCTTGTGAGGCTGAGGTGGGAGAATTGCTTGAGCCTAAGAGGTCGAGGCTGCAGTGAGTCATGTTCCCGCCACTGCACTCCAGCCTGGGTGACAGAGTGAGACCCTGAGTCACACAAAATAAAAACAAAAACAGCTCTGGGAGGACGGTTAGGAGACAGAACTGGAGACAGCCTTGGTGCAGAAGGCCTGGCTAATCAGAATTTGAATTCTGAGACCAGGTGCGGTGGCTCCCGCCTGTAATCCCAGCACTTTGGGAGTCCAAGGCGGGCAGATCATGAGGTCAACAGATCGAGACCATCCTGGCCAACATGGTGAAACCCCGGCTCTACTAAAAATACAAAAATTAGCTGGACGTGGTGGTGCATGTCTGTAATCCCAGCTACTCAGGAGGCTGGGGCAGGAGAATTGCTTGAACTGGGGAGGTGGAGCTGAAATCACACCACTGCACTCCAGCCTATTGACAGAGCAAGACTCTATCTCAAAAAAACCAATTTTTTTTTTAATTCTGAGATTGACTCTCAGGGGCCTGACGTTGGGGGAGGCACCCTGAGAGACCCAGTGGGACGGTAACCAAAGGCCGTGGGAGTGCTGCCCCCAGGAAGCCCCTCCCTTCATTGCCACCTGCGTCTGTGAGGTCTGGGCCCTGGATTGCTATGACCTGGGCAGTGGGCAAGGCTGAGGAGGCTGTAGAGAAGGTTCCCATGGGGGACTCTCAGGAATGAGGAGGATGAGGCGTGAGAGGAACCATAGCCAAAAAAGGCCGGGGTGACAGGTGGGGGAAGTGGGGTCTCTGAGGGGACTGGCTGCCTTGAGGCTCAAGCTTCAAGAGGCAAAGCCGAACACAGGGGTCACCGGGGTCCTGATGGCCTGAACCTGGCAGCAGTGAGGTGGTTTTCCACAGCACAAGGCTGGGGAGGAGGCTGTGGCCTGGGCTGGAGGCAGAGCCGTGGTCCGCCTGGGCAGGGTGCACGGGCCTGTAGCACAGGCCTAGAGACAGGGCAGGTGGTCTCACGCCACCCACCTCCTTCTCCCCTGTGACACTGAGGTCCCCTCAACCTAATCCCTTCCCTACCCACCGTCCCTCCCAAGGCTTAAGATGGTCTAGGGCTCCTCGGATCCCCTAAGAGGCCCCGCTGCCCAGACAGGGCTCCCTCCCCCAGGCAGAGACCTGGCAGGTGCCCCCAGTATCTCTCCCTCCACACCCCTACCCCAGAGTGCTCTCTCCTGGCCCGGGTGGGGACAACCACTGGGACACAGTGGGTACACACTTCACAAACAAATGATGAGGTGGAGAAATGTGAGAATGAGAGCCTGGAATTCAGACGTGGAAAGCACAGTCCTCTAAAGAAACGATGCTCCAAATGGCAGGATCTCAGCTCGCCAGCTGAAGACGACCAGGAACACACATGTAGTTTAACAAAATTGCAGTTATTGTGGGTTCATCGACTCAGTGTAGTAAGGGGGCTGCAAGCACGGGGAGTTGGGAGGCATCCCGCAAAGAGTGTGCTGGAAAGGACCTAACAGCTTCGGGCTGGTGTACCCCTAACTGAGGAAACGGGCTTTGCTCTGGGTTAGATGATGTCAGGAGGCAGGCTTAGAGTCAGCATTCTAGGCCGTGCGCGGCGGCTCACGCCTGTAATCCCAGCACTTTGGGAGGCTGAGGCAGGCAGATCAACAGCGGTCCGGAGCTTGAGACCAGCCTGGCCAACATGGTGAAGCCTCATCTCTACTAAAAATACAAAAATTAGCCAGGTGTGGTGGCGGGCAGCTGCAGTCCCAGCTACTCAGGAGGCTGAGGCAAGACAATCGCTTGAACCTGGGAGGTGGAGGTTGCAGTGAGCCGAGATGGCACCATTGCACTCCAGCCTGGGTGACAAGAGCGAGACCCCATCTCAAAAGACAAACAAAAAAAGAATCAGCATTCTAAGAGTGGGTATCACAGGAGTTCTTATCTAGAAGGCGGGAATGATGGTCACTAGTAAAGCACCAGCAGTCACTCATATTAGCCAGGAAAGGCAGTGTGGGCATTTCTGTGGTTTGGACAATGACCATGCTTTATCTGTGTTCACACACGTTACGGAGTGGTCAGAGAGTGTGCTGGTATGATGTGAATTTCGTTCAACAGAAGGACACCAGGGTCCGGCTGTGGCGCCAGCTCCCAGCCACCAGGGGCAGCTTCTCTTTCTTGGTAGCTTCAGACAGTGACCCAGAAGAGATGAAAGGGACAGATGCAGCACTGGAGAGACTGCTTACGTAATCTTCACTACAGCCCTCCCCTCACCGTACAGATGAAGAAACTGAGGTTCTGAGAGGCAAGGTGCTCATCAGAGTCCAGAGAGACTGGCAAAACTAGAATGGAAACCCAGTTGATGTTCCCTCTGGCTCCAAAGTCCCTTTCACCCTGCTGCCCTTGCCTGGCGGCTGAGCCTCGGCCCGCTCCTCGGGGCCATGTGGTCCCGAATTGTGTCCCCCAGACACCCCAGCTGGGCACATCTCCCTGCAGGGGTTCACCCTGCCCGTGGCAGGCCAGCCGCAGTGTCAGCAGCCGCCCCAGCCCAGGAGGGTCCCCCGTGTCGTGCCTAGAGGTGTGAAGGGTAATGAGGCCCCGTAATTAAGGTTTCTGAAGACATGGCTGGGAGATTTATAGACAGGCTTTGTCAATAATTGTGCTACCGGCTGCAGATCCAGCGAGACATCGATAAGTGCTCGTTACAGCTCTCCCCGCTCCCTACCCTGCAGCCCCCGCCCCTCCTCAGCCATCGGCCTGCCTGTTCACGGCGTCTATGTACACAGGCTGCGCTCAATTAATTTGCACTTGTTGGCACCATCTGTTCTTTTCATGTGTCCTTATCTGGAGTGTGTCCTGCCTCCTGCTCAGATGTGACAGTGCAACCCTCCTCGTACATATAGGAGCTTCCTGGGCAGGCTCACATCTCCCCTCTCAGACGGGGCTCCTCAGGGTGAACTGTCTCCCCCCTCAGTCTAGGACCCCTGAAGGCAAGGCCAAGTGTTCCTCTTCATCTCCCCCACCCAACACCCACAACCTCTCTCCCTGCTGAGCCAAGCTTGGCCTGGGACCCTTACCGACCCTTCTGAGTCTGAGTCCACCAGGCAGGGACTCAGCCCTCCAAAGGAAGCTTCCAGACCCCAAACCAAACCAGACCCTGGAAGGCTGGCTACCTCTGGGTGCTGGAAGGCAGGGCATTGGTTCTGGTCCCAGCTCTGGCTCCCATCGCCTGAGCTGTGGCAGGTTCCTGCTCTGAGAACAGTGACACCTTTGTGTCACAGGGTGGGAAGGGGCTGAGAAGGCACTTGGAGGTCTCTGTGTCCCTTGAGCAGCATTGGTCAAGGGTGGTACAGGGGCAAGGCTTGGACAGCTCCTAGAGTGGGGGTGGGTCATGGCCTAGTGGCTCCAGGATGCCAGGGCAGGTGCCCCCCCCAGGTAACTGAGAAAAGGCAGCATCTCAAGGACACCTTCCCTTGGTTGTCTCCTCGCCCCAAGGTTTGGGGCAGCCAACATCCCAGCCCACTCTTCTCAGGGTCGTTCTCTCCTCCAGAAGGTCTCTCAGTCCCTTCCAGCCCAGCACAGATTTCTAACCCTGAGGGCTATGAGTGCTGAGCTGGCTCTGCCGCAGAAGTGCTAGACAACTTCTTACCCTCTCTGGGCTCTGGGTCCTGCGTAGCACATTGGATTTGTTTAGAAGGCAACCAGATCTTATTCTGGGAGGGTCTTTGGAAATTCACAAGCATGTCTGGTGCCAGCATCCAGGCCCAGCCCGGTCCACGTTGCCTGCCTATAACAGGCTGGACAGCTGGGCCTTAGACTTGCATCCCAGGTCCCATGACTGAGCTGTGCAGTCTCACCTCCTACCAGCCCCTCCTCCCCACATGTCCTGACTGTCTGCACCCCCACAGTGTGCCAGGCTGCTGTGCACCTCCACACCTGTGCTCCTGCTGTTCCCTGTGCTGGGACTGTGTCCCCTCCTTATGCCTGTATCACCTGACAAACTCCTACTCATCCTTCAAAACCCATCTCCAGCTCTGACATGCCCTCCAGTACACCCCTGCCTACAACCCGGCGTGAGGAGGGGCTGGCTGAGGCCCCCCACTGCTGCATTTGCCATACTGATTTATTATGCCACACGGCCTGCTGTCACATCAACCAGAATACAGGCTCCTTGGAGACAGAGACCCCAAGCCTTGGTCACATCTGTATCTCCCGTGCCCAGCACAGGGCCTGGCCAAGTGGGCCTGCCAAAGAGTGTCTCCTGAACTGGAAGGACCTCAGTCCCTGGCCTGGGTCAGGGAAAGGCAGGGCTCACATGTCCCCTAAAGATGGGAGGAGACACTCCTCTTGCCACCCTGGCTGCCCACCAATAGGATCATGGCGACCTCAAGGCAGACAGTGGATTCAGTTAGGGCCAAATGCAAACACACACTGCGGGGGTGGAGGGCACAGAGGAGGGGGCTTTAACCAAGCTCCCTGCCCACTCTCCCACTGCCAAGCCCCTCAGTCTAGACCCATCCCAGAGCCCCTCTGTGGGCATCACTGGCATCATGGTGAGTCCTTTCCTGCAGACAACTCTAAGCTGTGGTGGAGCACCTGGGCTGGGGATTTGGGGTGGGGGAAGGGTACAGTTCCCAGGCTCCACATGTATGTCAGGTCCAGCGGCACTCCTGCCAGGAGAGAGTTTTAGAAATGGAAATGGAGGGCTGTGTCCTTCAGCACAGGTGCCACCTCTGGGGGCTGGCATCTCTGGCTTCACTCGGCCCATGTACAGGGCACAGAGCCCCAGGTGCCCATGGGCCTCCTCCTAGGTGGCGGCAGAGGCCCACAGCTAGGCAGAGCCCAGAGCAGCCTGGCAGTGTGCCAAAGCAACGGCAAAAACCACCTCAGCCCCGGGAGCCTCCCCTCCCCTCCCCTCCCCTCCCCAACCCTCCCCTCCCCTCCCCAACCCTCCCCTCCCCTCCCCAGCCCCAGCATCCCCGCCCTCATGTGTCTGATGCAGTCATCTTATCTCGGGGAGTGAGGGCATTCAGGACAGCTCTCAGAATGTATGAGCCAGACCTGGAGCCTGCAGGGGTGGGGGGAGCAGAGCAGCCGTGGGGCTCCAGGAGATGGGGTGTGGGCTCAATGGAGGCCGTTGCAGGGGACCAGGGAGGCATCTGCACCTTCTGGTTAGGCCAGCTGCAAACTCGGGTGGGGGGGAGTTTGAAGCTTAGTAATTAGACAATTCACGTAGTAATTGTCTTGTGTGTTTCACCCAGTGATAAGGAGTGGGGAAGGGACAGGAGGTGGGGGCCCTTTAGCACCCATTTTATAGATGAAATGCCTGAGGCCAGGCAGGAGACCCTGGGGCCCATCTGGCTTCAAGGGGCAGGCTCAAGCCCCTCAAGGGTTCGGCTCCCCTACCTCTCAGCAGCCCACACTTGTTCCGTGTCCGGTGATGGGTCCCTGAGGGTCTGCTGGGGTGCCCCTCCGGCCTCCCGCCAGAGCAGGGCTGGAAGACAGCCATGTCTAGGGCCCGGCTGAGCTCAGTGCCTGCGTCTGCATAGTGCATTATTGATGGGGCTTCTAATTGTACGTTTCCCAAAGTCTACAGGCCTTTGATGAAAAATTCATGGCACACCCGAGGATGGGGGCGGACTCAATCGATTGGTACACAGCAGGCGGGGGAGGATGGGGCCCCTCGCAGGGAGTGGTGGTGAAGCCTGGTCTGGGAGGCTTCTTGCCCCAGGATCTTTGGGATAGCGGGGGGCACACACCCATTTTCCTGGTAGGGAGGCAGAGGGGCAGGAGCAGGAAGATCTAAGGCCCACATCTGGGTGCCAGCCGGTGGGTGACTGGTGCCATCCAGGGAGCATGATGACTCTGCCACCAGCCTCCCTTTCATTTCCCTGGAGGGGTGCTAGACCCTTCAGAGCCCCTTGTAAGAGTCACACAGAGGAGGGGGGTAATATTTCTGGAGCCACTCTTATATGGCAGGCACTGCGCTTGGAGCCGTATGCCCACAACCTCATTTAATCCCCAACAAGGATGAGGTGGGCACAGTGATGCACTCCATTTTACAGAGGAGGAAACAGGCTCAGAGAGGTTAAGTGACCTGTCCAAAGTCACACAGCTGCTTAGTAACAGAGCCCACTGTCCTTCCACTTCACCAGGCCCACTCAAATAAGAACTAATAGGACTATGGGGATTGTCTTGTACAACTCTCCTGCCTGTCCCTATTGTTCAGAGGAAGAGACTCCATTCAGAAAAAGTGGATTAAATGAAACTTGAGGCCTGCAACACTGACAGAGGCCAGAGGCCCCCACCCCGTGCAGAGTGCTGAGCTAGGTGCCCAGCAGTAGGGGTGGAGATCTTGAAGCTGGTAGAGGTGCCTGTCTTGGCCTGTCCAGTCAGAGATTATTATGGTGCCACCACTGAGGCCCCAAAGAATACTTTCATTCATTCATTCATCCATTCAACAAGTAAACAAATATTTATGAAGTCCCAGTGCTGGTTAGCATCTTGCTAGGTCCAGATGGAGGGCCCTGTCATGAAAGTCCTTGGGACCAAGCTTGTCTGGGACAGACAGGCTGAACCCAGTTCAGCTGGGGAAAGGCAGGCAGGCCCCTCCATGCCTGAGGCGGGTGTCTCTACAACACAGGCTGAAGACATTTCTATCAGACGTTCTGCCGTCGTGACCAAGGCCGTTTCTAGGTGGCAGGCGGGCTTGTTTGGGTTTGTTTTTTCTTTGCTTCCCAGTGAGTTTCTTTCAAAAACATCCACCCATGTCTCTGCTGAACTAAAAAGAAAGGAATGTGTGCAGAGCATCAGGAAAGCAGACAGGGGAAGGCCCCAGGGGCCCGGCGTGGGGCCCTAAGCCACACTGCAGCTTCGGGGAGGTGGGTTGCTGCCGTGTGTGGGGGGGCTCCTGAGGGGACAAGGGGGAATCGGGGAGCAGAGAGAGTAAACAGGAGTGGGAGGAGGAGACTCAGGGACAGAGGGTGGGGCTCAGTGGGAGAGAAAGGAGGGACAGGGTATGGGGGTAACCAGGAGGCAGGGAAAGCAGAGAAGAGATGGGGGAGCTGAAGGGGGAGGCAGGGATCAAGATGTCGCCAAGGGCAGGTGAGGGAGGAAGGGTACTGAGTCTGGGCCAGGGGAGTCAGAAGGCCGGAACCCTGAAGGGCCCCACAGCCCTCAGTGGCCCTGCTGTCTCCCTGCAGTTCTATGGCCAAGGAGTGAATCTTGCGTGATTTCAGCTGCCCCCACCAGGCACCCCTCCTCCCCGGAACAAAAGGGAAGTAGCCCCATGGGCCTGCCTGCTTCCAGCTCAGGGCTGGGCTCCGTCACCGGCAGGCACTTGTTGTGGCAACAGTCCCTGGGGACCCATCCTGGGGAACAGGACTGCCAGCGGTAAAGATGATGGAGCCAGGGCCCCCACCCCCTCCAGCCCCCACGGCTGCTGCAGGCCTCGGTGACAGCCTGTCTGTAAGTCGCCCCCACACCCCTGGTTCTGGAGGATGGGTTGGCTCCCTAGCAGCAGGTGTGTTGGGGTGTGTTGCCCAGCAACCAGTAGAGGTGTTCCCAGAGCGTCTACACGTGGGAGGCAGGGCGGAGAGGACCAGGGCATTGGCCCTTAGATGCCCATGGTCACAGGAATCTTTTGCAGGGCCCCCAGCTCCAGCCTAGGCCACCTGAGCCCACACAGTCACCCAGAGAGGGAGAAGAGAAGGGCTTTTGGGAAAATCCCTTAAAGTGGCCATTGTCTCCTGCTAGCCTGGGGCCTACCTCTGGCATCTTGGAGGTCCAGCCTCGGATCCTAGAAAGTGACTGAGCCTGGGCTAGCCTGGGAAGCCTTGCTGGTAGTGCATGTGCGGTGCAGAGCTGCGAGGAAGAGTGGGTGTGGCAGATGGGGCATGCAGTGGAAGCAGCGGCCCAGGCCAGGGGGCTGGGGCCGTCCGGGCGAGTGCTAGCCTTTCTGGTTTGGGCCCCAGTTGCCAAAGCATTTCTTCTTCCCCTATGGCAAGAATCCCGGAGGACAACCCCAGCAAGGATCATTCCCCAACGGGTACAGATGAGCAGGCACAGAGTGGGCAAGGGCCTCGCTTCGGGTCATTCAACAGCTGTGGGCGGAGGCTGGATTAGAACCCAAGGTTCTGGGTTCCAGCCAGGGCCCTTCCCCCTCCCCACTCTGAGGCAGCCAAGCTCTAACCAGGGAGGATTCTGGCAGGAGGTGACCAGTGGGGAAGGGTTCTTTGTGGAAGAGCAAGCAGGGCCTGTGAGACCAGGGCTGGGATCTGCCCCTCACCACCACCTGAATGCCCAGCCCTGTACTTCCCTGGGCTGAGAGCAAGGGCTGGCCCCAGTCTGGCACCAGCAGAGGCTGGACTCTGGCCCAATACCCAAGGAGTAGTGATTAATGGCCTGTCTTGGGATAGCCTGGGGGTCTTCCTGGAGGAGGAGGGCCCAGAATGGAGCCTGAAGGGTCTGGCAGGGTTCAGGAAAGCCTGGGAGGGGAAGCCAGCATCTTCCAGGAAGCCCAGCCCCCACTCCAGCCTAGCCGGGCTCCATTGTCCCGGCCAAGCCCAATTAGCACCCGGCTCCTGCAGGGGCCAATTAGACAGGGGCTGAGGTCAGCTGCCCACAGAGGCCCTGCCACCCCTCCAAGCTTCCCCAAGCACAAAAGCTTTCTACACACCGTCTCTGCTGCAGCAGGAAGTGAAAGAAAGAACAGAAGAAAGGGAAAATTCACTCCTTTTGTTTCTTTGCCATAACCTTGGCCTGAACAAAGAAGCAACTGCCTCCCCTCCCCGGGAGGGCAGCTTCTGTGGAGCAGGGAATCTGTTTTAAACAGCAATTTGCACAGATTTGTTGTGGTTGGGAGGTCCAGATGACATTCGAGGGGAACCAGGAGCAGAGACCTGGGTGAGCAGGGCCCTGGTTCTAGAACCTTCCGTGACTCCCCACTGCCCTCTGTCCAGAAGCAGAGCTCCCGGGCCTGGCTGATGCAAACAGGTGAGCCCGCTCTAGCTCTCTAGCCAGACAGACCTGGGTACTTTACTGCCTCCAAACAGCCCAGCCCACATGGGCCTCCACACCTTCCCTCGGTGGTCCCCACCTCTCAGATCCCACCCAATCCAGTCAAATGTCACCTGCACCTCAGAGGCCCAGCTCTACCCTCCCCTGCAGGATCCCCTCCCCAACCCCATCCCTGGCCTTGACTTGCACTCCTAGGGTGTGAGCCGTGTCCCACGCAAGGCCTCCCTCCCACTGGGAACTCTCTGAGTGCAGGGGTCTCCCCACCCCCAACAGAGCTGAGCTTACGGGTGCAAACAGCAGCTGCCAGGCCCTGCTGGGGAGCAGGTGGAAGGAAGATATATGCCAAACAGAGCCCAGAAGGGGGCTTGGGAAGCTGGGGCCACTCTAGAGTGGTGGCAGATGAAGAAGGGGACCCATAGTGCCACTGCCTCCTCCAGGCTCCCACCCACAGGGTAATGCCCCATCGCACAGACCACCCTGCCCCCGCCTCCCTAACCCTACGCTCTGTGTCTCGGGAGCTCAGCCTCTCCCGCTGTGCTGTGTATGCCCTGGCCGCCTCGATATCCCCGCCCAGCCAATGAGGCTCTCAGTCCTCCCTCGCCTGCCCTCTGGTGGTGATGAGGTTCCAAAGTGAATGGAGGGAAAGAAAGAGGCTTTTCTCACCGCCAATGGGTTCTATTGTCCCTCAGTGGGCGGGAAGGGAGCTTGGCTGGGTGGGCAGTGGCAAAGAACTGAGAGGCCAGGGACCCAGTGGCATTGGCCTGTGTGTTTCTAGGAGTAAGGGGACTTCTTAGCCATGGTGAGCCCCGACCCCTGGGAAAACACTAGTCTCTTTCAGCAGATTTGCAGACACAAGCTCCATCCTCCCCGACTCGTCCCTGAGACAGCCCCACAGAGACTGGGCCCTTGCTCCCTGGTCTCTGGAACTGGAGGAGGCCAGCACCAATTTGCAAGCTGAATTTTCCACTGTATTTTAAAGAAATGTGGTTATTTCCCTTTATTTTATTTATTTATTTATTTATTTTTGAGATGGAGTCTTGCTCTGTTGCCCAGGCTGGAGTGCGTGGCACAATCTCGGCTCACTGCAACCTCTGTCCGTCTGCCTCCCCAGTTCAAGCGATTCTCCCACCTCATCCTCCCAAGTAGCTGGGACTACAGGCACCCACCACCATGCCCCGCTAATTTTTGCATTTTTAGTAGAGATAGGGTTTCACCATGTTGGCCAGGCTGGTCTTGAACACCCGACCTCAGGTGATCCGCCTGTCTTGGCCTCCCAAAGTGCTGGGATTACAGGCATGAGCCATCATGCCCAGCCTAATTTTTGTATTTTTAGCACACAGAGGGTTTTATCATGTTAGCCAGGCTGGTCTTGAACTCCTGACCTCAAGTGATCCGTTGGACTTAGCTCCCAAAGTGCTGGGATTACAGGCATGAGCCACCACACTCAGCCAAGAAATGTGGTTAATTCCCTTTAAAAATATTGGAAAATTTAGATTGGCCAAGACAGGCCTCTCTGACATTCCAAGGAGATCTGTGGGAGTTCTGTTCTGGCAAATGATGGCAAATCTGGCAGGAGCAGGGTCTTCGTCAAAGGATTTGCCCAAGTAAGTCAGGGAGGCAGGAAGGCCCTTCCCTGCCATCAAGGTCTTCAGGAGCTGAAGGAGGAGCATGTGGGTGGCCCTTAGCAGATGGGGGCTGCCAGGTTGCTGTGGGCCAGGGGCGGCTTCTGGGCAGAGGCAGGGAAGGCTTTGAAGACAGAAAGGGGCCCAGGAGGCTGGGTCCATGGGTGGAGTGGCCACAGCTAAATTCTGAAAGGGGGTCTAGCTGTGCTGGGAGAGATGGAAATTCAAAGCTGGAAATTTATCATGAGGGTCAATGGGAGCCACTGGAGGTGTCTGGAGCCAGGGAGGATGTTACAGTTACCTACCATGACAGCAAACGACCCTGAAATGCTATCGTTTAAAACGCAGTGTTTTATTATCACACCTCATAGCTCTGTGGGTCAGGAACTCAGCCACAGCACAGCAGGTCCGAGTCCTCAGCCGGACGACCTACGGGCAAGGGCAGGAGCAGCTGGGGCTGGGTGGGCCTCCATCTCTCCTATACACTTAGTTTGGGCTTCCTCACAGCCTCAGGGCAGCAAGAAATTAGCAGTTATCAGGGAAGAATGGAGGTTACTGCAAGATGGGTCTCGTCCCCAGCCCCTGTCGCCACCGCTCAGCCCCAGCACTGGAGCCGGACCAGGACAGAGGCCCCAGCCTAGGTTCAAGATTGACTGAGTGCCTTCGGGCAAGTCCCTGCACCTCTCTGGCCCCAATATCAGAACTTCTGAGATGGGGATTCCAGGGCTAGAGGTCTTGGAAGGCTGGCCGGACCGCCCGGAGGAAAAGCATGGGCTCCTGGAATTGGGGAGCGAGACAGCCCCGAGCATACCTTCCCCATGACCTGAGTCTCCGGCGCTCAGGCTGGCCTCATCCCACCACCGGTTGAAGCTGCGCGTCTCTGGGAGGCTGCTGCCCTCTGCCGGCTGCAAAGGCAAACCACGTGCAGGTGGCCTGGGCCTGCCAGAGATGGAACCTGGGGGTCCAGGGAACCCTGAGATTGGGTGGTTGCCCAGGGAAGGGGACAAAGGAGAGGGTGTGTGCCTGGTCCCACAGACCCATCTTCTGCACCCACTCCAACACTAGTCAGACTGCCACCCACACTGCCTCAGACCCAGCAACCTGTCTCAGGCCTCCTTCCCTGGGAGAGTGAAGCCCCTCCCCACTCCTACCCCTGCTCCAGCCCAGGCCTCCCCTATGCACCCCTCCCTCTTACCTTCGAATTCTCCAGGAAATCCTCTCTCTCCACCCGTGCCTCTCCTTGATCCTGTGTTCCGAGGTACCTTTGACCCTTCTCAACCTCACTGTCCCCTCAGGCCTCCACAGCACCCAGCGTTCAAAGCACTGACCAAGGTCACCTCCTCCAGGCCACACCTAGAGGCTCCCTCTGTAGATCTGGAAGCTGTTGAACCTTCTCTCCTTTTTCCAAATATCTTTTAAACTGTGAAATATAATCCATGTGAAAAATTGCATTGAACGTATAGAATGTCATTGTTATAAATTGTTATATAGCAAATGTCCATGAAACCACCCCCCAGGATAGGAAACAGTATCGTCAGTATCATCAGTCTCCTCACGCCCCTGTGCCCCTCCCAGCCACATCCCTCCACTCCCGAATGTGATCACTCTGCCAGCTTTCTGTCCTCGCTTTGCTTCTTTATTTTCATTTATGCATCTATTTATATTGAGACAACGTCTCACTCTGTTGCCCAAACTGGAATTCAGTGGCATGATCTCTGCTCACTGCAACCTCTGACTCCCAGGTTCAAGTGATTCTCAGGCCTCAGCCTCCCAAGTAGCTGGGATTACAGGCACACGCCACCACACCTGGCTAATTTTTGGGGTTTTGTGTAGAAACAGGGTTTCACCACGTTGGCCAGGCTGGCCTCAAACTTCCGACCTCAAGTGAGCTGCCCACCCTGGCCTCCCAAAGTGCTAGGATTAAAGGTGTGAGACACGGCGTCTGGCCTGCTTCGCTTCTTTATACTGTCGCTACCTGCGCATGCCTCTGGAATCACTGTGGCCTGATTTTTCTATTTTTACCTTCATGGAGAGGGCACCACGACACATGCATTGCTTTGCACGTGGTTCTTCTGCTCACCTTGAGGTATGTGAGGCTCGCCCCATCGTGGTTTCTTCTCATTGCTCTGAAGTACCCAGCTGTATGCGTTTCCACCTGCCCCTATCTCTGCCCCATAATTCTTCACTCACCTGCCAGCTCTTTAATGTTTACATGAAGGTGAGTTTTTGCTTTGAGTCCCATTCAGACCATCGCTAGCAGCAGGTTCACCTGCATCACCCAAGCCACAAGACTCAGGCGGAAGGTGGTCGCCCCTCTTTTGAAGCCCTCTGCAGCCTTGGCCTTGCCAGCCTGCTCTCACCGCCGTTCCTCCTACCTCTCTGGCAATTGCCCTAGTCTGGAGAGCCCATCTCCTACCGCCCCTTGTCCTTGAAGCCCCTCCTCACTCACACTGCCCAGACTCTGAAAATCTGCTCCCTTCCCAAGGCTCCAGTGGAACCAGGCCTGTCCTGCCACCCACTGTCTCCCGCCAGGGTTCACTCCAGGCTGGATCACCATCAGCCACTGCTGGCCACCTCACCTGAGGCCCTACAGGTACCCGACCCCTAACACCATCCTCCCCACGCCCAGCTCCCCCTCCTTCCCACTCCAGACCTGCACCGCCTCTACCCAAAGACCCCAGGCTCCTCTTCTCCTCCTCTTCTTCTCCCCCGCCTTCCCCTCCCCCCTCATTCCTCCTTCCCACTCCAGGCATGCACCTCCACCAAAAGGTCCCAGGCTCCTCCCATTCCTCCTCCCAATCCTCCCCCACCTTCTCCTCCTCCCCACTGCAGGCATGCCCCTCTTCCCGAAGACCGCAGGCTACCCTCCTCATCCCCGACTCTCCTCCTCTTCCTTGCTCACTTCATTCTGCCACGCTGAGTCCTCCTTGGTCTGTGTCCAGCAAGGGTCCCGTTGGGTCTCACCTGGCTCCCTGCTCTGGGCCTCCATTCATTTCCCCATCCATCTTGAGCAGCAAGAGGGGTCTTGCCACAAGCCCCCTCCAGCTTAGGCAATTCAGACCCAGGGCCACCTCGAATTTCTCACCTGGGCAGGCTCTGAGAGCTGGGTCTCGGCTGGGGAAAGGGCGGTGCCAGTGGGTGAGGAGAATGCAGTGGGCACTAGGGTCAGGCGCAATGGCTTTGGAGTCGGCCCTTCTAGAGGAGGCTCAGCCCAGAGACAAGACAGGGAAGCGGCTGGTGCCTGCCCCTCCCCCAGCACACTGGCAAGTGGGGAGGGGCTGGAGGGAAGGCATTGGAGGAGGGGAGGCCGCAAGACTGCAACAGGAATCTGGGCCATGGTGTCCTTTGTGTTCTCAAGGCTGGGCTGTGATGCCGAGCATGGCCCTGGGGGCTGGGGAGGCTCAGCTGCAGGCTGTGGGGAGGGTCAGGGCTTCCCATCTTCAGGCAGTAACCTCCCAGCCCAGCTGAGCTGCCCAAGGTCGCTGCTGTGTGGGTGGGGGAAGCCGAGGAGGGAATGCATGTCCTTCAGGTTCCCACAGATGCAGAGCACTGGGAGAGGACAGAGACTGAGCGGTAAGCCAGGGCCGGGGTCCCTCTCTATGCCCTGGGGGAGCCCTCACTCTCAGAGCAGCTAGGCTGGATGGAGGAGGGGGATAGGCACCTGTGGAGGCCTATAGGACTAGCGTCCGAGGATTGGAGTCCAACAGGGACCATCGGGCGGAGGCAGGGACAAAGCTATGCTCTCCCTCCACCTCCTTCCTCACTCTGGGCCCCAGCTTTCTTTGTCAGTCAAGGCAGGTTGTTAATAACAGAGCTCTGGGCCAGGAGCGGTGGATCATGCCTGTAATCCCAGCACTTCAGGAGGCTGAGGCGGGCAGATCACCTGAGGTCAGGAGTTCAAAACCAGCCTGACCAACATGGTGAAAACCCATCACTACTAAAAATACAAAAATTAGCTGGGCACTGTGGTGCACATCTGTAGTCCCAGCTACTTGGGAGGCTGAGGCCAGAGAATGGCTTGAACCAGGAAGGCAGAGGTTGCAGTAAGCCGAGATCACACCACTGCACTCCAGCCTGGGTGACGGAGTGAGACTCCGTCACAAAACAGAAAAAATAACAGAGCTCTGCTCATGCCTCAAAACAGCTGAGTTGAAGAACAGGAAGGTCTTAGAAAGATGACCCTCTGAGGCCGGGCGTGGTGGCTCAAGCCTGTAATCCCAGCACTTTGGGAGGCCGAGGCGGGTGGATCACAAGGTCAAGAGATCAAGACCATCCTGGTCAACATGGTGAAACCCCGTCTCTACTAAAACTACAAAAAATTAGCTGGGCATGGTGGCGCGTGCCTGTAGTCCCAGCTACTCAGGAGGCTGAGGCAGGAGAATTGCCTGAACCCAGGAGGCGGAGGTTGCGGTGAGCCGAGCTCGCGCCATTGCACTCCAGCCTGGGTAACAAGAGTGAAACTCCGTCTCAAAAAAAAAAAAGAAAGAAAGATGACCCTCTGAATGAGAAGAGGGGGTGATCAGACCCATGGGTGGGCTGAGGAGCTGGCAGCCCCTTCCCCCAGGACTCCCTCCATGAGCACACACACAGCCCAGTTACAGACAGGATCATATTCATCTGCCACGTGCACGTTCCTTTCACAATAGAGCATGACCATCTCTGTGTGTCAGTACAATTAAATCTAGGTCATCCTTTGTGACCACAGCCTGTGGCCCAGAGACTGAGCACGCCCTTGTAGAAGACCACAAGCTGTGCTGAAGCGGGCATCCCTGCCCGTGTTTTCCTGGATGTGTGTGTGCGTGTTTCTGTAGGAGATAACCCTGGAACCCAAGAAAGCCCTTTTGGATGCTGCTGTAATTGTCCAGGGCAGGCATATTAAGAGCTTGAACCAGGCTGGGCAAAGAAAGAAGGGGCCAAATTTCCTTTGCCAAAATATCATGTGCTTTCTCCGGTCGGTCCCCCCTCAGTCACAGGCTTCCATAAATTGAAGATTGAGAGCACAGCAAAGGAGGCGCCTGGGAGCTCCCAGGGCAGCAAGGAGGAACAGGAAGGGGTCTGACCTGTTGATTAAAGCAGTGATTAGAATAGAAACAGGTGTGGAGGAGAACAGCATCCTCCAAATTATATCTGCCTGGGCTGGGGCTTCATGCACCAACTCAGCCTCACAGCAAAGCCAGGCATCTCTGTACGAGGACTCAGGCTCAGAAAGGTGAAGGGGCCTGGCTGAGCTCACACTGCATGTGAGTGGCCAAGCTGGCCTGCTGATCTGGGGCTGACTGCAAAGCTCTGTGTGTGTGTGTGTGTGTGTGTGTGTGTGTGTGTGTGTGTGGTCTCTAGACAGAGTCTCTCTGTTAACAATGCTGCCTGAGGACACCAGATGGGCAGATCTGGAGGAGCCAAGACCTGGAATTTGACAGGGGCAGGTGCTGGGGAGAGGGACCTGGCACTGGTGCAATTAGAGGGAGCCCAGCCAGGAGGCTGGACAGGGGCAGGTGACAAGTGGTGTCTGGTGGGCCCCTGCTGCCGGGGGAGCCCCTGCTCTAGAAACCACGGCCTGCCATGTAGCAGGTGGGAGGCAGTGGCGGAGAAGGTGGGCGGTCTCCGCAGTCAGCATGAGGCCCACGTGGGAGCTGGAGGCAGAGCTCTGCTTCCTGGAGACGTGAGCACCCACCCGTTTGTACACAGCCTCCCACAGCTTCGGGAAGTCCACAAGCCACCAGGGCTTAGCAAACTCCTCGGCAAACTCACTTCCCCATGCCCATTTCCTCCCCCATCCCAGCTCCGGCCTGCTGCTCCTCCAACCAGACCCTTCTGACTTCACATTTGGGACCTGCTTTTCTATTTTTTTTTTTTTTTTTTTGGAGACGGAGTTTTGCTCTTGTTACCCAGGCTGGAGTGCAATGGCGCGATCTCGGCTCACCGCAACCTCCGCCTCCTGGGTTCAAGCAATTCTCCTGCCTCAGCCTCCTGAGCAGCTGGGACTACAGGCACACGCCACCATGCCCAGCTAATTTTTTGTATTTTTAGTAGAGACGGGGTTTCACCATGTTGACCAGGATGGTCTCGATCTCTTGACCTCGTGATCCACCAGCCTCGGCCTCCCAAAGTGCTGGGATTACAGGCTTAAGCCACCACGCCCGGCCTGCTTTTCTATTTTCTATGGTTCAGATTTAAAGAAAACTGCCTTTGGCTGGGCGCAGTGGCTCATGCCTGTAATCCCAGCACTTTGGGAGGCCGAGGCGGGCGGATCACCTGAGGCCAGGAGTTCAAGACCAGCCTAGCCAACATGGTGAAACCCCGTCTCTACTAAAAATACAAAAATTAGCCGGGCATGATGTCAGGTGCCTGCAATCCCAGCTACTCAGGAGGCTGAGGCAGAGAATTGCTTGAACTTGGGTGGCGAAGGCTGCAGTGAGCCGAGATCACACAGCTACACTCCAGCCTGGGTGACAGAGCAAGACTCTGTCTCAAAAAAAAAAAAAAAAAAAAAGAAAGAAGAAAGAAAGAAAAAAGAAAGAAACTCCCTTTACAAAACTTTTATAAATAACAGTAGGAAATTTCTGATTATCAAACAAATGCATATAAATATAGCCTATTAATTTTCCTATATATTTATACATGGGTAGGCATGAATTTTTCTCTCATTTGGGGATTGTACTGATAATTCCTGTTTGTAGCCTGCTTTGATCACTTCTCAGCATATTGTGAAGCCTCCATGTCTGGAGGTCTCATGGCAGGATGGTAGGGCCCTTCAGAACACAGACTCGAGTCCCTGCAGGCCTGGATTTCACACCTTGGTCTATCACTCGTCAGTTTCGTAACCGAGCAAGTGACTCAAGGCCTCTCTGGGCCTTGGTTTCCGCATTGGTAGAACGGGGATAATAGTACCTATCCTCGCAGGGCTGTTAAGAGGACTGACTGAGGGAGGGCGCGTAAAACGCTTAAAAGAAAGCCTGGAACGCAGCGAACGCTCAGTCAGCGTCAGACCTCAGGACTGCTGCTGGTCCTGACCTCACGGCTGACTCCAGTCCCCCTGTCCCTACCTGACACCCCACATCCTGGAGCTGGATCCCAGCCTCCACCCTGAGTTCTAGCCTGGGTCTCCTGGGGCGACCTTGGGTCGTCTTCTGACTCCTGGGCTGGTTGGGGAGCTGGCGCCCAGTCACCTTCCAAGTGGCATCAGTGGGATTTCTGGGAGGTTCTTCCCTGGCTTCTCAGTGAAGTGAGGAATGAGAGGCATTAGAAGGGTAGGGATGGAGGGCCGGGCATGGTGGCTCACGCTTGTAATCCCAGCACTTTGGGAGGCCGAGGAGGGTGGATCACGAGGCCAGGAGTTCGAGACCAGCCTGGCCAACCTGTCTCCACTAAAAATACAAAAAATTAGCTGGGTGTGATGGCAAGTGCCTGTAATCCCAGCTACTCAGGAGGCTGAGGTGGGAGAATTGCTTAAACAGGGGACAGAGGTTGCAGTGAGCCAAGATCGTGCCACTGCACTCCAGCCTGGGTGACAGAGCAAGAGTCTCAAAAAATAAATAAATAAATAAATAAATAGGAAGGTGGGGAGGGGGAGGGAAAAGGTGAAGAAACATCTATGATTGAGCCGGACCCGGAAACCTGGCCCTGGATCTTCTCAAGTCTCTGTTGCCCATAGGCCTCCTCCCGTGTGTCCACACCCGGGTTTTCTCCCTGTGTTGGTATCACAGGACTTGATGTGGCCCCCCCTGGAGAGAACATCAGTGTGGCTGCCCTCACATGGCCAGGATGGGTGAGGATCAAGTCATAACCACCCCTCCAGGGAGTTGCTAAGACTTAGGGCCATGGCGTGGGGCTCCTGCTGTTCACTGGCCTTGGTGGAGACCTGCTGACTTTCAAGTGTGGGTGTGGATGTGGGACCAGGGTTGCTATGGGGCAGTGGGCTCAGCTCTGGGCTCTGGGATCCACAGGATATGAACTACTACCGGCAGGCCATGCAGAGGATGGCAGAGGACATCCTGTCGCTGCGGAGACAGGCCAGCATCCTGGAAAGAGAGAACCGCATACTGAGGAGCCACCTGGCCCAGCAGGAGGAAGACGGCCAGGGCAAAGCCAGTGAGGCCCGGCACACGGGTGAGGGTGTGCAGGCCACCACGGGCACCGGGGCATCTGCCTGGGTGCAGACTCCGGGTGGTGCAACAGGGAGGCGGGGAGCTTTTCCCAGACACGCATGCTACTGGACTCTGGCAAATAGGAGCCCCACGCTCACAGACACTCACACAGCCCCTGCCCAGCTGGGTCCTCTCAGCGATGGCAAACGCAGAATCCAGTCCCGTCCCGAGCCCTGGGGCCGAGGACTATGTGCCTTCCCGCTACTGTCCATGCTGATTTGAGCTGGGAGAGGCTGCTTCCTCCCTGAGCTGGCTCACCTCCTCACCCGACAGTGTCCGTGAAGCAGAAACTGCTGCTGAGTGAGCTGGATATGAAGAAACTGAGGGACAGGGTGCAGCATTTGCAGAATGAGCTGATTCGAGTGAGCCGGGTCTTGTGGGGGGGCAGGGGGAGGGAGCTATGGTGGGGGGCATCAGGATGAGAAGAGTCGGAGAGGAGAAGGGAGAACAGGCACAGAGGGAATGGAGGCACAGAAGAGAGGGGGGCCAGCCCGGTGGAGGACTTAGCAGAGGGGCCAAGGTGGGCTCCCAGGCACCCATTCTCTCCCGTTCCCTCCCCCCCGTCTCACAGAAGAATGATCAAGAGAAGGAGCTGCTCCTCCTGTATCAGGCTCAGCAGCCACAGGCCGCACTGCTGAAGCAGTACCAGGCCAAGGTGCAGAAGATGAAGGCGCTGGAGGAGACCGTGCGGCACCAGGAGAAGGCAGGTGCCAGAGGGGCTGTCCCGGAGGCCCACCAATGTTGGCAGGGTAGGGAGCCCCGGGTCCAGCCCAGCCTCTGCTCTGCCCTCCAGGTGATCGAGAAGATGGAGCAGGTGCTGGAAGACAGGCTGCGGGACAGGAGCAAGCCCCCACCTCTAAACAGGCAGCCAGGAAAGCCCAGCACAGGTGGGTCCACACCCTGATGTGATCAGCTCCCCGGCTTCGCCCCAACCCTGGAGGCTTTGCTTTCCTGGAGCCTCTCAGCTTCAGGGGAACCTGCAAAGAGGGCCCCTGTACTCAGTTACATCTGCGGGCCTGGGAGACCCAGGATTGTACTGCTCCCCTCCTCTTTCAGGAGCTTCATCCAGAGATCCCCTGAGCTCCCTCCTTCCCTAGAAGCCCCTCAGAACACAGGTGGGATACAGTGTGAGCCAGGCTAGAAGGCGGCTGGACCTCCAGAGGAGGGCCCTGCAGACTAGAACAGCAGAGAGGGGCTTCCCCAGAAGGGCCATTTGGGGCAACACTTCCCAGCTCCTAACCCCAGAATCTGTCGAATTATTTCATCTCCCCATATCTCCAAAGATTCTGCCTCTGCAAAGCAAACAAGCAGGGAGGGCCAGGCGTGGTGGTTCATGCCTATAATCCCAGCATTTTGGGAGGCCGAGGTGGGCGGATCACTTGAGGTCAGGAGTTCAAGACCAGCCTGACCAACATGGTGAATCCCCATCTCTACTAAAAATGCAAAAATTAGCTGGGCGTGGTATGCGCCTGTAGTCTCAGCTACTTGAGAGGCTGAGGCATGAGAATCGCTTGAGCCTGGGAGGCAGAGTTTGCAGTGAGCCAAGACTGCACCACTGCACTCCAGCCTGCGTAACAGAGGGAGACTCTGTCTCAAAATAAATAAATAAATAAATGATTTGGGGGTTTTCTTCTCCATTGATATTAACCAAAAGCCACCTAAAACTGCCAGTCAGGCACTGATGAGCAGAAAGGACCAGGTGACACCTATCAGGCCAGCCCAAAGCAAGGGATTTCCCTGAGCCTGTCTGTACAACCTCACCAGGGCCCCTATGTGCCCAGCCCTGTGCTTAGCCTTCACTGCTGAGGGTTTCAGGGGCAGGAGGGTGTTTCTAGGGACCTTTAGAAAGCAATGAAAGTTGGGCTGGCCTTTTAGGAAGCCTGAGGTCATCCAGGAGTCTGGATGAAACTGAGGAGGCAACCTACGGAGGGGAAACAGCCAGATCAAAGGCCCAGGGAGTCAGGAGAATGCCAGGAACAGAGAAAGGAGGAAGAGAGAGAAGTGAGGGGCTGAAATACACCAAAGACAAACGAGGAGTTAGCAAGAAGGTTGGGTCAGACTCTAAAGCCTGTGTGCACCTGATCCAGCTGGCAGTAGGGAGCCATTGAAGGCTTGGGGGCAGAGGGGAGGGGTGGCAGATTGAAGTAAAATGCTGGGGCAGGTCAGCACAGGGATGTGGGAGGCAGGAGAGCCCATCTCCCCAACATCTGTGGCTGTATCTCTAGGCTTCCCTGGGCTCTCAGCCTCTGGCCTGCCCCTAGGTTCTACGACAGAGAACCTGCCGCTTGAACTTTACTCTGCGCTGCTGGCAGAAAATGCGAAGCTGCGGGCGGAGCTGGATAAGAACCGCCACCAGCCAGCCCCCATCATTTTGCAGCAGCAGGCCCTGCCGGTAAGAAGCCCTTGGCCTGGGCCTGCCGGTGCTGGTCACCAGGTGCCCAGCAATCACCCACAGTACAACCCAAGTTGAAGATCAAGACCAGGAGCTAGGCCTCCCAGGGTCTCCAGTCTGCCTGGAGGCTCCTGGAATCAGCTCTCCGGCCTTGCTCTTTTTCTCCTGAGAAATGTGTGTACCCCAACTCTTCACTTTTACCCTCATCTAGCATCCCAGGATAAAGCAAGCCAATTGTTGACCCTTGGCCCCTGAACCTTGACCCCTTTGCCACCTGGCTGGCCTCCACCTGGACCCTACACAGGCCTCTCAAAACTCCCTTCTGGAGCAGAAATTCCCTGGTCTTGGTGCAGCCTTGGAGAGCCCTTTTCCATCCCAGGTGGACCCTGGGGAGTTGGGAGCAGGAGGAGACTTGGCAGAGAGGCTGCAAGAGATACATGGCCCAGGCCACTCCAAGTGCACACAGACGCTGCCCGCACAGGTGGGTGGCCCAGGGCCCAGAAACGCCCAGGCCCTGCTCCACCTCTGAGGCTGCCTCAGGTGCCCCCTGCTTTACATAAACCCAAAGGCAGAACATTTGGAATCACAGAAGATTGAGCAGGGTGGGGACACAGGAGAATTTTCTCTCCATCCCAGGACTCGCTGGAGGTAAGTTCTGTTTGAAAGCCATATGGACATCCAGGTAAAGTGTGAGGGATGAGGTCAGCTGCTTCATAGCTTCTTCACCTCACCCAGAGGCTCCCAAATGCATTTTACATTAAAACATTGTTGTGTCAAAACTTCACATTCCCAAAATCTGTGCAGGAAACAGCCACGAAAAAAGCACATGCCAGACCCTGCTCTGAACTTCCAGAAGATGGTTTGGCCCAGGTCTGAGGCTCTGCCTCAGGAGCTCAGTCTGAACTCAGAACTGACTGGTTTCTGCCCCAATACTTTACAGTTTCCTGACCTCACACCAGCCACAGCCCTCAGCTAGGGCCAAACTTGAGTTTCTGCTTTGCCCACAGGATCTCCTCTCTGATACTTCAGACAAGTTCAACCTCCTGGCCAAGCTAGAACGAGCTCAGAGCCGGATCCTGTCCCTCGAAAGCCAGGTGGGTGAGATGCAGGGGTTGATGAGGCTGGACCAGGCTCACCACACAGCCTGTGACCAGGGCTCAGTATGTGAGCAGGGTCTAGGCTCAGTCTATGACCAGGATCAAGGCTTAGTGTGTGACCAGGGTCAGGGCTCAATGTGCAACAGGGTCAGGGTTCAGTGTGTGACCAGAGTCAGGGAGGGTTCAGTCTGTGTCCAGGGTCAGGGCTCAGTGTTTGACCAGGATCAGTGCTCAGTGTGTGTCCAGGGTCAGGGCTTAGTGTGTGACCAAGGTCAGGGTTAGTGTGTGACCAGGGTCAGGGCTCAGTGTGTGACCAGGATCAGTGCTCAGTATGTGTCCAGGGTCAGGGCTTAGTGTGTGACCAGGGTCAGGGCTCAGTGTGTGTCCAGGGTCAGGGCTGAGTGTGTGACCAGGGTCAGGGTTAGTGTGTGTCCAGGGTCAGGACCCAGTGTGTTACCAGGGTCAGGGTTAGCGTGTGATGAAGGTCAGGGTTCAGTGTGTGATCAGGGACAGGGTTAGTGTGTGTCCAGGGTCAGAGTTAGTGTGTGATCAGAGTCAGGGCTCAGTATGTGTCCAGGGTCAGGACTCAGTGTGTGACCAGGGTCAGGGTTCAGTGTGTGACGAGGGTCAGGGTTCAGTGTGTGTCCAGGGTCAGGACTCAGTGTGTGACCACGGTCAGGGTTCATTGTGTGACCAGGGTCAGGGTTCAGTGTGTTTCCAGGGTCAGGACTCAGTGTGTGACCAGGGTCAGGGTTAGTGTGTGACCAGGGTCAGGGCTCAGTGTGTGACCAGGATCAGGGCTCAGTGTGTGACCAGGGTCAGGCTGTCTATGACCAGAATCAGGGATCAGTGTGGACTCAGGATCAAGGCTCAGTATGTTGTTGAAATGTCCATCTGTGTCTTGGTCAGGCTGCCTGACTATCTGGCCCCCTCACCCTCACTCCTGCCACCCCAAGGTCTCTTGGAAAGGTGTCAAGCCCACATGACCCAGAGCTTTGGGTTCTGCCTGGACAGCAGGCTCAGGCCCTGGTTGTCCTGGCCATCAGGGATTAGCCCTGCTGCCCATGATCCTCCAATTATTCCTCTCTATGCCTGCAGTTAGAGGACTCAGCTCGACGCTGGGGACGAGAGAAGCAGGATCTAGCCACACGGCTGCAGGAACAAGAAAATGGTTTCAGGCATCCCTCGAACTCCATCATCATAGGACAGCCTGTGAGTGACCCCCCTGGAGAAGCTCCTGGGGGTTCAGGTGGTGGAGCAGGCAGCCACCCCACCTCCAAAGTCACTGGGCCCTGAGAAAACCACTGTGGGGCCAAATCCGGGATTGGGAATCAGAAGTCCTAGGCTCCTATTCCTGCTCTGTTTCCAACCGAAGGCTTGGTCTCAAGTCCCCCACTGTCTGAGTAGAACAGAAAACCCCTGCCAAGACCACCCCTTCCCCCATGGGGTGCTGTGAAACTCAAGGAGATGACGGTGGATGAGGGGCCACACAGGCATCTCTGGGATGCCCTGGCTCTGAGTGTGCTTTAGAACTGGCTGCACGCATGGGCAAGGCAGCTTGCGGCCCTACCTCCCTGACTCCACGGAGCCTCAGAAATTAGCACACCCTTGTTAGGTGGCCACGATGTAGGCTCCACTTTGCCGACTTCCCAAGAACAAACAGGACTGCTCACAACGGCCCCTCAAGTTCAACCCCGGGGCTGCCCAGCCCCACAAAGCAAAGACCCTGACTTCTGCTCTTCAGCCAGCTGTGCTTTGCCCATGGCCAGAGCTCAGGGAAAGGCCTGGAAAGGATGAGGAAATAGGCAAAGAGCAAAGGCTACCTTTACACACTCACCTGAGCGCTGGGGACTGCTGGAGAAATTAGGTGTCAATATGGCGAAATGGGTCTTTGCAGGCATGACCCAGTGGGCTCTGGATCTGAGGCCTGGTTTGTCAGGCAATATGCCCTTGAGCAGGTCACCCGCTGGGAACGGGGGGTACTCATGCAGCCTACTTTGCATACCACAGAATGCCCCCATCCACTCCAAGGACCTCAAGCAGCCCTCAAAGCTGGAGCCCCTGCTGCCCAGCTCTGACAATAAGCTCAACAGGCAGTCGACCCCCCAGGAGGAGACCACTAACTCTCAGCAGACCTGAGCCCCGGAGCAGCCCTCCTTCGCTGTGTGCTAGGGAGTCTCATCCCCGCCCTCTAAAAATGACTTGATTAAACGCTGTAGCTCTGTGAGCATTTGTGTCTTTCCTGGAGCAGGGCAGCCTGGGCACCCTGCTTCCTGCCTCTAGACCCCCACTCTGGGCCTGGGCCTGGGCCTGGGCCTTCGGCTGCAACCTTACAGCCTCCTGCCTGCCCCTGGAGCCAGCATCTTTGGAAAGCCAAAGGCCACAGTGGACCCAGGAGGGTGGAAAGAAGAGGCCTTCCAAAGCAGGGCCAGGGAGACAGGCCTCTTCCAGACCCCCAGAAGAAGCAAGGCCACCAGAGACCAGCTCTGTTGGAAGATATGAGGGAGGCTTGTCCTTTTCATCTGCTCCAAAACATCTATCATGTCTGACATTCCTTCTTTCAAGTTTGGTTTGTCTGTCTCTTGGAAAGGGAAAGACTTGAGGACTTGAAGCCTTCCTGTGGCAGTTACATATCATTGTGAAATACCCCATTCAGCCACTAGGCTGAGCTGGCAATGATGTGTCCCAATGTAGCGAGGGCAGGAGAGCAGATGGGGCCAGGGGAAGGAGGTACCCACTGGGAATTAGGAGGCCTGGGTTCTGGGAGCAAGCATACTGTGTGACCTCAAGGAACCCAAGCAGCCTCTCTGGGCTTCAGTTTCCCCATCTGTTCCAGGCAGAGCTTGACCTCTTTGGCTGTAACATTTCTGAGTCAAAGCTGATTCAGAACCGTAGAAGAAAAGGGGCACAGGAAGGACAGAGAAAGACAACAGGGAAGAGGATTGCGTGGTGGGGAAAGCAGAAGGGCTCCAAGGGTGGACCCAGATCCTGCAGCTCCCGGCAGGAGAAGCCAGGCCAGCTGGACCACTGGCCTCCGCTGGACGAGCTCCCCCACCTGCCTGTGGGACTTGGACCTGGATATCTGAGGGCTTAGAGGAGTCAGGTCAGAAGCTGTGAGACCCCGAGTGATGAGGGGGTGGAAATCCAGACCAGTGTCATTCAGTTCAAATAACAATCAACGGCTCTGCTGCAGAGTAGTCTTCCTACCTCCTGCCCTTGGACAAGGGGTACAAGCCCCCAGAGCAAGAAGATGAGGCCTGGAGCAAGTCCAGAGGAGGCCCCGGAGGGGTAGAGGAAGCAGGTTGGCCTCTTGTCCCCGGTCAGTGACCTCACACCAGCCCTTCAGTAGCAGGGGTTCTCACCCACAGGTCTCGGCCTTAGCCATGCCCAGGACTCTGGCTGGGCCTTGGCAGGCAGTCCTCATGCCCCACAGGGAACTCCCACCCAGGATTCACCCAACCAGAGCCCTGTGCCAGCCTTACCCCTGCGGGGCAGGTCCACCTAGAAAGGCAGGACTAGGCCACGCCTCTTGGGGCCACTCTGTTCTCTCCACAGGACTCCCCAGTTCTCCTTTGTCCCTCTCCCTGACGCTTCTGTAGCTCCTGGCACAGTGGCAGTCCCTCCCCTCCTCCATCTCACTCTGCCTCACCCCTTGCCCTGGGTAGCCTGGAGTTGGTCCTGCTGGCTCCCGAGCTGCCATGGATGAGTGGGTACCAGCAGAGGTGGCTTCCAGTGTGGCTGCCTGGGTCCCCCGAGCATGCTCCAGATCCTGCTTTAACCCAGGGAGCACCTCCATGGGAGTGATGAGCACCTAATGAGTCTGACAGAACAAAAGACACTACACGGTTCACTGTTTATTGTCTCTACCTGCTCAGCAGGCTGGGCAGAAAGGAGCAGGGCTGAGGACAGAGGACTGAAGATGCAGAGACCCTGTGGGCCCCACCCCCCGGGGTTTCCTCCCACACGGCTGCAGGCCATCCTTGCTGATCACTCCTGGGTTGCTTCCTGGTTAAAGGGCCAGAAGGTGAAGGAGATGGGCTTTTCAGGCATCAGGATGAGGTTGAATGTGGTGCCTACATCACTGAGATGTTGGATTTCAACTCTGAAGTTCTCCAGCATCTGAGAAAGGCCGATGGTATGTTTGGGGGGGTGCAGAGGAGGATCTGTCTCCCTGGCCAGGCCCATTCGCCCATAGGCAGTGCCCATGAAGTGTGATGTGAGGAGCGCTCCTTGTGTAACCCTGCACAGTGCCGATAATGCACCCTAGCGCTCCGTTCCCTCGATTTAGGCCTAGACCGTAACTCCTCTACACACCTCAGCCCTGTCCCATCCCATCACCACCATGGGCAACAGTGGGTGCTGAGTGGTTGAGCCTCAAAGAGGGGCAGCCGGGAATTGTGGGAGAGAGTCAGAGCAAGTAACTGGAGGTAGACGTGCCCCAGCCCTGACCTCCTTGGGCTCTGGACAGATAGGAGAAGGAAGGTTGGTGCCGTCATTGGGGCCAGGGCCAGCCCAGGGTGCCCAGATGTCCCCAGCTTGACTCACATTGATGAGGAAGATGGTCATCTCCAGCTCGGCGATCCGCCGTCCCAGACACTGCCGCACACCCCAGCCAAAGCCCAAGTTCCGGAAGTGAGTGACGTTCTTATCTTTGCTCAGCCATCGAGTTGGGTCAAAATTTTCCGGGTCGAAGAAGAAGGTGGGCTCTCGGCCCAGAGCATAGAGGGACACCTGCACCAGTGTCTGGGGCAAGGCGATCAGAGGCCTGAGTAGGCCCTGCCTCCCCACAGCCCTGAGCACAACAACCCTTCCCCAGTCCCCTGCCCTCTCACCACCACTCCCACTCCCCAGAATAGCTGCCCGGCTCTCCAGGGCAGGACATTCTGCCCACTGTGCAACCTTGAACAAGGCCCCATCCCTCTGTGATCCTTACCCACCAAATGGGGACGGCAGAAGACACAAGGCTAGGGTGATCGTTCCACCCTTTCCTCAGACCCAGGCAAAACGTGAAGTCTTCCACTTAACCCTGGTTTCCAATAACATCCTAGAGGTCACCGCCCACCAGGCCCACCACCTCTGCCCTTCACTCAGAGTGAGACTGCTGCCATCAAGGGCCCCAGCAGGGCCCCAGCGCCACCCTTTGTTTGCAATTGCAGCCTGCTCCAGCCCTCTCTGACTGGCAGAGCCTGCAGCCCGCTGGCTGCACCTACCTTGGCAGGAATCATGTAATCTCGAAGAACCAGATCATTTACAAGATATCTCTGCAGGGTCACGGAGATGGGGTGGAGTCTGCAGGAGGAGGGCACTCAGAAGCTGATGGCCCCGAAGGCTGGTCGCAGCCCCCGAGTCCCACACCCTGCATGGCACTCATGCCAGAGTAGGGCCCTGGTTCTATTTCCTTTCTCCTCCAGACTTTTCCCTTCCTGCTTCCAACCTCCTCCACCAGCCCATCCTCCTAACCCTTGCCCCAGTCACTTCCCTGGCCTTGCCCAGGGACTGCAGTTGGGGGTGGTATGGGTGGTTGTGGGCTTGCCTCAGAGTCTCCTTGATGCTGGCTTTCAGGAGTGGCACCAGCTGCAGCATTGTGGCCGTGTCTCCCTGGGCCTGGCGCCGGGCGGCCAAAACCTCTGCCCGTAGCATATCCTGCACCTTCAGGTTGCGCGCCATCTCGTACAAGTGCCACTGCAGGGTCATGGATGTCTGGTGGGGAGTAGGGCGTACAGAAGACCGGAGGGCCTGTCACTCCAGGGCTCCTTGGGGTCCTTGACTTCATGCTAAATTTTCATTTCCAAGAACCTCTCCTTCCCCCACCCCATCCCAGTCTCCAAGACTATCCTCTGCAAAAGCAAAACACATTCCATTGTTTAAACAGGAAATGTCCAACAAGCCTTTCTTGCTGGCCAGGCAGGAATGCTTGGGGCAGCACTTGTCCCTGCCCTCATCCCTCATGTTGCCAAAAACCCACCCATCTCCCCAGCCAGTACAGTGTCAGCTACACAGCCAACGCCTTCTTCCAAAGAATTCCAGAGGCCCTTGGAGGCCAAATCCTTCTGTCATGATTGCACTTCAGAATGAATGTTATTCCTTTTGAAATGCCTTGTTAAACAGCCACCCCTCTCTCCAATAGAACTTCCCAAAACCTTAGCATTCGCCTGTAACAGCATGGCTTCAAGTAAGGCTCAAAGATGCTGAAACTGGACCGGCCAGATGTTTCCTATCAGTGTTGCAATTGGTGTGTGGTGTGTGTTGAAATTAATCAGCTAATCTCAATATAAGCCAGAGGTTGTGACCACTAGCCCTTCGCCAGAAATCTGAGTGACCCTCATCAAATTCCTCAATGATGACAAACCAGGCCCGTTTGGGACCCTAGCCTGGAGCAGCCCTCCCTTCTGGGGACTAGGACATGGGTTGCTGACACATTATCTTACCAAGGATCATATTTTGTCCAAGGGACTTAGACACCCTCCTCTCTCCTCCTGGCAGGGGCAACAATGACAAGCTGTCACACAGCTCCTTCTCAGCTTAAAATCCTTGCCTGGCTCCCCAGAGCCTCCAGATGAAATGCAGAGTCTCAGGCCTGAGCCACAGGGCCCCTCAACATCTGCCTGCTGCTCCCCCATCCCCCACTCCCCACTTCTCTCCAACACGCACCTAATGTTCCAGCCACATGGAGTGGCACACAGCCCCCAAAGCCCTGAAGTCTTCCCCATGCTAGGTCCTCTTCCTGGAATTCCCTTCCCCTCCTAAGAAGGAAGGATGTGCTCCCTCTGCCAGACTCCAACAATATGTGTGTTTTCATCTCAGTACTGCCAAGGTCTGCCATAGAGAGGTACTTGGGATTTGATAAGCTATGTTACTAGCTGTGTGACCTTGACCAAGTTATTTAACCTCTCTGTGCTCCAGCTTCCTCATCTGAAAACGGGGGATGATGGTAACATACCTTAGAGGGTTGTTTGTGAGTATTAAATGAGGTAACATATGTAAACAGCTTAGAACCCTGCCAGCTGTACAACATGTGCTTAATAAATGTTACCTCACAGTAATCATTTCTTTGGTGCAGGTGAGTGATTTTTGAAGATCTCTTCTGCATAATAGACAATGAACTATGTTTAAGGTATGCTCAGAGCCTCCATCTGCAGCCTGGTCCCAGGGACCAAAACCCCTTTATCAGAGTGTTACACAGATCTAATACCTGGGATGAAAGTGATTCACCCAAGGGGCTTGACATGTGCTTCTCCCTGCTCCTGAAACGCTATTTCTCCTCTCTCCTCCTGGCAGCAGCCTGCAAGAATTTTAGGCCCTCTGTGGAGCCTTCTCTGTGTCCTTCACGGCCACGTGAGTCAGTCTCCACATCTCGGCTTGTCCAGTGGAGGCCGCTTGCCTCCGTCATTGCAGTGTGCCACCCCTCCGTTGGCATCGCGGCCTCCCTGTCACAAGCTGAATGGTATAGCCCCTCTCAAAATTCATCTGTTGAAGTCCTAACCTCAGAACCTCAGAATGTGACTGTCTTTGGAGATAGAACCTTTAAAGATTTTAAAGTAAAATGAAGTCCTCGAGGAGGATCACAATCCAATCCTGACTGACTAGTGTCTTCATGAGCTGAGATGATTCTGACACAGACACAGAGGGAAGCTCAAGCGAGAGAGAGGGAGAAGACGGCCATCTACAAGCCAAGGAGAGACGCCTTAGAATGCACCAACCCTGCCAACACCTCGACTTTGGACATCCAGCCTCCAGAACTGTGAGAAAATAAATGTCTGTCGTTTAAGCCCCCCAGTCTGTGGGATTTGGTTACAGCGGCCCTAGCAAGCCAGTACACCCCTCCCCTCTGAGCCATGTGAGGACATTGTATTCTTCCTTTTTACAGCCCAGTGCCTAAGCCTTAACTAGTCAGTAAATACTAAACAACTCCACCACCACATTAGCATGCGGAAGCTTTAAAAATTTCATAAGTGGGTGTTGAACAATGGGAACCCACGGACACAGGGAGGGGAACATCATCCTGTCGGGGATGGGGGTAGGGGTCTAGGGGAGGGATAGCAGGAGGTGGGAGGATTGGGGAGGGATAGCATTAGGAGAAATACCTAATGTAGATGACAGGGGGATGGATGCAGCAAACCACCATGGCATGTGTATACCTATGTAACAATCCTGCATGTTCTGCACATGTACCCCAGAACTTAAAGTATAATAAAAAATTTTAAAATTGGAAAATGGGATATCACACAGGACTAATCATTCTTAACATCCAGAAAAAGATGTTTCTGGGGTGCCATGCTGCTATGGAGGGAGCACAAGGGATGCCTCTGGGCCTTGGGGGCAGTGTAGGGTACTGAGGGCTGGAAGGGGGAGGAGGGAGGACAACAAAAAGACCCTGGACGGCAGAGCCCACAGCAAATGCCCCTGGCCTCCCAGTGTTTCCAGGCTCCTGCCTGCTTCCCCGGATTTGAGTGAGCATGTTCTCCCCCAGGAGCTGGGGGTGTTGTCCTCCGTCAGCAGAGCTCTGACGGAGTGAGCATCCAGAGGGGATCTCCTCCTGTAGAGACTCCGCTTGGAGCCTGGGCCTTGCCACCATGCCTGGCCACTCCTCTCTCACAGGCAAAGAAAAATGGCTGATCGGCTTGAAATCATGGCCAGGTTGACTTGACTTTGACCTCACCTTCCTAAGAGATTAGCACTTAAGAAATAGCAGTGGGGAGGGAGACATATCCTACATGGGTAGGGCCCCCTTGGCAACAGGGTTTTAGACAAAGAGGGGCACGTGGGCACAGGGGGAACAAGGCGCTGCCCCTACAGCCACCTCACCGTGTCCACACCTCCTGCCAGCATCTCCGTGACATTGGCCTTGATGTCCTCGAAGGGCAGCCTGCTGTCTCCCAGGAGTCTGTAGAGGATGCCACGGTAATTGTGGTCAACCTTTCCTTTCTGTCTCAATTCCGAGGTGAAGTTCTGGGTGTATGCCTCAGCTGTGGGTCAGGGGGAAAGAAAAAAGAGTGAGGTTCCCTGCAGGTGGGCAGGAAGGAGGGCAGTCTGTGGTGAGAGGTGGCACAAAGGGCCTGGGGATTCTGGAGCCCTGTGCTTCTTATGCTGCCGTTTTACTGAGCACTTACTCTGTACTAAGCCCTTCATATCTGTTTTGTCATTGAATTCTTGGGATATATGACATCATCCCCATTTCACAGATAACAGATGCAGAGAGAGATAGTCACTTGCCCAAGGTCACGTAGCCATAAAGGGCAGAGGTGGGATCTGACTCTGCCATATCCTGACCAGCCTACTCCACCCACCCTTCCCCAAGTCCCTGTCATCCAGCACAGCCATGGCTCAGACACCGGCCCTCCACCCTCTGGGGAGCATGAGCTCCTTTGAAGAAGATCACAGCCGTCTTCGCTCCTCTTTTTCCAGAAAAATCTAATAATCCCCAACAGCCAGCCAGCCTTCCGCCTGCCATTTCCAGGGGTCCCAGGGCCTTCCTGACACCCACACCTGCCCACCACCATGTGCGTTTCCTGCATGTCAAGTCAGCGCTCATTGACATAGCTTGGGACAAAGGGGCTGGCTGACGCCTGGGGCTCCCAGGAGGAGAGTGCAGCCGGAGGAACCCTCACCTTTATTGAAAATCGTGTCCCACGCGGCCACATGGTCCTTCCAGATCTTGGTCCTAAACAGACGGAACAGGTCTGGGGGGAGGTTGAGCATGGGGGCGCTGGTGTGGAACATCTGGTAGATGGCATTGATGAACTGCTGGGCCTCGGGGTCCACTACCTCCTCCAGCATCCCCTGGCGCTCCCCAAAAATGACATTAGTGATGGCTGCAGGGAGAGGCAGAGGCTGAGAAGCCACTTCCAGCAGGGCCATCTGAGAGCCACAACCCGCAGGGACTCCTCCACCCTCATCTCCCTCAGCATGAAGCGTCTCTTGCCCCTACCCTCAGCCTCCTTCAGTAAAGAAATTGAGGCCTGAGTCCCAAAGGGCTAAGATGCAAGGCTGAGAAAGCTGGCCTCTGGAAACCACGTAGGTTCCGCAGAAGGGCATGTGGAACACCTGAAAGGTGGGAAGCAAGGTCTCTGGCACAGCTAGGAGAGGGCCTAGCCCAGGATGCAACTGCTCTGACC
Organism: Sapajus apella; assembly: GCF_009761245.1. Taxonomy (NCBI): domain Eukaryota; kingdom Metazoa; phylum Chordata; class Mammalia; order Primates; family Cebidae; genus Sapajus; species Sapajus apella. The sequence continues at coordinate 14,943,154 of NW_022436995.1, forward strand.
ATACTTCCACCAGGAGAAATTCCTCATCTGTAATTGGCTGAATTGGCTAAATACTTCCTGAAACAGATCAGAAAGGAGGCTGAGGGTCATAAGGCCCTGGATAATTAACCATCCCGGACCTAGTCTTGCTGGACCTAAGAAGTTACAACAGCCTCAAGTTCTCCCCACCTATCAGGTGAGGAATTTGAATACTGTTTTCATACAAAGCTCTGGGTACCTCAGTTTCTTGCTATGACCACACGATCTTCATCAAGCCATGGGGCCTTTACATGTGCTGTTCCCTCTACCTCTACTGCCTGACTTCCTTACCCCATCTAGATAACTCCTACAGATTCTTCAATGCCCACCTCAGATGAACCACTGAGCTCTCCTCTACCCTATCCGACTTCAGAGGTCTATGTCCCGGGAGGTGGAGACTTGCAGAATGAAGGGCCAAGCCAAGCTCTGGATTTGGAGGATGGTGGCAATAGTGTCCTGTATGTTGGGGACCATTGCTCCTACAGCACAAATGCCAGATGAGAGAGAATGCCAGGTGAGGGAACCCCAGAGCGAGGGGTCTCACTCTGTTGCCAAGGGTGGTCTTAAATTGCGTCTGGGTAGCTGGCAATGGAGGGTGTGGTCAGAAGCTCATCCCAGAAGCCAATCTCAGTACCTCTGCAAGGTCGGTGCTGAACCTGAAGGTAAGAGAGTGAACACCCACCCCCATGCCCACTGCAAGCCAGGTGCAAGCCCCTTACACTCAAAGGCAAATCGGAACAGGTCATCACTGATATCCCCTGAGAAATTTCCAGAGCCCGCCTTCTTGATGCGCCTGTGCAGGACACTGACAAAGTCCCGAGACACTGCATCCAACAGGGGCACAAAGTTCTTGGTGGTCTCTGGAACCATCACCTCCTGGTTCAGGGCCAGTCGGTCTCTCTTCCAGGCTGCTGACTTCCTGAGAAAACATGGGCCCACAAGCCCTCATAGTCACAGACCCCAGGCCTGGCGAACACAGAGGGGGCTGACTCAGTTTTCCCAGGAAGCTGAGTCACAGCTCACAGCATCCAGCATTCCCACCAGGGCCCCTGCCCTCATCTCTCCCAGTGCTCTCTGCCTCTCACCTCCTCCCTGCTCTGCCTGGCTGGGAGAAGAGAAAGGGAAAAAGAAAGTGAAGGGGAACAAAACCCAACTCCCCTCCACCAGCTCCGCTGAGAGCGGGGAACGGACATTCTCAGAACTCTTTGCGTAACTTTCAGGCTCTTTGCCTCAGCTGCAGGCAGGCCTTTCATGCCACCCTCCCACCCCCCACTTTCTCCTGGCTGACGCTCACCTTTGACACTCCAGGTCCCCTCCGTATAACATTTTCTGACTCTTGCACAAACGAAATTGACCAGCTTCTCCTCTTCTGCACCCCCTACACATCCCATTATTCCCTTCTGTTGGAGGACCTCAGGTGTCCAGAACTGGGTTGGTCCTAATAAACCTCAATTCATAGTACATTCCTTTTTTTTTTTTTTTTTTTTAAGACAGAGTCTCGCTCTGTCGCCCAGGCTGGAGTGCAGTGATGTGATCTCAGCTCACTGCAAACTCCACCTTTCAGGTTAAAGTGATTCTCCTGCCTCAGCCTCCCGAGTAGCTGAGACTACATGCCTGGCTAATTTTTTGTTTTTTATTTTTAGTAGAGACGGGGTTTCGCCATGTTAGCCAGGATGGTCTCGATCTCCTCACCTTGTGATCTGCCCACCTCGGCCTCCCAAAGTGCTGGGATTATAAGGATGAGCCACCGCGCCGGGCCATGGCACACTCTTGAAAATCAATCCATGCAAAATCCTCTTCGTGACTTGGTAAGAATGTTATCGTAAACTTACCACCCACCACGAAAACTAGGAACTTGACAGTAACTTACACTGGTCCTTTCACATCCTTGGTTCGCTTCTAAGGAGACCACCCACCACAATCCCTTGCTCCTGTCTGTGTCTAATTTGATCTGATCTCCATTTATTCCTAAAAGATACTATTATAAAATATATACTTGTTTTTAACTTCTTTTAAAAAGCTGTTGGCCAGGGACAGTGGCTCACGCCTACAATCCCAGCACTTGGGGAGGTCAAGGCAGGTGGATCACCTGAGGTCAGGAGTTTGAGACCAGCCTGGCTAACCTGGTGAAACGCTGTCTCTATTAAAAACACAAAATTTAGCTGGGTGTGGTGGTGGGCGCCTGTTATCCCAGCTACTCAGGAGGCTGAGCCAGAAGAATCACTTGAACCAGGGAGGTGGAGGTTGCAGTGAGCTGAGACCATGCCATTGCACTCCAACACACTTGACAGAGCGAGACTCCATCTCAAATAAAATAAAATAAAATAAAAAACTGTCATGCTTTGTCAGACTTGCTTTTTCCACTTAGTTGTATCGTTCTAAGTATCATCCATATTGCTGTGGGACACCGAGACCCTTCATTTTGACTGGTGTGTACTACAGTTCACTCACTTACAAACCTATTGGGCATTTAAGTAGCTTTCTGGTTTTTAATATCATGAACAGTACTACTGCAAACATTCTATTACACATCCCTCAAATCAGGGATATTCTTTGGAATATATCCCTGAAGTCAAAATGTCCAGTCATTTTCCAAAGTGGTGGCTCCAGTTTACACTCCCACCAGCAACAGATGAGAGCTCCAGCTGTTCTGTAGCCTTAACACTTGATATGGTTGCATTTTACCTTTTTTCTTTTGAGACAGGATCTGTTTCAAAAGTACAGTAGTGTGATCTCTGCTTACAGCAATCTCTGCTTCCTGAGCTCCAGCAAGTCTCTGGCCTCAGCCTCGCAAATAGCTGGGACCACAGGCATATGCCACCACACCCAGCTAATTTTTTATTTTTTGTAGAGATGGGCTCTTACTGTGTGGCCCAGGGTGGTCTTGAACTCCTAAGCTCAAGCAATCTGTCCTCCTTGGCCTCCCAAAGTGCTGGGATTACAGGCATGAGCTACTGCACCCCACCCCACATTTTACGGGTGTGTGCACCCATCCACATTTTACATTTTTGATGGACTGAGTGTGGTGGCTCATGCCTATAATCCTAGCGCTTTGGGAGGCCAAAGCGGGAGGATCACTTGAGCCCAGGAGTTCAAGACCAGCCTGGGCAAATGGCGAAATCCCATGTGTACTAAAAATGTAAAACCTGGCTGGGTGTGGTGACACGCTGGGTGTGGGAGGCTGAGGTGGGAGGATCACCTGAGCCGGGGAGGCAGAGGCTGCGGTGAGCCATGATTGAACCACTGTACTCTAGCCTGGGTGACACGGTAAACCCCATCTCAAAATAAAAAAATAAAAATAAATTGATGGGTCAGGCACAGTGGCTCACGCCTAGTCTCCCAGGGAGGCAGAGGCAGGAGGATCACCTAAGGTTGGGAGTTCAAGGCCAGCCTGACCAACATGGAGAAATCCTGTCTCTATTAAAAATACAAAAAATTAGACGGGCGTAGTGGCACATGCCTGTAATCCCAGCTACTCGGGAGGCTGAGGCAGGAGAATCACTTGAACCCCGGAGGCAGAGGCTGCAGTGAGCCAGCATTGCATCATTGCACTCTAGCCTGGGCAACAAAAGTGAAACTCTGTCTCAAAAAAAAAAAAAAAAAAAATTGATGAACAATTTGGTAGAAAACGGTATCCACCACACTTAAAAACACTGATCTGTGCCCATGTAGGGCAAATGCCTCACTGCCCCTTTAGCCTGTATGGGACTCACAGTGGCAGGTCCCTGCTCTATTTGTCACTGTATTCCCAGCTCCTGGAACAAGTCCTGACTCATCAAGTGTGCTCAGAAAGGTGGGACTCAGTAAGCAAGCCAATCATTGAGAACTTTGCCAGCTCTTTAATTATTCATTAGGATCTTTAGTATGACCATTTCCCTGAAGGCTGGCGGAGCAATTCATCATCATCATCATCATTATCATTTGTTTTAGGGAGGCAAGATAATGACGGGTATTCACCTAGAGGCCCTGCTAGGAGGCACAGGGGAAGCCTGGCCTCAGCCCCTCACCCCTAGCCTCTGTCCTCTCCACAGCTCCCCACCACCTCCCTCCAGACCCTGGGAGATGGCCCAGGACTCACTTCAACAAGACTCCTACTGGTCTCTGGTAATACTCGTGATAGGCGACCCAGGGCGGGATGAGGAATCGTTCCGGGCTGGGGCCCTCGAACTTAAAGAGAAGAGCCACATCTTCAGGGTCGATGACATAAACCGACTCCACATTGCCAAGCTTCTCCCTGGAGGGGTGGGAGAGAGAGGGTGATGGATGGATCCAAGCAGAGCTGTGGATACAGGCTCAGCAGAGCTGCCTCACAGTTCCACAACTTGCTGACTGTAGGACCTGAGCCAAGGCCCTTAACCCCTCTGAGTCTCAGTTTCCTTTTCTATAAAATAAAGACAAACACCACCTGTCTCACAGCGTTGCTGAAGGACAAGATGATAGCAAGTATATGGATGTGACCTTTGTTAAACATTCTACAAGTGACAGCTTTATGATCACTGTTGCTACTGTCCTACAGCACATCCCCAGGGCCAGCCCAAAGCCCACCCCAGAGCCTTCCATGGACCAGCAAGTCCTTTGCTCCACGCACACTCTTCCTGTGTTCACTCCACAGCAGCCGCTGCTTCTCACCCGTCCACAGAGCTCAGAACCATGGCACACTTTCATGTCACGGCTAGAGTGACTCTATAGCTTGCAAGGTAGGCCATATTCCAGGCCAAATCCCTGCCAGACTCTACAACTGAAATTCTGGGAGTGGCCACCCTGCCCCTAAGAGTCAGAGGCCACCCGACAACATACTTTGTCTCTATTAAAATAAAACTTCAGTAAAACATCAGGCCCCAGCCTACAGGCAGGGAGGAAGGGTTTGCAAATCGCTTTGCAGACAGTCTCTATTAAATACAACTGGGTTTTTGTCATTGTTTTGAGGCAGAGTCTCTGTTACCCAGGCTGGAGTGCAGTGGTGTGATCACGGCTCACTGCAGCCCTGACCTCCCAGGCTCCAGCAATCCTCTCACCTCAGCTCCCCCAAGTAACTGGGACTGTAGGCACCCACCACCATGCCTTGCTAATTTTTGTATTTTTTTTATAGATGAGATTTTGCCATGTTTCCCAGGCTGGTCTCAAACTCCTGGGCTCAAGAGATCCTCCCACCTCAGCTTCCCAAAGTGCTGGGACAGCAGGTGTGAGCCACCGTGCCTGGCCAAATACAACTGTTAGACATGATTGGTGTTCTTCCACGAAGAGTAGAGGACATGGATACACATGGAGGAAAGACCACGTCAACACATGGAGAGAAGACGGCATCTAACTCCAAGGAGAGAGGCCTCAGAAGAGAGCAAGCAACTCACCCAAAACCTTGATCTCTGACTTCTAGTTTCCAGAGCTGCCAGAAAACCAATTCGATTATTTAAGCAAAAAAATGAGAAATAAAAATACAGCTACTACAAAACAACAGGAAATTTCACTTCTTGTTGGGAATACTCTGAAACCCTCTGTGGTGACTGAGCAACCCCAAGCTTCTGGAAGAATTGGCAAAACCCAAGCTATCTGAAATGAGAAGAAATTGTTGTTGATTTTTAACCTGTAAATTATCTTAGAATTTCGTTTCCCCGAAAGGAGTTATTGCTTTGTGTTACTTGCTGTATCGATTATATTTGAGAAAATGAAGGACAATGTGAAATGCTGAGATGTGACTTGTAACTTTGGCCCTGCTGAGATGTGACTTGTAACTTTGGCTCTGCTGAACTGTTCTGGTAAAAACAGGAACTCTGTGAAAAGGACTAACCACGTAGCTTGACTACCGGAGAGAGATGACAGCACGTCATGAGGGTCTCGTTGCAGAGGGCCTATAAACGGACGTGTAATGGAGAGGTTTATTACCTGGATTCCTTCCCAGGAAAGGCATATTGATTATGGCCCTGGAAAGGGAATGCGACCCTTATGGAGAGCCTATAAACGATGCATGAGAGGCGTCTGTCTCTGTGGTGAAGACAAGGATGTAAAAGTCTTTCTTCTCCCACTGCTCCTCCAGGCCGGCAGGGAGCCCCCTCCTCTTGCAGTTTTTGTGGTCAGGCTGGTTGTCCTGTGTCAGATCCTGTTCCCTCTGCAGCTGTGAGCCCAATATGTTCTTGCTGATAATCATAAGTTTATGTTTAACCTCTATTCTTGCTAAGGTGTGTGATTTCTGTGCTGACACACAGAAAGTTATCTTTACATTGTTCTGCTTTTATAATACCACGTTGTGATTTTTGTGCACCAGTTTTTGCAAATGTATTCTTTTTGTATAATTATCACTGAAACTTTGCGTAACCTCGCTCCTCCCTTCCCCCCATTGAAAGAGCACAATAAAAAAACTGAGGTTTTCAGGGGAATGTCAGGCATTCACGGAGCAGCATTACGTGGTGTCTTCCCTGGGCCCAGCTTTAAGGAAAACTTTTTCCTTGTCTCTCTTTCTTTTTCACCGACCACTCAATGACTTTGAGAGATCTTAAACCCACGTTGAGGTATTAGGAGCTGGTCTTGCCAATAACTTCTTGCTTGCCTCTCCCTTTTGTCTAAGAAAGTTAATTTAAGATATATTTTTAGGCAAAGTATAAAAACATACAGATACAAGCCAAGGGCACTCGTGTGTGCGCGTGTTCTCTCTCTCTCTCCTCTCATTGTGCTGCCTTAACCACTGAGCCAGAAAGCCTGGACCTACTTTGATGAGTCTCAGGCCTTCACTTGTTCTGTGGCCTCCCAAAAAAAATCCCCTCAGTGTTTTTCCAGCTACCACGTGTCTTTGCACTAACTAGCTCCATATCCCCAGCTCAGCCAAGCCCTTGAACTGCTGTTATCATGATCAATTCCACTTCTGGGAATCTAGCCCAAGGCAATGATCTGACATCAACAACGATGTCTGATGGATGAGGATGTCCATTGCAGCATCACGTCTAACAGAAAAAAGTCTAAAGTAGGTTGTACATTCACTTTAAAGAACTGGTGGGAAAAAAAATCTATACTGTGGACTACCATGCTGTTTTTTATAATTATATTCCAGGCCAGGCATAGTGGCTCACACCTGCAATCCCAGTGCTTTGGGAAGCTGAGGAAAGAGGGGGAGGATCGTTTGAGCCCTGGAGTTCAAGGCTACAGTGAGCTATGATGGCACAGCTGTACTCCAGCCTGGGAGACCGAGCAAGACCCTGTTTCAAAAAAAAAAAATAAATACAAGATAGATCAAGAAAAAGGAAGACGATACAAATAAATGAAATGGGATCTATCCCCAGAAAAGTCTGAGGACCACTAAACAGCACTTCCTCTTAAATTAAGAAAAATAATTTTATATTAGAGAGAGAAATGAGGAAAGAAGTCCTTGATATATTATTGTGGGACAACACAACACAGGTAGCGTATATAGTATTTTCATATTCTTTTTCTTTCTTTCTTTATTTTTTTGAGACAGAGTTTCGCTCTTATTGCCCAGGCTGGAGTGCCATGGCACAATCTCAGCTCACCGCAACCTCAGCCACCCGAGTTCAAGCAATTCTCCTGCCTCAGCCTCCCTAGTAGCTGGGATTACAGGCATGAGCCACCACGCCCAGCTAATTTTGTATTTTTAGTAGAGATGTGGTTTCTCCATGTTGGTCAGGCCGATCTTGAACTCCTGACCTCAGGTGATCCACTCGCCTCGGCCTCCCAAAGTGCTGGGATTACAGGCGTGAGCCACTGAGCCCGGTCGTATAGTCACGTTCTTAATGAGACTTAAATGTTATTGGAATTGATTGTACCTGACTTCAATTTTTCATTTTTCTAAATTTTCCATTTTCTAAATCGCTCTATATAAAACAAGAACAGCCTTTGTGTTAGAAAAAACCCCACAAAAGTTATATTTTAAATTCCTCACATTTATTCAGAAGTTTATTGTTTATTAGCTGTAAGTTCAAGTATAATGATACACACAGCTGGAAGTCAGACAATTCTGGTTCCCACCCTGGCTTTGCTCTCCTGAGTTGTGTAACATTGACAAGACCCTTCTTCTCACTAGGCCTCGGTTTCCCCATCTGTAAAATGGGGAAGTAATAACACCAACTACAAGGACATGTTACAAGATTCAGATGGAAGTGACTGAGAAAACAGAAAGGTAAGGCAGGAAAATAGGGTCTGGAACATATGGCCGATTCACACTGCAGCTCTAACAGGAAATATCCTCTCCACAGGGCGTATGACTTTGTAGCCTGAATACTTCATCCTCTCCATTTACATAAGGCATACCTCAAGTAGCCAGTGGAATTCTCTAGGGGGTAAATTCCCCGCCATTCTGTAATGGGACCCTTGAGCCCCTGCGTTTGGCCCACCCCCATGCTGTGGAGTGTACTTTATTTTCAATAAATCCCTTCATTCTTTCCTTGCTTTGTTTGTGCATTTTGTCCTATTCTTTGTTCAAGATGCCAAGAACCTGGACACCCTCCACCGGTAACGCAGGGGCTGTATAAAAGAAGGAGTTGCTACAGGGGGTCTAGGAAGTGGTGAAAAGGGAAGAGAGGAGGAAGTAGCTAGAGATCTATGTGAAGTGAGCACGGGACAGAGGCACCAACAGGCCTAGGAGAGCGGGGAGGAAGGGGAGACCCAGAAGGGAGCAACCTCCCAAGCCCAGCACTCAATCCTGAATGAGGTGGGGTGTGGGGTAAGGGAAGCTCTTGCCACCAACCAGCTATCAAAAGGGGCAGTTTGGACTTTAAAGGAGTTTTGACAGACGGAGGGAGGCAGGGAGGGGGGCAGCAGCTGAAGCCCCAACACAAACTAGCCTGTCCTCCCTCCCACCCCAGCCCAGCCATCAAACCCGCCAACTCATTATATCCGTCTGTCCCCTTCGTGACTGACCCATTAGAATGCTCTGAGTTGTAAAGACCTTTCATTTAAACGAAAATGTAGTATCCCTCCCGGTCTCCCCTCCCAGCCCCAAACCACCCACTACACCACCTCCCTTCCCTCTCAACCAGACTCTTAGCAAAGAACTCAGGGGTGGCTTGAAGGTTCCCCACCGTGGAAACCAGCTTTAGCAGTTTTTCCAGGAAAAAGCCACAGGCCCGCCAGGCGCAGTGGCTCATGCCTGTAATCCCAGCACTTTGGGAGGCCAAGGAGGGTGGATCAGGAGGTCAGGAGTTCAAGACCAGCCTAGCCAACATGGTGAAACTCCGTCTCTACTAAAAATACAAAAAAAATTAGCTGGGCCTGGTGGCACGCGCCTGTATTCCCAGCTAGTCAGGAGACTGAGGCAGGAGAATCGCTTGAACTCGGGAGGCGGAGGTTGCGGTGAGCCGAAATTGCGCCACTGCACTCCAGCCTGGGCGACAGAGCAAGACGCCAAAAAAAGAAAAGGAAAAAAAAAAAAAAGCCACAGGCCCTGGGGGCTTAGAGACCCAAAGACCAAAAAAGGGCCTTTCCTCCTAGCAGGAAGCCAGGCCGATTCTTGGGACAGGGCAGGGACAAACTCAGGGGCTCCAGAGCCCCAGGGCCGAGGGCAAGGTCAGCTCCCCAGCAGGACGGGAATCTCGCTGGGTGACCTCTCTGAGCCTCAGTCTCCTCTGACCTTGGGGATAACAAACGCTTGCAACTTGTCGGAGGATCACGGATGTAGGCAGGCACTTAGTAATCACCTCTCTCTCAGAGTTTCAGAGGGAGTGGGATCTGCGGAAGGTTCAGGCCTCAGGCCTGGGAACCGGGAATACTTTCCCTTTTACCTGCCACCATCCCAGGCCTGAGAAGTAAGATCAGATGTTGGACAGGAGAGGGCAGGCCGCCCCAGTCGTCATGGTAGTGCCCCACTGTTGGCGCGGGCGGGCTCGGGTCAGCTCGGGTCAGCTCGGGTGGGATTGGGTCAGCTCGAGTGGGCTCGGGAGAGCTCGGGTAGGCTCGGGTGAGCTCGGGTGGGCTTGGGTCAGCTCGAGTGGGCTCGGGTAAGCTCGGGTAGGCTCGGGTGAGCTCGAGTGAGCGCCGCGAGCAAGGGCCGAGGCCAGCCGAAGCCAGCCGAGGTGGGCCGGGGATGCAGCACCGGCGCAGTCTGGCCGGAGAAACGCTCCCTGCTTTGCCGCTGCCTCCTGGCAGGACCCGCGGAGCTAGCGTCCCAGCGCCCCGGTAACACCTCAAAGCGCATGGATTCCGTGCAGGGGAACTTGGCGGCAGAGTGACGGGACCTAGGAACCGGCAGCGCCTCGACCTCGCCCTGAGGTAAACGCTGGCCCACCCGGGGGCGGATGGGCTGGGGCGGCCACCGAGGTGAGGCGGAGATGAGCGGCTAGCGCAGAGCGCAGGAGCGGGCCGGGGGCGACGCCAGGGCGGACCCAAGGCCGGAATCGCGCGGCCCCGGCTCCGGCGGCGGCGGCGGCGGCGCGCGCTGGGAGGAAAGCTGGGGTTGTCGCTGGCGCCAAACTTGACCACGCTGCGACCTTTTCACTCTGTGCTCTGAACTGCAAATCACTCGCCCTCCCCCCGTTTTCAAAACTCGCTGCCTGGGCTGACAGCTCCAGGGCCAGGAGTTCGAAACTTAGCAGTGGCCCTTCCTCAGACCAAGGAGTTGTTTTGTTTTGTTTGAGACTGAGTCGCGCTCTGTCGCCCAGGCTGGAGTGCAATGGCGCGATCTTGGTCACTGCAACCTCCGCCTCCCAGGTTCAAGCGATTCTCCTGCCTCAGCCTCCCGAGTAGCTGGGATTACAGGCGTCCGCCACCACTCCCGGCTAATTTCTGTATTTTTAGTAAAGACAGGGTTTCACCATGTTGGCCACGCTGGTCTCGAACTCCTAACCTCAAGTGATCCGCCTGCCTCGGCCTCCCGACGTGCCGGGATTACGGGTGTGAGCCCCCGCGCCGTGCTAGATCTAGGGTTTGGACCCGTTAAAGATCTTCCCTGCAGATGGCTGGTGGTCTTGCCACCAATTGTTTCAAAAGTGGATGCCTGGTTTAGGGTACTTGATTAAGACATTCACAGATTGAAATGTTGAATTTTGAAATATCCCCGATATATTTCTGTATTGTATTACAAAAAAAAAAAAAAAAAAAAAAAAGAGAAGTTGGACAGCAGTTTGAAAGCGGAGAACAGCCTATTTGGGGAGTGGGGAGCTCAGCCTGTCTGCCTGGGCCCCTCCTCCTCCCTGTCCCATCAGCTCCCACCCTCTGCCAGACTTACCTGTAAATGGGGCCATACTTCTGGAAATTCTGGACTTGGTGAAGGTGGATTTTGTGTGTGCCCAACTCTCTCCAGAAATGGTACAGGTTTAGCCAGCCATTGTCACCAGGAGAGGGGATCTCATTAAAGGGGCGAGGACTGCGAGTGGAGATTCCAGCTCCCTCGGCGGTGGGCACCCTGGGACGCCCCAGCCCCTCCCTGAGGGCACTCAGAAAGGTTTGGCAGCCTTTGACCAGGACTGAGCGTGGGGGAAGACCTTTGGCCAGCATGCTGTCCCCACAGCTGTGACTGTACCTGCTTCACTCTAACAGGGACTCCCAGGATGACTGTGGGCCTGGGACACCAGGGCCAAGATTATAACTACCATCTCAAGGCCACACCAGAGGCTGATAAAACTTCCACGCCCTTCCTCATCCTGCCGGCTCCAGCCCACACACAGCTCCTCCCTTACTCAGTATGAAGGTTCAGTCTGGAATTTCTGCAGCCAGGGAGGGCCTCTGTCTCTGCCCTCAGGGCCAGCCCCAGCAGACTCCTGAAATATCTGCCTGTGACTTCACCTGAGCTGGGGCCTCCTACTGGCCCCTGCAGCAGAGTGCATGCCCTGGCAGCCTTTGGTCAAGATTGCAGACAACCCGTGTTTGGGGGGCCCAAGAGAAGGTCAGAGTCAGTTTGGAACAACATACATCTTAGTTATGGCCCCACTGTATAGACACACATCGTTGAACAACTGGGATATGTTCTGAGAAATGCATCCTTAGGCTGTTTCATTGCGGTGTGAACATCACAAGGGTTCACTGACACAAGCCTGGATGTCATAGCCTATTACTCCTAGACTACAAACATGTACAGCATGTACTGTGCTGAATACTGTGGGCAATTATAACACAAGTATTTTTTTTTTTTTTTTTTTTTTT
>NW_022436995.1:14955649-15037551 GCF_009761245.1 Sapajus apella
TATTGACCAGGATGGTCTCGATCTCTTGGCCTCGTGATCCACCCGCCTCGGCCTCCCAAAGTGCTGGGATTACAGGCTTGAGCCACCGCACCCGGCCTAACACAAGTATTTTTTAAAACATAGCTAAACACAGAAATGGTACCGTAAAAATACAGTATTATAATCTTATGGGACCACAGTTTATATGTGTTTCATTGTTGACCAAAATGTCATTATACAGCACCGCATGATTATATATATATATATGTGATTATAAACTATTTTATATAGTTCCCTGATTTTAAAATACCATATATTTTCTGAAAATATTGTGTCAATGGCAAGTGTTGCTATTATTTATTATTATCATTATTTTGAGATGGAGTTTCACTCTTGTTGCCCTGGCTGGAGTGCAATGGCGTGATCTCAGCTCACTGCAACCTCTGCATCCTGGGTTCAAGTGATTCTCCTGCCTCAGACCCCAAGTCGCTGGGATTACAGGTGCCCGCCACCATGCCCAGCTACTTTTTGTTATTTTTAGTAGAGACGGGGTTTCACCAGGTTGGGCAGGCTGGTCTCAAACTCCTGACCTCAGGTGATCCACCCACCTCAGCCTCCCGAAGTGCTGGGATTGCAGGCATGAGCCACTGCGCCCAGCCGCTATTATTGTTTTGAAAATTACAGTTGTATTTGTTCATTTTAGAATGCTGAGGAAAAGGACAAACAAGAACATTAAAATCCTGTGCATCATTAATGTTAGAGTACTCACAAAAGAGCTCTCACTGTTGGATTCCATTTTGATGAAGTTCAAGAACTGGCAAAATCAATTCATGGTGTTAGAAGTGGTTCTCTTGTTGGGTAATGACTGGGAGGGGGTACAACAGAATATTCTGGAGTATTGGAAATATTCTTTCTTAAGCTGAGTGTTTACATATGTAAAAATTCACTGAAGTATACATTTGTGATTTGTTTCATTTTATTAAATATGTTACCTCAATAAAGATGTAAACAAAAAATCTGCATCTTTGCCTAGGTAATCCTTTCTCCTGTATTAAAAACAATGACCTTTAGAGAGAGGAGACTGATCCACTGAGTAGGAAAAAGCCCCAAATAAGCTTTGGTGCAGGTTTCCTCCTCCTCAGATTCTGTGGGAAGGAGAAGAAGGTCCCTGGCCCACAGGAGATCAAATTGTCACTGCAGGCAGAGCACAGGCCACCCTGACACATCACACCCTGAAGAGAACAAGGAGAGAGGTACTAGAAGCCAGTGACCCTGAGAAGCTCTGCGCTCACTACCATCAGGCAAGGAAGGGGCAGCAGTTCATTCAGTGGGTCCCAGCAAGAGTGGCAGCATCACCACACCTAATAGTTGTCCTGGTGACCCAGGTGATGGCCATTGGACTCTCTCTTTTCCTGAGGCCAATGAATGTGGTCCTGGCTTTTATCAAAACAGCTGGGTATTGGGGCTGGGTTGTCCAGGCACAAATTCCCAAAGAGTTTTTGGCAATCTTTGGCTAATGACTCTACACCTCATCTCAAGGCAAAAAGCCAGAAACTGTCTTTCCCAGCATCCCTTGCAACTGGAGTGCAGGGAGATGACTTGGGCTCCACCAATTAGATGCACCCTCATAAAATCTCGGTCGAAAAGGTAGCAACATGATGAAGCAGGTACTGTGTGAAACCTAGTCTGATATATGGGGCGGCAGGAACCTCCACCCTGGGACAGCTGCAACACCTGAGCCCTGTGGGGATCAGCAGATGGCCACCGGGGCCGCTCTGGGATGTGAGTTGAGTGATATTCCTGAAACCCTCGCATCCAAGCCTGATTCTTGACTCTCCTAGAGATTTGGTGAATGACATATTTCCCTCAATACATTCCTTTCCTACTACATGTTGGCTAGAGTGAATTCTGCTGTTAACAACCAACAACTGTGAGCAATACCCTAGTAAACAACTAACTATATTGCTGAATTTGTTATACTCTTATATTCCAAACTTATATTCTAGATAATCCTACTTTTAATTTATTTACAGGCTTTAACTCATCAAGGGGACAGTCTGGGAGCCAAAGTAAAAAGTCTCATGGCAAACTGCCACTTGAGGGAAAGGAGGACAAGAGGTTTGTTACGGGGACTGCTACTGTATTCCCCATAGTTTTACCACCCTTAGGTAACTGTTAAAAACATTTTGGTATGGTTCCTTCTAGTCCTTTTTCTAATTCTTTTTTTTTCCTTCTTTTTATGAGAGGTTAAAATTTTATTTACTCTGGCTGGGCATGGTGGCTCACACCTGTAATCCCAGCACTTCGGAAGGCCAAAGCGATTGGATCACCTAAAGTCAGGACTTCAAGACCAGCCTGGCCAACATGGTAAAACCCCATCTTTACTAAAAATACAAAAAAAAAAAAAAAATTAGCCAAGCATGATGGCGGGCCCCTGTAATCCCAGCTACTCAGGAGACTGAAGCAGGAGGTTTGGCTGAACCCGGAAGGCAGAGGTTGCAGTGAGCCGAGATCACACCACTGCACTCCAGCCTGGGCAACAAGAGTGAAACTCCATCTCAAAAAATATATATATTTACTCATTTTTACTTCATTGTATAGTGTTACTAAAATAATCCATGCAGGTGGTTGAAAAATTCAAGTAGTTCTTCTATCAGTCTGGATTCAACCAGAAAAGCAGACTGATAGGAGGTACGTATCAAGAGATGTATTGGTTTATAAAATCATAAGACTGTCTAAGCAAGTCCAAAATCTGTAGGGCAGCCCGTCAGGAAGGGCAAGCTGGGACTCTCAGGGGTGGGCTGAAGCCACTTTCCACAGGCAGAATTTCTTCTCCTTCAGAGAAGCTGCAGCCCCACTCTGAAGGCCTTTCAACTGATTGAACCAGGCCAACCCAGATCATTTAGGATAAGCTCCCTTACTTAAAGTTAACTGATTTTGGATTTTAATTACATCTACAAAATACCTTCACAGCAACCCCCAGATTAGTGTTTGATTGAATAACTGGGGGCCATAGTGTAGATGGCACATAAAACTATCAGTCAATGCTACTGACTATACATAAAACTGCCCATAAAACTATCAACAGGATTACTAAACTTGAAAGAGGGTAACCCCCTTCTCCAATCCCAGCCCTCCCTACTCCTGATGCCCGTTACCAGAGGGGAATGGAAATCTCTTCTACACAATCATCTAATCAGGTTCCCATCCATTTGTTTCTTCTTAGAAGCATCTCCTAGCCATCATCCCCCCGATCCATGCTGCTTATCTCTAAGCCTGTGCACAGCTTTTCTCCAGGGACCTTCCTTCACCATATCTTGGAGATTTCCCTTTTCTTGCCCCTGCGCCTACATCCCATGTCTCTCCTGTTTTGCTTGAATGCATCTCTCAGTACCTTGCTTAGAAAGAGTGCATGAAAGGCTTGGTTTTGAAGCCTTTGCTTATCTGACAATGTCTTTCTTCTGCCCTCACACTGGATAGAGAGTTTAGCTGGATATAGAATTCTAAGTTGGAAATAATGTTCAATCTTTTAAAGTAATTTTTGAAAGTATACTATTGTCTTCCACTTTCTGGAATTGCCATTGGGAAGTCCAAGGCTATTCTGATTCCTGCATCCTTGCATTTGTCCTTTTTATTCCCATCTGGAAGCTCCCAGGATCTTCTCACAATGCACCTTTCCACATCAGTCCTTGGGCAAGAGACTTGGTGAGTCAGTCTGGACATGCAAGTTCTCAAATCCCTAGAAATGTTCTCGTATAATTTATTTCATTGTCTCTCCCCTCCACTTTCTTATCTACTTCTGGAATTCCTATGATTCACATGTGAACCTCTCGATTTTACCTTTATTATTTTCTCTCCCATGTTCCATTTCTTTGTCCCACCAAATAATTTTTTACTTCAGCTTTCAAACTTTCTTTTTTTTTTTTTAGATGGAGTCTCGCTCTATTGCCCAGGCTGGAATGTAGTGGCACGATCTTGGCTCACTGCAGCCTCTGCCTCCTGGATTCAAGCTATTCTCCTGCCTCAGCCTCCCGAGTAGCTGGGATTACAGATGCATACCACCATGCCCAGCTAGTTTCTGTATTTTTAGTAGACGGGGATTCACCATGTTGGCCAGGCTGGTCTCAAACTTCTGACCTCAGGAGATCTGCCCTCCTCAGCCTCCCAAAGTGCTGGGATTACAGGCATAAGCCACCATACCAGGCCACTTCCAACCTTTCCACTGTAATTTTTATTTCCACAATCTGTTCTTTAATTTCCTACAGCCCTTTCTTATGTCTGGATGTGGACACAGTATGGACGTAACAGCTTCTCCTAACTCTCCGAAGATATTAATCACCGTTTTTTGTTTGTTGTTTAGTTTTCTTTTATTCTCTGCATAGTCTGTTTCCTCTGAATTCCTTTTTCTGTTTGTTTTGATCCCTGCCTTTCATATTAGAAGATTCCTTAAATGTCTGATGATTTTTGGCAGTCCACTCAAAGTCCTACCTGGATTCCAAAGTTAAGAGTCAGGACCCAAGTGACTGGCTGGAGTTTGGAACCGGTGGGCAGGGCTCTCCTAACTGTGGCTTCAGGGCAGGGTGATCAGGGAGGACTCAGATGCCAATCTCAGTGCCTCAACTTATCAGTTGGGCTGGTCATCTCCTTTATGGAAGAATCTTCTAGATCTTCACTTGCCTTACTGTGGCTGGAATTCAAACCTGAGTTGTACCTCTCCCAGGTCTGGGCTCTCAGGCCCTGGTCATGCTGCTGAGAAGCAGACCTGGGCACAGGTGCAGGGCGGTAAGCAATGTGACCCAACACCCAGCACCCTGCAGACCCATCCCCGGATCTATGCTCAGATTGCCCTGCGCCTCACTAGGTCTCACAGGCCAACAGAGCTGGAAAGGCCTGAGTGGGTCCTGTCTCTGAGCTGCTGCTGTACAAATGAGAAGACTGAGGTCCAGGGAGGAGCAGAGACCTACTGTGGGTTACCAGAGTGAGGCAAGGGCAGAGGCAAGCCTCAGAGCAGCCCCACCGGCCCGAGTCAAGAGTGGCTCTTCCCCACAGCCTGCCCTGTGTGAGGCCAACCCAAAAATCACCGCAGATTTCCACAGAGGAAGTTCCTGGCTGACGGTGGAGGGCAAGGCTAGAGGAGAAAGTCTTTGTCCCCCAGGCCTTGGAGAAACACGAAGAAACAAAGGAATTTCACCTTGGAACCCTGATCCTCGTCATCTCTCCCCAGTTGACCCAGATCTGGGGCTGTAACAGCACAGCTGACTCAGAGGGCCTCTGGGTCCCTTGAACTGAGGTGTGCGGTCAGGCTCCACCCTGGACACACTCTAAGACCTTGGCAAATCTGGTCTCCACGGAACTCAGGATGTCAACTCTTTCCTGTCCACACACTGGATCTGTGTTGCTTTCCTCTCAGAGCTGCTCCCATACCCCCTCCATCATATCATACCCCCAGACCCATCCTCCCAGCCCAGGTCAGCCCCTACACCCACCCCCCATCACCCTGCACCTACCACTTTCCTAAACAACAAGGTCAGTCACCTGTAGAGTTTTCAAGTCATTTCAAGAAAACTACAGCCCACTTGGTAAAAATGTGTAGGTCAGAAAACACACACGTGCTAGGTAGAGCATTTAACAACAGCAATCTACATTATACCTTATACTTGTCATTGGAGAGTACAACTTCCCTCTTTTTTTCCCTAAAATCTTATTTTCTGGCAAATAAGGCATTTAAAACACACATCTAAGAGACAGAAAATAGGTTGGTGGTTGCTTAGAGCTGGGGGGATGGAGGGATTAGAGGAGGTGTAGGGATTCTTAGGATGACGAAAATGAAAATATTCTAAAGTATATGGTGGTAATTATTGTACAACTCTCTGAATACACTAAAAGCCATTGAACTGCATACTTTAAATGGATGAATTGTATGGTGTGTGAATTATATCTCAATAGAGCTGTTACCAAACACACAGATACACACACACACACACACACGCGCGCACACACACACACACACACACACACATGAGTGACATCCTCCTGGCCTCCTCTGTTTTATGTGTCAGCCCATACATCACCCATGATGCTGAAAGTTGTCCTTACACAGCCACTTGACCCCAGACTCCAACACTGTTCAACCACTTTCAACAAATTTAGAGCCACAGTTTTTAGCAAGAAAAAAAAAAGCACTTATCAAGAGTGCTTGTTGATTTTCCTGCTGGAGTGACCGCTGCCTCATCAGTCAGGGACCTTCTGATAAAAAGAGTTTGGAGAGAGCCTGTTTTGCCTCACTGATGACCTTGAGCCTGGAATGACATCAGCTGGAGAAGGCAGTGCCTTGTGAGCAGCAGCAGGGCAATGAGCTTCCACAAGGACCGGCTTTTCCTCCAACGATCCCAGCACCAAGATAACGTGTATAAATTTCTGACTTAAAGTCAATCCTGTTGTTCTGTGTAGCCCCACATTCCTCTTTCACAAGGAGCCCTGACTGATGTGGCATGGAAGAACTTGTGGTCCTCATGACAGCCACATGCACAGCTCTGGGTATTTCAATAAGGCAAATGCTCCCCGACCACTACAGCCTATTCCTTCCTCTGAGGGCATTTCATCTGTTTCTGTGCCACCCCACTCTAACCGTTTAAAGGGAGGGGGGAGGGTCAAGGACCTAAGATGTTTGGAGAGAAACCAGCCAAGGGTCTCAAGGTTATGGCATTTCTCATCTTAAGTGTCAAGGTGGCTGTTAAGCCTATTTTATTATTAAATGGATTCCATTTGCTGTTTGGGGTTTTTTGTTTGTTTGGCCTCGGGAGGTGTCATGTGGCCATATGGTAGAGAGATATTCCTGAGGAAGAAATGAAACGCATCGTTCCTGCCCAGGCCAGGGCTTATGTAGCCAGAGTTATGAAGACTGAATGTGCTGTGTCCTGGAGGAAAGGGGACTCTGCTTTGGGGACTATTTCTTTTATGGATCCTGAAATGAAGGGAAATACGGGGCAGAGTTGCTGGGTTCAGTGGCTCACGCCTGTAATCCCAGCACTTTGGGAGGCCGAGGCAGGCGGATCACCTGAGGTCAGGAGTTCGAGACTAGCCTGACCAACACGGAGAAACCCCGTCTCTACTAAAAATACAAAAAATTTGCCGGGAGTGGTGGCACATGCCTGTAATCCCAGCTACTCAGGAGGCTGAGGCAAGAGAATCACCTGAACCTGGGAGGCGGAGACTGGAGTGAGCCATGATCATGCCATTGCATTCCAGCCTGAGCAACAAGAGCAAAACTCTGTCTCAAAAAAAAAAGGGACAGAGTTGACATAACTTTAGGGACAAGAGTAATTGGAGTGAAGGAGGAGAGAAGACTGGACCCAGAAGTCAAAGGCCCAAAGCCCTCAGCAGAGGAGTGTTACCAGGTTGGGGGCCCCTGCAAAGGGCATCTCTGAGGGTTAGTCCTGGGGGCCACCCATCGCAGCCCTCCTATGGGAACTTACTTCACATGGTGAGCTTGAACCTGAGCCCTAATCTTCACTTAGCTCCCCAGTGCTGCCTCTCCCTGCTCCACTAAGACCCCATCAGCCCTGTAAGTCCAGAGGAGCCCTCACACACCAACTTAAAGGGTGAATGAGTACCCCAGAGCACTCCCTGCCTGGGTGCAGGACACACTGCAGCTCCCTGTCCCCCTCTACACATTGCTCAGGCTGTCCTTGAACCTTTGGGCTCAAGCAATTCTCCTGGCTCAGCCTCCTGAGTAGCTGGGAATACAGGCGCGTGCCACCACGTCCAGCTTCATTTTTATTTTTGACAGCTTCACTTCACTTTCTCAGTGCAAACATGTTAAAATATTAAAATTCTGCTGTAAAGTTTTTGAAAGGATATTTATAATTTTGCTCTTGAAACCATTTGGCTAGGAGTAACTGATTTAAATTACAATTGGGAATTCTTGTGAAATGAGAAAAACCTAGCCCACACATTCTTTTAGATGTAATGAAACTTTTATGAATACTAAATTTAACAATTAATGAGGTTGATATAACGTTACAGTTGGACACCTGATTAAGAATTTATTGATTTCCATTTTGCAGTGTTCTTATTTCAGAGCTAATCATTTTTTCTTCAGCTGTCAAATATTCACATGGGCTCCTGGGAAGCCCCCACTGCGGGCTTCTCTAGTGGACAGTATATAAGCAAGCAGGTCAGCAGCTCTTCCCAGTCCTCTGTCTGACGCACCTCACACCCCTTTAGACAGGCACATAAGGAAAAACATCCATCTTGGCCGGACCATGGAGACAGAGTCCAGTTCCAGAGGAGGAAGGGGATGGGGCCAGTCAGACCAGGGCAGAGAAGCCATGCCATGCCATGCCATGTAAGCAAGAAGTTTCTTACTGCAACCAGTGGCTGGGGCTGCTAAGGGCACCGAGACCCAAGACCAGTGAGCCACAGAGGTTGGCATGGGCACCTCTTCCCTCCTGGGGACGGTGGGTACTGGGGGGCAGAAGGGGAAGGGCCACCTGCCTGGTTTACAGTCGGCCACAGAGCAGTGGCCCAAATTAGAGGACTATAGCCTCGGTGTTCCAGGCAGGTGGGCATGGGGCCAGCAGGCTATGAGATGCTTCCACTTGGCACAAGGACAGCGCTCCACAAGGAGAACATGAAAAAGCTGACACGGCGGCACAGACAAGTGCACAGTACCCCAGCCTCCCCTCGGAACCAGAGGGCGGGGTGGCCTGAGGCCACCCTCAGCCAGGTCTGTGGCAGAGGCTGAGGCCGAGAATGCCACTTTGTCCTTGCTCCAGATAGCCGCTTCCGTCACTCCAGAGCCTCAGCCGGCGCCTCTCAGATCAAACCTCATGCCACTAGGTGGAGCCAAAGCCCGCAGCAACAGCGCCGGGATCGGCCACCCAGCCGCGTGCAGGAGGGAGGTGGGCTCCAGAGGCAGGGGATCCCGGGCTGAGTCTGGGCCCTACGGGGGAGGCAGAAAGGAGTGGGAGAGCCGGCCACAGCCCACAGTGGCTTACATGATTGACATGGTCTGTTCCGTCTGAACTCGCTCTAAAGGCTAAATGGTCCCAGAACCAACCCCGGCAGCCGCAAACACCCATTTGTCACAAGAGGAGGCTGAGAGCCTGAGGAGAAGGACCCAGAAAAGCCCGAACAGGGCCGAAGCCAGAGTCCGCGCCCCTGTCCACAGCTCCTTTCCCTGCACCGCTTCCGGGATCCATCCCCTGCCCGTGGGGAGGGCGCACGACTGGAAGGTGCGACTTCCAAAAGGGCGATCCTGAGAGCGAGACCGGGGACACGCTTGGCCCCGGAGCCTACGACTGGCTCCGGGGCCCGGGCCGCAGTCCCCTCCAGCACCTGCCGTTGCGGGCCGCAGCTGGGATGCGGGCTTCGGGGAACAAACGCCAGCCACCCGAGCGGCGAAAAGCATCCACCTGCAGGAGCTACGGTGGAGGGGGCGGGGCGGGCGCGGACCCGGAGGAGCCGCATTGGACGAGGGGGTTGCTGGGGTTCTTGGATTGGCTGGCCATGAGGGGGCGGGACCAAGGGCGGGGCTGAGAGGCGCGAGGTCCTGGAGCGTGAACGCTTGAGGAAGGCTCAGAGACCTGGCACAGGTATTGCGGAGCTTTCTGAGAAGGGGGCCTGAGCTGCAGAATTGATCGAGCATCTGGGGTGGCCATCGGCCGCGTTGCCCCCAGACACAGGAGTACTGCGAGAGCCCAAGCTCCAGGGTCCCTCAGGTAGCCAGATGTGCATCCTTAGGCACAGCTTGGTCCCTCCCAGAACTCATTTTCCCCAGCCGGCGCCCTGGGGACCATCCCAATCCAGGACTCTAGCCTGCCCCTTCCCTTGCTCTCACTGACCTCCCGCCAGCCAAACCAGGTAAGTATCCAGACTCCTTCCTATCCCGCCCCCTGCCCTGCTCCACCCTCATCTTTCCCTTAACGAAATCTTTCTCCAGGGTCCACGGTTACATACATCACACACAGCTTTGCACACCCAGTGCCCAGCACAGAGCCCCTACTCTCTGTGGTATCCTTTCGCCTCTCGCAGGGTCCATGGGAGTGGGGGACTAGGCTGGGACAACATGTGGCCCCACCTGGTTGCTGTGAGAGCTCGGGTAAGGAGGTTTACGGAAAAGTGTTGGGGTCAAAGGTCACTGCACCTGTAAAAAGTGGAAATGGCCAATTATCATCAACGTCAAGAAAAATTGCCCTTGTTGCTCTTTCACTACAGTAGAGTGCTGCTTCAAACAAACCAGTACACAAATGCCAGCCACAGGTGCATTCTGCTTGGGAGGACACGGGAGAAACTAGTTGTTTGACTCTGTACAAGAACCAATCACAAGGTTTCCTTAAATGGCACACTTTTCTTTGAAATCTGAAGCAGGGAATTACCTTTCCAGACACACCAAGTTCACCTTGCATCCTCTCAGAACATACAGCCGGACTCCACTAGAAGGCAGCAGAAAGTTGGAGATGCTCAAGAGAAAAGGAGCCTTGAGTTCGTTCTCACCATCCCTGGAGGGTGTCAGGAGCCCAGTAAAAATCACACTGGCATTTGTTCACATTTATTGACTGGTTACTCTAGGCTAGCCATCCCTCCAACTAATCTGCTAAAAAAATTAAGTAATTTGGGCCGAGTGTGGTGGCTCATGCCTGTATTCCCAGCACTTTGGGAGGCCAAGGCTGGTGGATCACCTGAGGTCAGGAGTTTGAGACCAGCCTGGCCAACATGGTGAAACCCCATCTCTACTAAAAATACAGAATTAGCCAGGTGTAGTTGTGCATGCCTGTAACCCCAGCAACTTGGGAGGCTGAGGAGGGAGAATCGCTTGAACCTCACGGAGGTTGCAGTGAGCCAAGATCACACTGCTACACTCCAGCCTGGGCAACAAGAGCGAAACTCTGTCTCAAAAAAAAAAAAAAATTAACTAATTTGATCCTCCCATTAACCCTATCAAGGTGGATACAATTGTGTTAACCCCATTCTACAGCTGAGAACAGACACAGGTTGAATCACTTGCCTAAGGTCACACAGCCAACAAGCAGCAAATCTGGGATATGAACCTAACAGTAGAGCTGTAAATCTGACATTGGTAAAGCTATGCAATTTTGCTTCCATTGAAGAGGGAGGGAAGGATGGAGAGCAGAGGTGACAGCTGAGGCCCCCACAGATATTACCTTTGTGGGCCCTTTAAGGCCAGTTCCAGCAGCAGGCACCAGACAGGCGTCTAGCTAATTAAGGACCTTGGGTCATCAGGCAGGTAGGGTCAGAAAATCTGAGCTCACCTTCACATACACCCCACACATCTTGCAGGAAACTGGCCTAGCCCACCCATCACCATGGGTGACCCAGCTCTCCAGTACCCTGGGTGGCTGCCACCATGGTGAACCCTTGTAACCACTGTGTCCTCTTTGGCTTAGATGTGTGAAATTGACCTTGACCCACTCTTCCTTATCCTTTAGGCAGTGTCTCCTGCCTCCACCATCAGCCAGGCTTGGGCCTCCTCACGGCAGTCAAGAAGAGGCCAATCAGCAGCGGCGACTGCTGCCAAGAAGCCGGAGTCCAGAAAGGATCGAGGGGATGCTGGTGGGGTCCTTTTCGGGGCAACCTTGAGAAGTTTCAGGCCAGAGCCTAATCCTTCCCTGGTTTTCTTTCTTTCTTTCTTTCTTTTTTTTTTGAGACAAAGTCTCACCCTGTTGCCAGGCTGGAGTGCAATGGCACGATCTTGGCTCACTGCATCCTCTGCCTCAACCTATCCAGTAGCTGAGACTACAGACGTGTGCCACCACGCACAGCTAATTTTTTTTTTTTTTTTCTAGTAGAGACGGGGTTTCACCATGTTGGCCAGGATGATCTCGATCTCTTGACCTCGTGATCCACCTGCCTCGGCCTCCCAAAGTGCTGGGATTACGGGCACGAGCCACCAGGCCCAGCCTCTTTCCTAATCCTTTTCCCAATTTAACATTTACTGAGCTGCTACTGTGTGCAGGCAACATGCTGATTGCACAGGGGGACTTGCTGTGTGATCTTGAGTGCACTATTTACCACCCCGACCTCAGCCCTTCATTAGTTCCTCTTCTGTAAACTGAAAGTTTGCAGAGACCAGGGGTTCTTTACTTGGGACTGAAGGGTGCCCTGGAATTGGGTGTGTGTCTCCACACACCCAATTAGTACATCTTTCCAGCGCAGGGTTTCTCTGCCTCGGCACTATTGATACTTAGGGCCAGACAATTTTCGCGTAGAGCCCTCCCTTAGATAGAACACACCTGTGGGCTGGCATTTGTGTATTGGGTCATCAGGCAGGTAGGGTCAGGTTTGTTTGAAGCAGCACTCTGCTATAGTGAAAGAGCAACAAAGGGACAATTTTTCTTCTTGACATTGATGGTAATTGACCATTTTCAGTTTTTACAGGTGTGCTGATCTTTAACCCCAACACATTTCTGCAAACATCCTTAGCTCAAAACCTGCCCTGTGCATTGTGGAATGCCGTAACCCACTAAATGCCTCTCTGAAGCCTCCCAGCCCCACAGCCTTTCCACCCACCCCACCTGCTGTGGCCAGGCTGGGAAGGTTGCAGGAAGGTGGCAAGCTGCCATGGACAGTTTAGGAGAAGAGGAGGCAGGAAGCCCTCCAGGCCCAGCTCTCTGTGAGCCCTGCCCAAGGCCGCCTACACCTGCCTGAGTCCCTGCGACCCCTCACCCCTGGCCAGGGAAATTGGCTTCACCTAAATCCAAGATGCAGGCCCCTGCCGCAGGCCTTCCTGTGGGAGCCCTGGGTGCAGGTCGGAAAATGGGGCAGAGGCTAGAGCTAGCACCTGGGGCAGAAGCAGGCAGCCCCTCCTCCCACGGCAAAGCCTGCATCCTCTCTCCTCCTGCGCAGCAGCCCTTCCCTCATGGCACCTGACGGGTCTGCCCGGTGCCACGTGAGGGCCAGATCGTCAGAGGCATATTCAGGGACGAGCTGAACAGTGTTTAACAACCAGCCCTCTGGACTGGGGTGAGGGGCACTGATTTGCAGTCTTTGCCCATTTCTGTGGTGCAAATACTCCTACCCTGGCAGATGTAAAGCCACTGGTATTTTGTCACTGATCGTGGAGCTAGTTCACACCATCACACAGCATGCGCACCACCAGGCGCCGCAGACACAAATTACCTTAGAGCGTGGGTAATGGTAACACAAAGTAAAAAAAAAATAGGAAATAAGTTTCTAGTGAGTATTTCCTTCTTTAACAAAGGAGGTGGCGTTACAGAGACCTGAAGAGAGGGTAAATGTATCCCAGAAAGGGGTAAGGGGGAGTGCCAGACTAGAGGGGGCACTGGGGAAAGACCAGGAGAAAAGAAAGCGCTTTTAGTCTAAAAGCTGAAAATACGTGGCTCAGCCTGGCTGAGGGGATGGCTGGGTTCCAGCGTAGGTTCTGCGTTGATGCCTCTGTCACTTGGACCAAGTCTGCCTCTGTCAAATTGGGGCCCTGAACCAGATGGGTTCCAGGCTTGCTAGTGGTCTAGATCCCCCAGAGTCCGCGGAGGGGCCTTGTGAATATGCCCATGGCTCATGAAGGGGGTCTGGCCCACAACTGACATGCAAAACCAGATCTTCCCCTCTCTCCTCCTCCCCCCTTCACCCCGTTCCCCCAGGTGATCCCCGAAACTCCTGGTTTGGCTGCCGAAAGTAACTATAATTACAGTCTTTATTTTTTTTTCTGATGGAGTTTCACTCTTACTGCCCAGGCTGGAGTGCAGTGGTGAGATCTCATCTCACTGCAACCTCCACCTCCCCGGTTCAAGCTATTCTCCTGCCTCAGCCTCCCAAGTGGCTGGGATTACAGGCGCCCTCTACCCCCGACCCTGCGCCACCACCTCGCCTGGCTGATTTTTTTGTATCTTTTAGTAGAGATGGAGCTTCGCCATGTTGGCCATAATTACAGTCATTTATAGAACACTTTGCTGCCTCTCCTAATTACCAAGCTGTGCGATTCCAATTACATGTCTAAGGAAACATCTCAGAAACCCCTCCCTGGGGCCACCCTGGCAACCGCAGACCCTAGGCCGGCCAGAATGGAGTGGGAGTGCCTGCGGCTGCTGCTGACACCTTCCTCCTGGCTTCCTATAGTGCCAGACCAGGAAGGAAACCTTGCTTCAAAGGCCTGCCCTGGGGTGGGTGTGGGAGGAAAAGAGGCAGAAAAGCCCCCCAAAAGGATGAACTTGAGACATGGGGAAGGGGTGAGGGGTTGCTTCTGGTCATGCAGAAGGCCTCCGTCTACACAGCAGGAGAGCCTTAGAATGCCGGGATGGTGGTTTCACAGCGTAAGTTAGAGCTTGTTCCCCAGGCAAGGGGCTGTTTAAGTTTAGAAAGCAATGACCCTTCGACTACAGACAGGTTCTCTGAACTCATGTCCATCACCACCACTGAAGATCCCTTAGCAACAGCCCCCTCCTGCAGAGCAGCCAACCAGCCTTGCCTCTGACACCTCCTGTGACTGGGAGTCGCTATCCCAAGAGTAAGCCTCTGTGAGCTTTGGGTGCTCCATGAAGGAGAAAGCTCTTCCCCCATCAAGATAAGCTTCACTCTGTGCAATTTCTTTTTTGTTGTTTTTCAAGGGTTTTGTTGTTGTTTTGGTTTGATTTGGGTTTTTGAGACAGAGTCTGGCTCTGTCGCCCAGGCTGGAGTGTAGTGGCACAATCTCGGCCCTCTTCAGCCTTTGCCTCCCAGGTTCAAGAGACTCTCCCACTCAGTCTCCTGAGTAGCTGCAGGCACTCACCACCACACCTGGCTAATTTTTGTGTTTTCAGTAGAGACAGGGTTTCACCATGTTGGCCAGGCTGGTCTCGAACTCCTGACCTCAGATAATCCACCCCCCCGACTGCCACCCGCCTCAGCCTCCCAAAGTGCTGGGATTACAGGTGTGAGCCACCACACCCACCTTCCTCTGTGCAATTTCTTCCCACATGTCCCATCTCAAGTCTCTGGGGCTACTGCTCCCTCTGCCCTGGGTGCACCAATGGATATTGCCCCCCTTCTGGTCCCCTCCTAGTCAGGCGTTTGGCTCCCACAAACCTTGCCTGGTTCCTTAGCCCCACCAGTTTCTGAGAGAGCCCTGATGTGGAGGCTCCCTGGGGCTTCTCACTGTACATACCCCCACCCCCCGATGCCCACACTCAGTCCTAGGCACACAGCTGGCACTCCCAAGTGGCTGCACTCCTGAGCCCCAGTTTCCTACCTCCCACAACCCAGCCATCTGGGCAGCCCCAGGCCCACACCTACACCATGCCCAAATCCAACCCCGCCAGCTTCCTCTGCCCCTGCCCCTCCCCCAGGCCCCTTTCATCCAGTCTTCAAAGCTTCAAACCCTTGCTCTCCTGCTCCTTCTTCCAAGTGTCTCCAAACCCCATCCCTCTCTTCCCAGACCCCGGGCCCTGCCCCACATCAGGCCACCATCCTCTGTCCCCTAGAATTCTGCAAAGGCCCCTCCCTGCTCTCCCCACCTGAACCTGCCCCCTCCCGTGTGTCCTAGAGGCAGCATAGCATGGAGATTAGGGACGCAGCTCCAGTGCCTTCCACCCCCTGCTCCTCTCCTCACTGGCTGTGTGGCCTTAAGCAAGCTGCTCAACCTCTCTGTGCTTCGTTGTCTTAGGAGTACCTCTCTCCTAGACTTGCCTGTGAATAGTCTGGTTGCCAAGGAATTCAGAGTGGCTGATAGGGGATGGGAGGGAGGGGATAAAACCAAACAGAAAGGGGCCCAGGAGCCAGATCCATAAGTCCTTAGACCTTCGGTGCTCAGCTAAGGCCTGGGAACTTTCTCCTGAGACGAGTGGAGAGCCTTCAGGATAAAGTCTTCAGTCTCTGATCAGTGTTGTGCCTTAGATGGTGCCTAGGGAACGTCTTGCTTTCTTTCCTGCAGAGACTGAGAGCCCATCTTCCTCCAGGGGTGCTGAGAGGTCTGTCTCTGGCTCCCCTGCTGTCCCCGTGTCTCTGCTGGGACCGGTAAGTCATGGAACCATGCCTGGCAGAGTTCTCTCGCCAGATTCCAGGTCTCTCTCACCACTGGAGATCAGGACTGGATCCAGGGGTCTGACCTGACTTCCAACCCCAGGAGGGTGGGTGGGGGCCAGGAGGGCTTGTCTAGGTCGTCCAGGCTTCCGCCGCGGCCTCAGGGACCATTGAGGCAGCCTGCCTGAGTTACTCTCCGCCCCTCCTCTGACACAGACTCAACACCTACAAAGCTCTTTCGCAAACGTGTCATTATTTTGTTTAATCCTCATAACAGCTCTGGGAGTTGGGTGTTATCCCATTTTACAGTGGGCAAACTGGATAATGTCTGGTCCCATTACCTACCCTGCCAGGAGCCCACTCACAGAGGTTCACGGCTGAGTGGGAGGAGGATTGGGGGTGCTCCTTCCCCCACCTCAGCCAGCCAGCCCAGCGCTGAGTGAGGGGCCAAGTGGGAGGGGAGGCGGCCTGTGATGGAGGGAGGGGGGCCCAGGGAAGTGGAGGGCAGGTGGAGGCTGCCAGCAGGGGAACCTGCCAAACAGAGAGAGAGGCCAGGAGGGGCTGGGAGGCCTTGAAGGCGGGGAAAGCCGGAGTGGGAATGCAGAGGCAGGCTGTAGGAGCAGGCTCCGCATCTGAGACCTGGGAGGCAGCTCCTCGGGTCACCCTACTCATTGTGCAGATCAGAAAATTGATTGAGGCCAAGGCAGGAACAGGAATTCATCTAAGGCCACTCAGCCTGCCAGAGACCAGTCCAGGATCTGTGCCAGAGCACACCCAGACTGTTCCTGGAGAACCCAGGAACCAGCCCCACAGGGCCAATTCAGCAGGCACTGAATGAAACTCCCAGTCCCCGGGGCTCTCTGGTGGCCAGCAGGGGGTGGTACTGCTCCAGGAGTGGCAGCTCCCGGGCTCCCAGCCACCGCCCTCAGGCCCATCCCAAGGTCCCAGGGCAGAACCGGGACTGGGAACACAGAAGGCACAGGTAGGGGGCAGGGCTCCTAGGGGTGGGAAGAGCAGCACGCAGAGCTGAACATGAGATTCCCGGGCCCATTCTGATGCCAGGTCCTTCTAACCTGAGTGAGGGAGGGAATAAGCCCTTCCTTTCTCCTTACACATCCACCAGTTGAGAGAACATTCTAGAAACGCAACCAACTCCATCCAAAGTCTGCTCTCTTGAGAGGGAAGGGGCTGGAGAAGAAACTGTGTCCCAGAACACAGGCTTGCACGCAAAGTTGGCCTGCAAAGGAGGCTAGACCTAAAGAGGAAGCTTAGAGGCCTCCACACGGAGTATCCGCCACGGATTCCCGGATTGCCCCTTTCCCAGAATCATGCTCTAGGAGAAGGTGGAGAAAGGATGGCCAACTGTGGTGCTGGGGAGACAGGGTCTACATGTCCTATTGCTGTTTCAGGGCCCCCTTTAGATGGGATGAGGGAGAATTTTCCCCAGGATGGCCGAAGAAGAGCAGGGGCATGGGGGAGTGAGGGGGGCCACAGGGGTCAAGAAGATGAGCCACTCTAGCCCCCAGGAGAGATGGCCAGGGTGCAGGGGGCTCTGCATCACCCCCATCAGCCCTGGGACCCCTCCCAATGGCAAGGGCTTGTATTCCTAACCAAACCTCTGGATCTGGTCCCAGCGGGAACCCCTGCTGTAATAAGTGCTCCCAAGTCCTCCTTTCCAAATCCCAGAAGTCCAGCTTCTCAGGCCAAAAGTCCCACAGCAGCTGGCATTGCAAGATCTAGGAGGCAGGAGATCTTGAGGTCCCAGGTCAGAAAGGCTCTACACACCTGCCCCTCCCAAGATTTAAAATGCCCAGAGGCTAGGGGTTCCCATCCCGTGCTACTAGACTTCACTGTGGTCCTCAGCCCCAAGCCCACTGTGCCCTGTGCAGCATGGACAGAAGGTCTCGAAGGGGCCCCTTTCAGCCCCACGCCCCTTGGTTTCCCATCAATGCACCATACACCGAAGTTCAGGCGCTGTGTACTGGAAAGCCCCTGTCAGGCCCCGTTGTCCTACAGGTAACGCTTCAGTTCTCCTAAGCTGATGGTTCCAGTGCACAGAGAGCAGACGGGGTGGGCAGGGGGTTGGGGAGTCACAGCAGGCACCTGGGACAGAAAGGCAAGGAAAATGGAGACATGGCACGTGCAGGAAGTGGGGGCAGCCTCCTGGCGGGTCCCCGGTCTGCATCACCTGGAGGAGCCGGTGACTCAGGGCTGACAGAAGAGGTGAAACCAGACAGGAAAGCATAGGAAGGAGAGGCACCTACCGTCACCTTTGTCCTCTGACAGGTGCACTTCCGGGCCAGTGTTTCTGTGAGTCAGCGTCTCTAGACACCACCACCTGGGCCCTCCCGCTGCCTCAAGCTGACGTATGAGTCTGGCCCATGGCCATCTAAACCCCCACACCCTGGTTCAACCGCCATCAGAACCACATAACAGCTGCTTCAGATGGAAAAGCTCTCTTCAGGGGCTTTTCACCACGCTGATGGTAAAGGCAGGACTCCTGGACCCCCGAGTCCACTGCAGCCACTCTGGCTTTGCCTTAGCCCCTCTGCTCCCCCTTCTCTCCACCTAGCCTGTGCTCCTGCTCTTCCTCCTGCCTAGCATTCCCCTCTCACCCCTGCTTTGCCTAGTGGGTACTGACTCATCCTTTGGGTTTCGGCCCATGTCACCTCCTCCAGGGAGCCTTCCCTGACCTCTCCACTAAGTCAGATCCCCCATTACATGTGTTCCTGGCACCATGCATCCCTCTCTGAGCCCTCTGCAGAGTTCAGTTGTGTGGTGAGTGATGAGTGCCTGCCTCCCGTACTAGAGCTGAAGCTCCAGGAGGGCAGGGACTGGGGCCTGGTCTAGCTTGCCCTCCATTGTCCCTGCAGCATGTGGCACAGCCAGTGCTAGGCACATAGTAGACCCTCAGTAAATATGCTGTGAATGAGTAGGTTCCCCAGCCCAGCCAACTGGATGTCCCATGGTCCCTGCCACCCCATCCCATCTATCTGGCCCCAGCTCCTCTCTGTGACTCATCTGCAGTCCTCAGAGCCTTCTAATGTTTGGGCTCTGTGCTGGGGACCAGGCAACCTGCCCCTGGGGCCTCAAGATCAAGGCAAGACTCAATACCCCTGCAACAGGTTACAGGGGTAGCCTCAGTGACACCAATTTCTCAGACCCAGTGACTCAGAGGAAGCCAGTCCTCCAGAGCCCACATCCAGTTCACATCCTCCTTGATGATTTTGCATCTGGCTGCCATTCCAATCTCAGGGTCTATCCAGCCTCCTCCTAGAAATCAGATGCCCAGAGATGGTAGGGGCTCAGGCCAAGGTCACACAGCATAGCTGTCACAGAGCCGAGCCAAGAATCCAGGGCGCCAGCTCCAGCATAGGGTTCTCCCCATTGTATAATAAACGTGGCTATTTTTAGGAAGTGAATTAGCAAGTCAAATGTGACTTCTGCTAATAATATCACCTTTCTGCTTTTCAGAGTCTTCATCGCCTTATTTGCTCCTGCAGCATCAAGGTGGGCTGGGCACTGAAGTAGGTGGTGAGCTCACCTGAAAGGTGTGGTCAGACAGAGGAAGTGACTGGTCCTGAAATGCAGTAAGCCCACTCTTCCTGCCCGCCCTGCTCAGCGCTCCTCCCAGAAGGATGCAGTGCCCCAGAGGTCCCTCCCCATGACCTGGCTGCCAGTCTCGCATCTGGGCAGCCTCCTCGGGGCACTCAGACCAGCCGCTGCCTCCCCAGCCTGCTGTCCTCTCAGCCCTCCTACCCCATCCCCAAGCTGAGGTCAGCCTCCTGCCTCCCCCGGCCCCTAGCAGACCCTGCTCCTGTGCCAGCTGCAGCCCAAACATGCCTTCTCACAGCCTGTGGGCCACAGGTGGACTCAAAGCCTGGCATCCAGTTGTGTTCTTTCCCCTGCAAATTCCTTAGCACATGCCAGGGGCAGCTGTGAGCAGGAAGGCATGGACGGCCAGCTCTGCAGCCTGGGCTCCCCTCACTTGGGACCTCAGTTCCCCATCAGAAGGGACAACAGCCTCATTCCAAGAGGGACTGGGGTCAGATCCAGCCCCTAGTCCTGCAGCCCCATCTTCTACCCCATCCCACTCCCCCACAGAAGCTCCTCAGACATCTGGCAGCACCAGACAGGGCCGGATGGACGCAAACATGAGGTCAGATCTCAATTGCTTCCTGAGCCCTTCCCAGAGGATCGGGTTGCTTCCCAACCAGGAAGTGCTCCATAAAGGAAACCGGGGAGTCAGGAAGGGATGGAGATCATTGCTGGTAGAGGATGTGACAGTGCCCCCATTTCCCAGATGGCCAAGTGAGTCACAAGCCATAACCCAGAATGCTGTGACCACCACGAACCCTCACCTCTTGTGAAAGGCTGTTCTGAGCCCAAGGGCCTAGGATGGGCCGAGGAGGGGGTCAGGCTAAGGCCAAAAGGATACCTGGGCCGGCTCCCAGGAGCCCTGACTCCCAGGAGAGGGACCCATGGTGATAGGTCCTTCATTCAGACTCAGGCTGGAGAATTCTACAATGAGGGGAGCTTCTCAGAGAGGGGTGCTGTGGGGGACTCAAGGGCAGCAAGCGGGAGGAAGGCGTTGAGATCCGCTCAGCAGGTGCAAAGGGCGGAGCGGAGGAGGCACTCAGTGGTCCTCCTCAGGTGACCGTCCTGGCCCGTCTCCCCTCCAGCTCAGCTGGCTCGCAGGGGGAGATCCAGGCTTAAGTTGGGTGTGTCCCAATAGCTCAGGCTCCTGGATCCTGGTGGGCCAGCAGGGAGGGGCGGCGTAGCAGGAGGGAGACAGGCCAGGCCATCCTAATAAGGAAAGAGGAGGAGGGGCCTCCCAGGGTGGCAGGCACAAGCCTGTCCAGGGGAATCCACAGCTGCCCGGGGGGCAGTGGGTGCCTCTCCCTCCACCCGTTATATGGCAGGATGAGATGGGCACTCTCCTTGCCCAGGCCCAGACCTGGTCCCCACAACAGGAGCCTCCCACCCGGCATTGTCCTCCCTGAGGAGCCACGCCGGCTGCGGGACTGCGGCCATGCCTGGCAGGGGATGGTGCTGATGCTGACACAGCAAGAACCAGGCCAGCCGTGAACAAAGAAACGTGGGAAGGGGCCGCATCTGCAAGAGTCGTTCCTGCGGTGGTGGCCAGCACCGGGCGCTCCAGGCTCAGGGCGGAGGCACAAGACGGCCCTCCCCAAGTGTTCTGGCCAGCATGTTCCTGTTAAGATACTCGGGGCAAAGCTGGTCAAGGTCCTCCGGGCACAGCTCAGCACAAAATCTCTATCACCTCTCCCCAGGGCTCCACCCCCTCCTCTCCCGACAGAAAAGGCCTCTGGACCACCTTTCAACCCCAACAGCAGGGTCTGCCCGCCACCCCCGCCCTTTCCACCCTGTTCCCCATCAGGGTGGGAGGGGCCGTGCTGGGCCCAGAGGCGGACAGCACGGGTCCACAGGGGCTGCAGTGCCCTGATTAGCTTGTGGTTGTGGGGGAGGCACCCAGAAGCAGGGACGGCTGGCCAGGTGCGGGAGCCCTGACGTTGGGCCTGTCACACAGCATCAGGGAAGGAGCTGCCAGCACCGATGGGGTGAGGGCTGGGAGCCTCGGGGAAGTGGTGGCTTTTCAGCTGAGTGAGGAGAAACATTAGCTAAAGTGGAGGTGGTGCCCCACTTTCCAGACGCAAGTGAGGGGGCGCTGGCCACTGCCTGCAGGGCCCCCGGGTGGGGCAGCAGGGCTCAGCACAGAGCGGTCCACTGAGCCAGGCCAGGCAGGGTCAGCACACGGACTGGCAGAGACCAGGGTCCCAGAGAGGTGGGGGACAGGAAGCACCCCCGCCCCTGCCCCATGAGGAACACATGAACAGCGGGTAGAGTCCGATGCAGCTGTGGACCTAACCCCAAAGCTGGTGGGACCCAGCAGGCCAGGTCCTTGGGGCTGGGAGCAGGGGAACCCCATAAATCAGCTGCTCCTAGGGTTGGGCTTCTGCCTGAAGCTGGGAAAGCCACAGAGAGGCTGAGCGTGTGGCACAGGGACGCACAGCCAGGATGGGGCTGCAGTGCCCGCCCCTGGACGTCCCACAGCGGAGCTCCCTCCTGCCTCCACGGCCCACCCTCCCGTGCATCCAGCTTGGGGTGCTTCCATCCATTTTTTGAGTTCATTCCTGTGGCCAAGCCCTTCCCCCATGGTTCCTCATGCCGGCACCCCAGGGGGGTCCTGCCCCTTCTTCCCTACCCAGCCTCAGCTCCTTCCCCCGAGGCTCCAAGCCCTCTCGCCCTGCTCAGGGCAAATCACCGTTCTTCAGCTGGAGCCAAGATCTTAGCTCGACCCCAGCCCCTGGTCCACAGAGAGAAGCCAGTGGCCAACAGTCCCAGACCCAGGCTGTGGCTGAGCTCAGGCTAGGACGGGCCTCCTGCCGCACGCCTTCAGCTCAGGGGGCATCGCCCGTCTCTTCAGAGCCTCACAGACCCCCTGGTTCAAAGTCCCACTACCACGCACTCTGCGATCTCCCACAAGCTGCTCTATATTCTGAGCTGCTTCATTGATGAAATGAAGATAACAAATTTTGCCTGATAAAGTCGTTAGAGGGATTAGATAAAATGCACGCACAGGCAGGCTCCATGCCAGGAGCATCTGAGGGCTGAGACCTCCTTCCCCGCCTCACTCAGGCCATGGACATTCCTCAGCAGCACCAGGAACCCGAGGCCTCATTCTGGGAAACCGGACACCGGCCAGGAACCGGCGGCCAGAGGCTCCGGGAAGAGACGGAGGCCCTGGAGGGGGACAAGGCTGGAGGCGGCGGACGGGGAGGCCAGGGTGGAGAAGGCTGTTCAGGGAGGGCCCCTCTGAGAATGGGCCCTGAGGCCCTAAAGGAACGGGTTGTGCTGCTTGTGGAGGAAGAATGTTTTGGAACCGGGGAGCTCAGAACGGAGTCTTTAAGGTTCCAAGAAATGGTTATCTGACCCTGTTACCACACCACAGTGGGGCCTCTGTGTGGGGCTGATAAGGCCAGAAGGTATCTCGAGGTATTTCCTTTCCTTTTCCGTGAGTGGCCTGAGATAGGGAGTGCAGGGGACACTTGGGTCACGGGCTGCCTCACAGGCTCCCCCTCAGTCGCCAGGGCACCACGGAGCACCTGCTGCTGAGTGGCGGGGACCCGGGATGGGCCCCTGAGGGGGCCGGCCACTGCTGGGGAACTACCCTTCATCATGTCAGGGAAAAGGAAAGGGCCCCTGCGTGACGGGGCTGACCTGGCTCCCCTGTCGTGACCCACAGAGGCCTGCTCTCTGCTTGTCCCAGCCCCCCACAAATGCCCAGCCAGGAATGGCCCTCATGTCTCTCTGCCTGCCTGAATGCTTGGCTTACAGAGATGAGGGCTGGAAGCCAGCTATGTCACCTTCGTTCCCTCACCTGTACAATGGGGGTGTTGACAGTAACATCGTCCTCAGAGGGTTCCTGGAAGGAATAGGGGAGATGGGGCTAGAGCCTGGCTCATCCAGAGTGCTCAGTAAAGGCCGGGCAAGGTGGCTTACGCTGTAATCCCATCACTTTAGGAGGCCAAGGTGGGCAGACTGCCTGGGGTCGGGAGCTCAAGACCAGCCTGGCCAACATGGTGGAACCCTATCTCTACTAAAACTAGAAAAAATTAGCTGGATATGGTGGCATGTACCTGTAATCCCAGCTACTCAGCAGGCTGAGGAAGGAGAATCGCTTGAACCCAGGAGCAGAGGTTACAGTGAGCTGAGATCGCGCCACTGCGCTCCAGGCTGGGCAACAGAGCAAGACTCAGAAAAAAAAAAAACCAGTTCTCAGTAAGTGCTGCTTCCTTTCTCACAGGACCTGTGGCTCCTAGGATGACCCCCACCATCTGCCCTTAGGAACCAGGAGCGAGTCAGCTCTGACAAGAAACAGAGAATGAAGCTTTGGGACTTGGCCCCTGCCTTCAGGGAGCTGATGGTCCAGCCAGGAGGATTAGGGCTCATGTCTCTTCCTGGGCCTCCAGGAGGGAGAAGGCCATGACCTTCGAAGCTAGAATGAGGAAGCCAGTGGTGGCAGCGTGGGGCCCTGCATGAAGTGCCTGTGACAGGAGACGGAGGAGCTCTCTCGTATGTCTGGGAGAGTGACAGGAACCCCAGGCATTCAAGAAACCAAACAGGCACCCACAATAGATGAAGAGATCAGGAATTTACCAGGCCACAGAGGCTGCTCGGCAGCCACGTGCAGAAGTGCAGGAGACAGACAACACCGTGGCCGGGCCTCCCACGCTCCATGCCGTGTCTGTAGCCGCCACAGACTCACTCCGCAGTGTGACACAGGGTAGGTCACAGCACCTGCCCAGCCTCAGCTTCCCAACTGTCAGATGGAGAGGATCAGTGCCCTCCCCCTGAGGCCATCGTGAGCACCACACCAGGTAAATCAGGACCTGCTCTAGTGTGTGGGGAGGGGGGTTGCCAACAAAGACAACAAAGAGTTCCCTTTCCCTGAGGTGATGAAAGGTAGTTCCGACTTTCAGAAAAGAGAAGTGGGTGGATCCTTGGGAAACAGTTCCACCCCCAGGCAGAGTGGCTTTGATGATTCAGTAGGTAACTTCCAGGTGTGCCCAGGCGGCTAAGCTACCAAAGGCAGGTCCTGTCACCGGAATTTTCATCCAGCCCAAGCCTGCCTCTGGACGCCTGCCCCTTCCTGGGACCTTGAGGCCAGGCCTGGAAAGGACGTGAGCCTGGAGGACACCCTCCCAAGCCTAAGCAGGAGGTAGACGCGGGGACAGTGGGCCTCTTCCATCAGGCGGGGCTCAGCCAAGATGCCAGCAGCACCCAAGACCTATTGAGCGACTCTCAGGCCCCAGCGTCTCTCCCCTGGGTCCCTCCCGTCCTGTCTCCCAAAGCCCCACAGGCTTCCCTGCCTCTATGGCTCTGCTAAGGCCCCCCACCTGCCCCATACACTCCTGCTTCTGCCTCTGTGCCTGCAGGGCTGCCCCGCCTGGAGGCCTCCCCTGTGTTCTCTGGGCTTCTCACCACATGGCTGCCTCAGTTATTTGTAAGAGTGGCTGGAGCTCCCTCTGCCCTGCCTCTGCCCCTCTTTGACTCTGTGTCCCCCTTCCCATCACCACCTTAGCCTGGCTCTCCTCCTTCCTCAGGACTCAGGAGCCATCGAGGCTGTGGGGCACCTGCTGACATTCTGCCTGGTCTCCCTGGCTTCTCAGCCTCCCCTCCACTGCCTGCTGCTGCCTCTGGGCATCAAACCAGCTGCTTGAGTATTTTCCATCCCACAGGGCCCCTCTCTCCACAGCCCTGTACCCCGCATTCCAGCCTCTGCCCTTGGCTCTGGAAAACACGGGCTCCACTCACTGCCTCCATTAACCCCCTCCTCCCTGTCCCCTGAACTCCTGGGATCTAACTCCTGCCCCAACACCCCACCACGGCCACTGACCACCTATTTTGTAGTTATGCCTGGGGCACTTCGCTGCCATCCTGCTCGATTCCTCAACGCCATTCCCAAGCATAGACTCTTCTCTCTCTCTCTCTCTCTCTCTCTTCTCTCTCTCTGTCTTCTATCTCTCTCTGTTTGAGACAGAGTCCTGCTCTGTCGCCAACCTAGAATGCAGTAGTGAGATCTCGGCTCACTGCAACCTCCGCCTCCTGGGTTCAGGCAATTCCCCTGCCTCAGCCTCCTGAGTAGCTGGGATCACAGGCGCACGCCTCCATGCCCGGCTAATTTTTTGTATTTTTGGTAGAGATGGGGTTTCACCATGTTGGCCAGGATGACCTCAAACTCCTGACCTCATGATCCGCCCGCCTCAGCCTCCCAAAGTGCTGGGATTATAGGCGTGAGCCACTGCGCCTGGCCAACTCTCTGTCTCTTCTTGAAAAATGTGCCCATGCTCCTGGCTCCGGAGACGCCCACCCAGATTTCCTTCCATCTCCCTGCCCACTCCATCACTGGCCCCTTTGAGGTTCCACTTTCTCCTCCTGAGACCACCCTCAAAGAAGCCCCACCCAGGGCTCTATCCTTGGCCTTTATCCCTGCCTCCACCCAGGGAGACAGACCTCTCCTACCCCTAGCCTGCCCCTTCTCCTGCATTCTCAAGCCCCCCACCCTCTGGCTCCTCTCTTGAGGTCCAAACCAGATAATCCACATGCCTGCTGGACACCACCTCCAGGATGTCCCTTGAGATGCCCTCCCTTCTCTCTCCCTTGTCCTCAGCCCAGATGCTAAAAGAGGCACCAGCTTTCACCCCTCCTGATCCCATCGGGTCTTAAGGCATTAGTTGCTGTCTGTATTGTCCACACCCGAACAGGTGCCTGGCCGTCCTCCCTTTCCTGTCCAGGCCTCTCCCCAGCTGCCCACACAACACTCCACTTGAATGCCTAACAAGCATCTCAGCCGTTCCAGCTCCTGCTCCCCACAGCACCCCAACACACTTCCCCCACCCCCGGCTGGCAGCTTTCTCCTTCCTGCTGCTCAGATCAAAAGCCTTGGAGGCATCCCAGACCCCTCTCCCTCTCCTGTCCATGGGCAAATCTTGCGGCTCTGATCTCAAAGGAGACCCAGAGTCTGACTGCCGCCCCCACCCTGTGCCAGGCCCCCATCATTTCTCATCTGGCTCATTGCAGAAGCCTCCTAATTGGTCTCCCTGCTCCCACCTTTTCACTCCTGCCCCCAGGTGTTCCTAGCACAGTCGCCAGAGCCGTCCTGTTCAGGTTTGTCACTGGATTGTGCCTCTCTGGTTGAGGCTTCTCGGATGCTCCCCCACCCCCCGGCGCCTGTGTGGCTCTCAGTAAAAGCGGGGAATGATTGGGCGCCCTGGCCTCCTCGCCCGCATCCCCTGCTCTCCTCCCTGCGCCCTCTTCTCTCTGGCTGCACTGCAAAAGCCTCCCCTGGGGTATCAGTTGACAAAGGCTGGGCTGTGCCGCAGTGACCACCCCAGTCACTGGGCCTTAAAAACAGAGAGGGGCATTTATTCCAGCTTCGTGTCCGTGAGGGTCAGCAGCAAGGTGGATGCTGCATCGGCCTCGCTCATGACCATGTCGGGGACATCTGGAGAATCACCAGCTTCCGGGCAGGGTGACCGGAACATGGAATCACTCACTGGCTCTCCATGCTTCGGCTCAGAAGTGACACGCATCTCTGCCACTCGTATCGCATCACTGTCCAGAGCAGATGATAGGGCTGGGCCTGTTCCCAAATGGAAGAAGTATAGCCCGGCCAGGCGCGGTGGCCCACGCCTGTAATTCCAGCACTTTAGGAGGCTAAGGTGGGAGAATCACGAGGTCAAGAGATCAAGCCTAGCCAACATGGTGAAACCCTGTCTCAACTAAAAGTACAAAAGATAAGCTGGACGTAGTGGTGTGCACCTATAGTCCCAGCTAGTCAGGAGGCTGAGACAGGAGAATCACTTGTACCCGGGAGGTGGAGGTCACAGTGAGCTGAGATCGCGCCACTGCACTCCACTGCAGCCTGGCAGAATGAGACTCTATCTCAAAAAAAAAAAAAAAAAAGAAGAAGAAGAAACGTAGCCCTCCTCCCCTCTGACCGATGAAGAGAGGGGGGGCCTCCCCACTGCTCTTCCTCCAATGCACCAGACATGCCCCCACTGCGAGCCTTTGCCCTGCTGTTCTCTCTTCGTGGAGTGCCCTTCCCCAAACAACTGCACAGCTCGCCCCTCACCTTCTTTTGGTGTTAGTTCAAATGTCACTTCTTGATGAGACTTCCCCTGACTACCTCACTTAAAACTTCAGACACCTCCTGGACCAGGGCTGCCAATCCCCCTTACCTTTAGTTTTCCGTGGTGCTAACAGATTACCTAATTACATATTTCTTATATGTATTACTATTGTCTGTCTCCATCAGCTAGAAGGAAAGCCCCTTGAGGGCAGGGGC
This sequence comes from Sapajus apella, assembly GCF_009761245.1. NCBI lineage: Eukaryota > Metazoa > Chordata > Mammalia > Primates > Cebidae > Sapajus > Sapajus apella. The sequence goes on from NW_022436995.1 coordinate 14,983,476, forward strand.
ATTCGTTGATTTTGGTGACTGATATAAGCCCAGCTTCCGGGACAGTAATTGGCACCCAGTAGGCACTCAATACTTTTGCTGCATGAATGAATGAATGAATGGATTTGGGTCCCCATTCACCATCAGGTCTTATTCCCACATCCTTCAAAGCTTTTCAGTCTACACTTGAGTCCCCATCCCAAACTCGCTGCCTTCCCCCGGCTCTCACTGCTTCTCATCTGGGTGCCCATCTCATAACAGCTCCTGACTGTCCCTGGCCTCCAGCCATCCCCTTCCAGTCCAACACCATTGTGAAAGGCAGGATAGCAAGGTGATTCCGGCAGGGGCGCAGGGTCCTTTCTCTGGCTCTGCTGTTCACCAGCTGTGTGATTTTGGATTCGTTCTTTAACCTTCCTACGCCCCAGCCCCACATGTGTAAAAAAACGGGTGATGATTATAGCACTTCTCTCATAGGGGCTGGAGTTCGGAGAGGTTTCAATGAGACTGTGCATGCAAAGCACATTATAAACGTGGAGCATTGCTTTACCATTGCCAGATCTTGTTACCAGACGAAGCAGATCTGAATCTGCTGAAAACTGTCCCGTGGCTCCTGGTGGTTCTCAGTTTCTTCTCTGCGCCCAGGGGCCCTCCCAAGCTGGTCTTGCCTGGTCTGTCCCTTCTTCCTTCCAGTCCCACCAAACTCCCCAGGGCCTCCCAAGCCTGTCATGCTGCCTACTGCCCCGGCCTGGGCATCGGGCATTTTCTCTACTCTTCACTGACTTACAGTTGCTTTCTTACCTAACAGAAATCCCGGAGCTTTTTTGCACATTCATACACAGAAAACTTTCAGATTCTTTTTTGTTTGTTTGTTTTTAAGACTGAGTCTCGCTCTGTCACCCCAGTTGGAGTGTAGTGGCACAATCTCAGCTCTCTGCAACCCCTGCCCCCCAGGTGCAAGCAATTCTCATGCCTCAGCCTCCCGAGTAGCTGGGATTACAGGTGCCCACCACCACGCCTGGGTAATTTTTTTTTTTTTTTTGAGACGGAGTTTCGCTCTTGTTACCCAGGCTGGCGTGCAATGGCGCGATCTCGGCTCACCACAACCTCCGCCTCCTGGGTTCAGGCAATTCTCCTGCCTCAGCCTCCTGAGTAGCTGGGATTACAGGCACGCGCCACTATGCCCAGCTAATTTTTTGTATTTTTAGTAGAGGTGGGGTTTCACCAATTTTTGTATTTTTAGTAGAGACAGAGTTTCACCATGTTGGCCAGGCTGGTCTTGAACTCCTGACCTCAAGTGATCTGCCCACTCGGCCTCCCAAAGTGCTGGGATTACAGGTGTGAGCCCCCACACCAGTCTCATGGGTTTTTTTAGAGCTGTCTTAAATTCCATCATGGGACATACCATTGGGACATATCAGTCCCGAGTTGACATCTATTGAGAATGTTTCTGATCTTCTGCCATCACAAGTGTGTAGCCTCGTGTGTGTGCTTCTGTCATTTTTGTGCAGGTGTCTCTATAAGACAGACTCTCAGAAGTGGGATTGCTGGGTCAAAGGTAGCTAGCAAGGCACGACGTGCCGCTTCCCACGGCCTTGCCAGTCCAGCGTGCTCCCCACCAGACCCAGGATCTGGCCCCAAGGATGAGTGACGCAGAACTCACGCCCTCCCCTCTGTGCCATCCTGCCTCCTTTGGCAGTAGGGCTGGAGCCCATGGTGAGAGGCCAGCTCTACTTCCTGCCTCAGTCAGGGTCGGTCCGCTTGGGTGTGATACGTGGGGGCCGAGCTGGGAGGCACTGGGGTTAGCTGAGGAAGGGAGGCCATTCCCCAAACACCTCCAGAACACTTTGAGCCTTCATGAAGGCTGGGGGAGGGAGCATGGCCTCTTGCCCACATTCTCCCCACCTGGGCTCTTCTCTCCCCGGGCAGCCTCTGCCTCCCTACCAGAGCCAGAGCGGGAAGGGCGGTGGTACCCCAGGCACCAGTGAGCAGGCTGCAGGGCCCGTCCCCTGCTAGGGTTTGGTGATCAGACTCCTGGAAGAGGGGATCCAGAATCTCAAGACCATGGGTGGAGAGCAGCCCAGAAGAGCCAGCCCCAGTCCATGCCATGCCTTCATGGCTCATGGGGGCAGCCTCCCGCTGGCCCACACAGAGGCAGAGCTGAGTCAGCAGCTGGGGTCGGGGAGCCTCCAAGGCCCAGGCCTGCTTCACTGGGAGGCGTCCCTGCATGGAAGTGAGAGGGCTCAGGAGGGGCCCAGCTCTCTGCCCCTCTGCCATTTCAAGAAAAGTCCTGCTCCTTGGCTGAGCCCCCAGGGTCCTTCTCCAGCCCCCTGCCCACTGCCTGCCCACCAGTCTCCCACACCCCCGTCGCACTCCAGTCAGTCACGTGGAAATGCTTGCAGTCCTCCAAATGGGTCATTCCGCTGCCTGCCTCCACGCCTCTGACCACGCAGTGCCTTCTTTTCCAGCTAACTCCCACTTTTTTGCAAAGACAACTCAAGTCCCTTGGACCAGCCTGCTTGCCTCTATGCACCCACACAGCACCCGCCCGGCCCGCACAGCACCCCCATCTGGGTTCACTGTCAGAGCTCTGAGCCCACTGGGCTACTTGTCCCAAAGGTGTGCAGCATGTCCCAAAGTCTGCCTTGCACAGGCCTGGCTGGGGGAGGGACAGACGCTTCCACCTGGAGTAGCTGAGCTGTCCAGGGAAGTTTCAGCCGTGTCGAGCCCCTGGCGTTGCTGAAATCCCCCACCCCACGGTGCCACAGCACCAGGGCAGCCCCTAGGAAAAGCCAGGCCCTCAGAGGCCCTGTGCTAAAGACCCAGAAATTGCCCTGGGTCCCCGAAGGAGCTCCACAATGGGGAAGTGAGACCTCCTGAGCCTGGCTGGCAGGAGGCTCTTCAAGGTCAGCGTCATCTGGACTTCCCCCCACTAGCTGCATGTCTGCACAGCAGCCACAGAGACGGGCTTGGGGGCTGCTGGGAAACAGATCAGAAGGCAACGTCAGCCTGAGTGGGCTGAAACCCGAGATGAGGAAATGAGAAGTCGACAGGGGGCTGGAGGACGTGGCTTGGAGGCGGCCAGCTCCCAGCGCTGCAGCCAAGGTCTCCGGTGGGAGCCAGACGGAAAGTGAGTCCCCTCCCTGCCACCTGAGTCTCTGCCGGTGCCCAGCACTCCGGAAAGATCCACCCTAACCTGAGAGACCCCAAGGACACTGGGGCAGCCCCAGACAGCTCCTCTCAGGGCCACAAAGGCCCCTGACAAGCCCACAACAGTCCAAAGCCTCGAGCTGGAACCATCTTTGGTAAATCTGGGCCCATCAGTACCCACTGCCCTTCCCAGTGCCCTGAGCATGCTGGTAGAAGGACTGGAGACTGCACCCCACCTTATACACCCATAATACCTGGTGTGGCCATGACTCACTCTGGGGCCCAGTGAGACAATGTGGGTGTGTGCGTAAGGGGCAGAGCATTTCAACTTAGTCCCAAAACACATGAGCTCACCAAGCAAACATTCCCCATGCCTTGATTTGGGGCCAGTCACTACCCACTGGAAGCTGTGGGCTCCAAGGTATGACAGCAGGGGAGGCCAGCCCGGCTCTGCCCAGCTCACCCTTCCCTGCCAGGATGGACCCAGCAAGGCCTCCCGCCGCTGTCCTTAGACCAGAGGACCCAGAGTGGGGGCAGGAAGAAGGACTGAGGTGACGTCTGGAGTTAAGCCCATCTCCTCATCCCTCCAACCGCAGGGATCAAGATGGGGGCTAAGAGTCAGCCCACCACCATCCCAACCCACTCTGAACGCTGGGGTCTCCGGGGACAAGCAAGGCAGACCTGAAAGTGGGCAGAGGAGAAACAGGTGTGGGCCCGCCCCACGGACCTCTGCCTCTCACCTCTTACCCATACACACCCTGACCGGAGCCTCTCCCCCAGCCTGGGAAAACCTTTCAAGCTTGGCTGTCTCTCACCTGGGCTCTCCCAGCCTCCTCCCCCGTCCGGGTCCCTGCTCCCAGCCTCATGCTGCCCCAGCCCTCAGCCCATCAGAGCTAAAAGGACCCCAGACTGGGCGTCTGGAGATCAGGGATCTAGTGTCTCTCTGCTGCTACCTTTTGGGATGACCTTTGGGAAGTCCTGTCCTCCTCTGAGCCTTAGTTTCTTCATCTGGCTTGGGCCGCGGGCACAGAATCTGCAGGTGAGGGCTCTAATGGTGAGTTTCAGTCCAGGGTGACTTTTCACATCATAACACTGAGGCACCTGGCACCTTGACCACTACTCATCCTGGGGATTGGGAAGGGGCAGAGGCTGGGACTGGACAGTAACAGCCAAGACCTCCCAGGGCTCAAACGCTGCCTCCCTGAAGCCTCCCCGGACTGTCCATGCAGGTCACTCCCATCACTTCAGCTCCTCGTTCCCTCCAGTCAGCACCAGCCACCACTGGGTCACATCTATGTCTCTTTGGCTCTGCAAGAGCAGCCTGGGCCCCTGCATCCCCTACCCTAGCACAGGCCGACACCAAGTAGCGGCTCAACAAAATACGTGTTGAAGGCTGGGCTCAGTGGCTCATGTCTGTAATCCCAGGACTTTGGGAGGCCAAGGTGGGCAGATCTCTTGAGTTCAGGGGTTTGAGACCAGCCTGGGTAATGTGATAAAACCCTATCTCTACAGAAAGCACACAAAATTATCTGGGTGTGGTGGCATGTGCCTGTGGTTCCAGCTACTCGGGATGCTGATGTGGGAGGATTGCTGGAGCCCAGGAGACGGAGATTGCAGTGAGTCAAAACTGCACCACTGCATTCCAGCCTGAAACGCAGAGTTACCATAGAATCATGCAGTCCCACTCCCAGGTAGATAGATGTTCCAAAGAATTGAAACATCTCATTCTGCAAAATCTTGTACAGAAATATTCATACAGGCCTGGCGTGGTGGCTCATGCCTGTGATCCTAGCAGTTTGGGAGGCCGAGGTGGGCGAATCCCAAAATCAGGAGTTCGAGACCAGCCTGGCCAACATGGTAAAAGCTCGTCTCTACTACAAATACAAAAAATTAGCTGAGTGTAGTGGCGGGTGCCTGTAATCCCAGCTACTCGGGAGGCTGAGGCAGGAGAATTGCTTGAGCCCGGGAGGCAGAGATTTTGGTGAGCTAAGGTCATGCCACTGCACTCCAGCACTGGCAACAGAGAAAGACTCTGTCTGAAAAAAAAAAAAAAAAAGGAAATATTCAAATATTCATACAGCATTATTCTGGATATAATTACAATAGTCAAAAAATGGGAACAAAGTTCATGTCCATCAGCTGAGGAACAGATAAACAAAGTAAGGCCGAGCCACACAATGAGATGTCATTCAGCGGAGAGAAATGGGCCTCCTGGTTCACCATACACGACAGCTCCTGACAACAGTATGCTAAGTGAAAGACGTCAGAGACACAAAAGGTGACATATTGTGCAATTCCATTTACATGAAATGCTGGCCGGGCACAGTGGCTCAAGCCTGTAATCCCAGCACTTTGGGAGGCCGAGGTGGGTGGATCACCTGAGGTCAGGAGTTCGAGACCAGCCTGGCCAACATGGTGAAACCCCATCTCTAAAATTAAATAAATAAATAGATAAATAAATAAATAAATAAATAAATAAATATAAATGAAATGCCTCAGAGCCGGATGCAGTGGCTCACCCCTGTAGCCCCAGCTATTTGGGAGGCCTAGGAGTTAGAATCCAGCTTGGGGAATATAGTGAGACCTCATCTCTAAATAAATTCCTTAATTTAATTTAAAAAAATGTCCAGAAGAGACAAATCCATAGAGACGGAAAGTACACTAGTTGGGGTCAAGGGGAAGTGACTGCTAACAGGCACGAGGCTTCTTGGGGGTGATGGAATGTTCCGGAGTTTGATAGTGCTAGGTGTCATTCGGCATTATGAATATACTCAAAAACCACTGCATTTTCAAATGGCAAATTTTGTGTTACATGAACTCCTGCTCAATAAATAAATAAATTAAAAGGCAACAGCCTCCCCAGGGACATGTTTTGGAGGCCAAACTTGTCTGACTGGCTGGGTGGCTTGTGTTTTTGTGTGCCTCTGAAATGACAACCTACAGGGAAACCCCCACCCCAGATGCGGCCTCTAAGGAGCAGGTGGGAGGAGGAGAGGGACCCTGGGGAGACCTAGTGGGCATTGTAGTGGGGTGGTGCCCTCTCCCTGGGCAGGCATCCTCATCATGAGTGGACTCAAGGTCCAGCTACAGTCCCAGCTGTGGCACAGGTTCTGTTCCTTTCCTCAGTTTCCCCATCTTCAGTCTGCCTCCAGGGGTTGTTTTGAGGCCGGGATGCAGCATGACGGAGCCTGAGAATTGGTGTGCCCTCCCAAAGACCCCTTTTTGGCATGCATTCCAGATGTGGGACCAGGGGTTGGGAAGTTCTTCCTTTGTTCTGACCACAATATTCCACTTAGAGACAGCAGTGTGCACAGGCTTCCACTGAGTCACCCTGACTCAACTTTCATCAGCTTCAGGCCCCTGTGGGGGTCCTTCCCCAACCGGATGCTCACTTCGCTGTAATGGGACAGGATGTGGGTTCCCTGATGTGGGGGAGCAGCCCCTCCACAGCAGCTGCTCCCTAAAATGGTTCCGGCAGAAACCAATGAGAAAAGGCTAACCCCCAACCCCTGCAGGGTCTCTGAAGCCCACATCGGTCTCAAGTAAGACAGATTGACAGGTGACCTCCCCATCTCAGAGCCTCAGAGTGTCTTGGAACAGGTGATCCCATCATCTTCCTCTGGGGTCCAAGCCTCGGGTGCTAATGGACTCTGTGTAGGGAACCCTGGTTCCCCAACTCACTGGAGTTGGCTCTGTCCCCTGATCTTTGCCATTTTGGCAGAGCTGCCCACCTGACTGCTTCCCTCTGCTGTGTGGATCACCTGTATTAATGGTGAGCCCGGCAAAGCAGAGGAGCTTGGGCCAGGTGCAGTGGTTCACGCCTGTAAATCCCAGCATTTTGAGAGGCCGAGGCAGGTGGATGACTTGAGATCAGGAGTTCAAGACAAGCCTGGCCAACATGATGAAACCCCATATCTACTAAAAGTACAAAAAAAAAAAAAGAAAATGAGCCAGGCATGGTGGCATACACCTGTAATCCCAGTTCTTCGGGAGGCTGATGCAGGAGAATCACTTGAAGGGAGGTGGAGGTTGCAGTGAGCCAAGATCGCATCACTGCACTCCAGCCTGGGCAACAGAGCAAGGCCCTGCCTCAAAAAAAAAAAAAAAAAAAAAAAGAAGTAGAACCCCTGTTTCTTGAGGACAAAGATTATATACATCTTTTTGCTGTGAAATTTTGGTAAACTACTTGCCCTTTCTCAGTCTCAGTTCCTTGAACTATGAAACTGACACAACAATAATAGTATCAACCTGCCGGGTACAGTGGCTCACGCCTGTAATCCCAGCACTTTGGGAGGCCAAGGCAGGCAGATCATGAGGTCAGTAGTTCGAGACCAGCCTGGCCAACATGATGAAACCCCATCTCTACTAAAAATACAAAAATAAGCTGGGCGTTATGGCGGGCACCTGTAATTCCAGCTACTTGGGAGGCTGAGGCAGGAGAATCATTTGAAACTGGAAGGCAGAGGTTGCAGTGAGCTTAGATCATACCCCTGCACTGCAGCCTGGGTGAAAGCGCCAAACTCTGTCTTGAAAAAAAAAAAAAAAACCAACAGTATCAACCTCAAAGGACTGGTGAGAAAACTAAGATGATTTACATAGAGTTTCAGAACAGTCTCGGGCAGGTGCATGACACACACTTTTGGCGTTTGAAGCAGAGCCAGTCGGCTGAGCAATGTCCCTTTCTGGCAAGGAGGCTGGAGGCGAGTGTCACATTTCAGAAAGGTCCCGGGGCTCCTGTTGGGTCTGCCCCTACCCTGGAACATGTCCGTGGGGGCTCTAGCTCCTGCCCCAGCAGCGAGAAGCGCCTTTGTCCCTGGTGCCGAGACCTAGCTCACCTGCCCTTCACAAGCCTCCTCCCAGCACAGCCTGCACCACAGGTACTCAGTAAGCGGGTCACTGAACAGGGAGCAGGCCCTGTGCTAAGAGTGGTGGAGGGGTGCAGGCTCTGAGGACCACAGGAACCCGGATTCCAGGTCAGGGCAGGTCCTTCCTGACCACAAGGGCTTCCTGTCTACCCTCTTCCCAGGCAATTGCTTCAATCCTGGGAGACCAGGAAGGCTGAGCATGCCAGGAAAGCCCCGACCTACCCAGGAAACCCAGGTACTTGATGGGGCCTCATCCGGCCCATTGTCCTGAAAGGACAGGAACAAAGGCTCTCTCACCATGGCCACCTCCCCTAGGGACACCAGCCTCCAGCTCTCTGTGGGTGGGGCATATGTTTGGCCAGGCTTCCCTCCCTGCAGGCGCCTCCCTTTGGGGCCTCCTGTGGTTCAGTCGTCCAGGTCCCCAGCTCTTAGGGGGATCATAGGGCATTGGACCACCAGGAAGAGCATCAGGAGGGGCAGGAGCCAGAGAGCCCTCCAGGCCAGCGTGCTAACTCCACGTCTTATCTTCCTGTCTCATCCCCTCTGCTCACCTCCAGGGACTCCCCTTCCCCTCTCATGCTCTTCACTGGTAGGTTTTGATATCACAGAGATCCCCACCAGAGCCTGAGATGTCAGTGGGTATCCCAGCCTGTTCCTCCAAGCTCCCAGTTGCCAGAGACAGGGAGGCAGGAACAGCCTGGAAATTAGGTGTGAGCTACCCCTGAGCCTGTGGACACACGAAAAGAGAGCTTCACCACTCCCCGCTTCTCTGAATACACGTACAGGATCTGAGAAGGGAGGATTCTGTGTGGATGCATGTGTGCACAGACGTGAGTGTCTGTATGTGTGTACGGGTGAGCAGGTCATCTGTGTGGTCCCACGTGCCTGCATGTTGTATATATACATGCTTGTTTCATGTAAGCGAGCAGAAGAGGACAAACGAAGGAGAGAAACAGGAGGAAGAAGGGGAGACAGAGAGAGAGAGAATAGAAATGGAGACCAACAGGGAAACAGAATGAGACTGAGATGGAAAACAACAGAAGGCCACAATTCCATCTTCCCCGGCGCTGGCTGCCAAGGCAGACAACTCTCCTCTCATTGATGCTCTGCCTATGTTTATGCCCATGATTGGGGTGGAGTTCAGGAAAGGATGTATCGGGCTAGGATGCCCCCACCTCCACATTCACAGGGCAGTTGGGGGCCTCTCCAGGGGCCGCCATTTTTTCAAGCTGAGGAATGGGCTTGGATCCCTCGGATACCTTCCAAGGTGCAGGAAGGGTGCAGGAGTGCTCCCGGTGGCTGGGGAGGGGAGCACCTCTGACAGGCCCCATGCCAAGGGGAAACCTCCTAAGATTGACCTGTCACGGGCTGACATGCACACCAAGGAGGTCTCACATCTGCTGGGAAATGAGGGGCTGGTGGAGGCGAATAAACCTCAGGGTCTAATGCCTCCCCAACACCTTCGCCTCAGCTGAGAAGCTTCTAGATTCCACCCACCCCTCTTTCCTTGGGGGAGGGTGTTGTGTGGAGGCGGGAAGAGGCAAGAGTCTGGGGCTCTAGGCCAGGTAGCTCTGAGCAAGAGGCTGGCCTTGCACCTGCTCTGACCAATGGGACAGTAATGCCCACACTGGCACTCCGCCTCGGAGGCTGTGGTGAGGCCAAGGAGAGGCGTCTGGGACAAGAAGAGGCCTTGAGAGGCAGCTGTGGGAGGAACAGCCCCATGAGCTCAGCATTTCCCCCTGGCTTCCCCGAAAGCCGCCCCCCCCCGGGGGAGGAAGGTGACTGTGACTTTCACTGCCACCACTTCCTGCATCTGGGACCCTGCTCCGCCCAGCCTGTGGAACCGTCATGGGCCAGCAATGTCGCCTACACACTCACTCCTGCCACCTAGAAACCCTCCGCAGGGCAGGTCCCCAACCCCCATATCTCAGGCTCCAACCAAGATGTCCCCTGGGCAGTGGTTGCCCCACCTCCAGCTGAGGGGTAGGTCCCAGCTTAGCATCAGGATATGGAGGGCTTGGTTCCAGCTCTGCCACCGAGGTACTGGTTGCCTCGAGGACTTCCCCTTGCTGGACCTCAGTGAGGAGCCCTCCCTGTAGTGCTGAGCAGGCAGGAGCCCCAGAAGCTCAGAGCCAGAAGGCACCAGGGCTTCCCACAATGAAAGATGTGGCCAGGCGCAGTGGCTCACACCTGTAATCCCAGCACTTTGGGAGGCCAAGATGGGAGGATCACGAGGTTGGGAATTCGAGACCAGCCTGACCAACATGGTGAAACCCCATCTCTGCTGAAAATACAAAAATTAGCCGGGCGTGGTGGTGCACGCCTGTAATCCCAGCTACTCGGGAGGCTGAGGCAGGAGAATCGCTGGAACCTGGGAGGCAGAGTCTGCAGTGAGCCGAGATCACGCTGCTGCATTACAGCCTGGGTGACAGAGCGAGACTCCGTCTCAACAAAGAAAGATGTGGAAGACCCAAAACGGGGAGATAGGCCCTGGCACCTGAGCTCTCCTCCTGTGCTCTACACAGGTGTGGGTGGCACCAGCGCTACTGTGGGCTGCCAGATCCGAGGGGCAGCCCTACTTCCCGTGGGCAGGACAGAGACACCATCTACTCCAGGGCATCCATGCGTGGGGTGGGAGCCGACAGACCTGCGGTGCTGCCTTCCAGCTTGGGCCTGGCCCCTGCACTCTGCCTGTGCACCCAGCCCTTCGGCTTACCCTTTCCACTCCGTGCTGTGCTCTCTCACACCCCTTGCTTTGCACGTGCTGTCTCCACTACCTGGAACACCTGCACCCCACTTGTGTCTGGCTAGCATCCCCTCCAGAATGGAGAGTGGACAGAGCATGGGGTCTGCAGATCCAGGGGGTCAGGGCCCAGGGTCGGGGAACGAGCCCAAACACAACCTAGGAAGTAATGAGGGTCAGCGGAGACAAAGACATTGAGAGACAAGGGTAAGAGTGCATAAAGGTGGGCTCCCGGGGGGTCGACGCAAGGAGGAGGATGCCAAGGCCCCAAGCACTGGAGACCCACACTATTTATTGGGTGTGTAAACAAAGAAGCCTGTGTTCAGGGAAGTGGGGGGTGAAAAGGAAGCGAAGCATCACGCAGATGATATGTAGCCGTGGCGGTTCAGCATCACCTTTGGAGTACAGAGCATGCCCTACTCTAGATACACTGAATAAACAGACGAAAGGCTGCCGCTAGAGCCAGCAAGTCTGGCCACATTCTGTTGCTTCAAAGAGGTCTTCCTTGCTTTGAGCACGGCTCGTGGTCTTTCATTAACTCCCATCCTGTGCCTGATAAGCAGGTCATGTGTCAGCCTTTTTCCCAGCAGCTCAGGTTGTTTGGGAAGGCAGAGTGGGAGGCAGACCCTCAGCAGGCCTGACAGCAGGGACTGCTGAGCTCAGGGTTCTCAGGGGCCGAGATGGGACGGGGAGATGGGGGTCGCTGGCTGGGGCAGATTGTGCCGACAGTCTGGATTGTGGAGGAGCTGCCAGGCGCAGGGCCCCGCTTGGTGCGGGCGGCTGTGGGGGAGGCTGGAACGGCAGACTATTTTTAGGCTCCTGCTGAATTGAGAGATGAGGATGCTCTGGGCTATAAGCCCTCATTCGCTGGAGAAAGACTAAGGGGGCCCCAGTTCCCCCCATTTGTCCCCAGAGCTCAAAGTCTCCAGAGCTTCCTCTTTTGTCTCCAGGGACCAAGGGCTGGGGTCAGGAGGTGGACTGGAAGCATCACCAGCACCCTAGATATGCAAACACCCCCAAGAGGTGATTTCCATACCATTTGCACGCTGCCCTGCTTCCTGATCAGAAGGAATTGAAAAGTTCCCTTTCGGAAGACCCTCAGCAGAGCGGTGCATTCACCCGAGTCCACCTTCACCTGCGCCCCTGGGTATCAGGAGAGTCCCAGGAGGGTGACACAAGCTGTAAAGGCAGAAAGCATAATGGGGTTGTTAGCACTGTGATGGGGCGTCCGCTAGGTTTGGGGTAGCAAATATGCTCCATCTGATCGATTGCTGGTGGCTCCTGAAGAGCAATGCTGGTGAGGGTCCATCCATTCATTCAGTCCACAAATAATTTACTGAGCACCTACTATATGCCAGGTGCTACTCTAGGTGCTGGAATTTACCTGTGAACCAAAAAGACACATTCCCTGACCCCACAGAGCAGATATTCCATAGCAACGTTGTCCAACAGAAATACAATATGAGCCACACACATAATGTAAAATGTTCCAGTAGCCACACTAGATAAAACTTAAAGAAGGCGGAGCACAAAGGTTCATGCCTGCAATCCCAGCACTTTGGGAGGCCGAGGTGGGCAAATCATTTGAGGTCAGGAGTTTGAGACCAGCCTGGCCAACATGGTGAAACCCTGTCTCTACTGAAACGACAAAAATCAGCCGGGCATGGTGGCGGGCACTTGTAACTCTAGCTAGTCAGGAGGCTGAGGCAAAAGAATCGCTTGAACCCATGAGGTGAAGGTTGTGGTCAGCCGAGATCCCGCCACTGCACTCCAGTCTGGGCTACACAGCAAGACTCCATCTCAAAAAAACAGCTAAAGAAATAGGTAGAATTAATTTTTTGTATTTTGTCTAGCCAAATATATCTGAAATATTATCATTTCAATGTGCAGTCGATGTAAAAATTCAAGGTCTTTTTTTTTTTATATTATGTTTTCAAAATCCAGTGTATCTTTATATATACAGCACATCTCAATTCAGATGAGCCCTATTTCGAGTGCCCAGTAGCCCTTAGAGAATGCAAGTTCTAAAAGAAATGGCTCATCTGAGCTCAGGAAAGCAATGCCACGATTGATGAGCAATGCCTGCTCCAGGAATGGGCTAGGGCTGAAAGAAGCTACGAGCCATGTGTTTCCCCAGCATGGTTCAGGCTCACACCAAGGACGTGCTCGCCCTGCCTAAGCCCTTCTGAGCCATTCATTCTGCCCAAACTGCCAGAGCCCTGGGACCCTGACTTGGTTTGGGGGCAGCAGTTCTGGTGTGAACATCATCCTATAGAAAGGCACCTCTGGGGTGTGGTCCTGTGCTCCTTCCCTTGATGGGGGCTGACTCACGGTCATTGGCGACCTTGAGAATGTGGGTTTTGTTTTTGTTTTTTTCCCAAGGTCTCTTCCTCCCAGAGCTAACCAGTACTGACATAAACGTGTTTCCTGAGCCAGATTTAGCTATTTCAGCCCCATTCCACTGGCCCACGCCTGCAAATCTCTGCCTGGCACTCTAGCCAGGATGGCTGCACTTTATTTTCCAGGAAGTGAGAGGCTAAAATTGGACCATAGAAGGAGCTAGAAACACCTGGAAATGGTGAGGAGTGGGTCTTCGGTGTAAGGAATGGGGGTGAGAAAAAATGGACCTCAGGCTCCCATCATCCTCACCGTGATCATTATCACCTACCGTCACCCCTGCTCAAAATCCTTCAATGGCTCGCTAGTGTCTGCAGGATCTTGCTTTAGTTCCCAGGATCAGGCACTGATGGAGTCATCCAGTCTCACCTCTAGATACCCGCCCTTCTCTCATCTTATTCATTCAGTAAGCACATCTTGAATACCTACTATGTGCCAGGCACTGTTCTAGGTACTAGAGACACAGCTGTGAACAAAGCTGACAAGGATTTCCGCCTTCATGGATCTCACTTTATTCCAGCCAGGCCGTAACTCCCCAGGTGCTCTCCGACTCCCAGGCTTTTGCAAATGCTGTCCCCTCTCCATTCAGTCACTCTCCTCCTGGGAGACTTCTATGCATCCTGTAAGGCCCTACTCAAAGCCTTCCCTGAGCACTCCCCCAGATGGGTTAGGTGCTCCCTCTAAGCTCCCACCTCCCACCTAGGACCATCACACGTATGGTCACTATCCAGCCCACCTCCCTTCCCTACCAGGCTTTGAGTGTCTCCAGGGAAGGGGCTGTGCCTTCTCCCCCAGCAACCCCAAACCTTGCTTCTAGGTGCACCCTCCCAGAGGTCATGGGTGAGCAGGTTGAGGCATTAGTGTAGGGGGGATCCAGGACTCCTCTGAAGAATTCCAGGTCATTCTGAAACCTCTGCCGGGGAGCATCCTCCTGGCATTCCAGGGGAGGGAATCACAGGAGCAAATGCATAGAGTGGTTCCCGCAAAGGAAAGGAAGGTGGAAGACGGAAGAGATGGAAAGGCATAGTAGGGACATGAATGCTGGGTCCAGATGCATTGGTCTGCAGGTGCAGGGAGCTGTTAAAGGGTTTGGTGCAGCAGAGAGGCAAGAGGACAGAGCCTTCCCCTGTGGGGAGAGGATGACAGGACGTGTGGACGGGAATAAACCGTAGTGACTCTTCAGATTCCTAAAGTGGGATGGAGGCAGAATGAAGTCTCCAGCTCCCTGCTGGCTTCCCCAGGAGAGCTGAGCTTTCAGTCTCATCCCTCGTCCTCCTCCCCAGTGAGAATGTGCCAGAGAGGGCAGAAGGGTGGGCCTGGCTCCTGCTCCTGGCCTGGCTCCTGTCCCTGTCCTGGCCCTCAAGAAGCCAGTGCTGGCACCGTGGATATTGTGTGGCTATGGTTAGAGCAGATCCTCCCACCACCTGGGCCCAGCCTAACTGTCCTGCCCACACACCGCCAGCCAGAGGCCTGCTGTGCTGCTTGTCCACTGGGGAAAACAGGGCGGGAGGCTTGTGCCTGGCTGGTCTCTTCTCTGCCGGCTCATTTACATGGAATTTACACGGGCTCATTTCATGCCTTAATGCACACGGCTTTACTCCCAGCCCAGGCTCTCCTGGGGCCTCCACAGAGACAAAGGAGTGGGTTCCATCACTCAAATCCTCTGCCATGGAGCCAGCAGAGCACCAAAAGCATCTCTGAAGGAAACAGGGGTGCTGCTGAGGCCCAGAGAGGGCAGGGAACTCACTGGAGGCCACTAGCACCCAAGGAGGGACCAAGGCTGCCTCAAATTTTCTCCACTCACCACTCAGCCCACTTGGGGCTGGAATTCACTCCCATCCTTTGCTTTGCCAGGATGAGCCTTTGCTTTGCTCACCAGCCTCGAGCTTGCTGAGCGGAAGCCCGTGAGGCCCCTGTCCTGCTGCCCATGCTTGGCTGTGCACTGGAATACAGACAGACCAGGGCAGACGAGATGTGCAGGAAAGGGGTCCGCAGAGAGGCGGACGGGGAAGAAACGAGGCTCGGGGAAGGCAAGGATCTGCCCAGGACTGCAAATGGTGACAGCAGCCCCGGGTCTCTGCTCCCAGGTGCCCAGGGCTCTTCTGCATCCCCCAAACTCCCAAAGACCCTTGTCCCATGCACCTGCTGAGACCTTGGTGCCCCTGGGGAATGCTGAGTGTTGGGGGAGAAAAGAATAGGGAGACTCCTCAGGAATGGGCTGGCTACGAGAGCGCGGAGCAAACTGCAGTGGGAGGGAGCGCTGCGGGCGGAGGCGATTCCAGTCCTGTGGGGTCTGCCAGAGCCAACCAGAAGCTAGGCTCCGATAAAGGGGACTGCCTCAAGTCTGCCACGGGCCCCTCCAGCAGTCACGGCTCAGGAAAAACGCCTAGCAGACTCCAAAGGCCTAGGTCCTTGCCTCCAGGGACAGGGGACAGAGAGAAGGGAACAAGGGGGAGGGGAGGCCTCTGGGGGACATCTGGACATCTGCAGTTTCCCCCTATTGTCCCTGCCCTACATCCCAGGGCCACTGCCCTCATTCTGACCTCTACCAGTTACCGGACAGCCTCCTAACTCCCCTTGATCCTCCCACCCAGCCTCAGAGGCTCCTTCTGGCACAAACTTACGTGTTCTAAAACCTATTTACTTGGTCTTGGAGAGAACTCTGAGTTTCTACAACTCAAATCCCACCTCATCATTCATAAACCCTGCCCTCAGTTCCCTCCCTACTCTCTAATCATCACCCAGACCCCTATCCTGCCTGGAGCAAATCCTATTCCCTCAGCCCCTGAGGCGGCACCAGCCTCCTGCACCCACAGCCAAGGCCACAGAATCCCACAGGGCCGCATTTGATCGGCTTTCCCTCCAGAACTGCCCCTTGAAGGCAGGGAGGCCTGAGGCTGTTCCTAGCATGGCCCAGGCCAGGCCTCCCAGGAGAAGCAGCAGGAGGTGGAGGCTGGGAATGGGGAAAAGGGGTGCAGGAGCTATCAGGGATCTGGGGTCAAGGATTGGGCAGGCAGCACGCTGCTCAGGAGTCATGGGTTCAGGTCCCCATTCCTGCCTCTCACTAGCTACAGCCCTGCTGATCTCACTCCTGAGCTCTAACCAGGACACGTGAGAATGCATGTGATGCTCATGCGGCCAGGGAGTGGCGAGTAATACACAGGAGCCCCACCCTCACCCCCTGACCGGGACAGCTATGTAGGCAAGGAGGAGGCAAGGAACAGGCACAGGTAAATAAATAGCTTGTTTATTAGTAATATGTTACATTATTAAAGTGCATTGAGAAGAGGTGCAGGGGCCGAAGCTGGGAGGCCGCCGGCCCCAGGCCCTGCCCTGGGTGGCCAGACACAGCCGGAGAAGGGCCCAGCTCCCCCTGAAATGGATGGACAGGGCTGGGGGCAGGGCCACTGCCTGGAGAGCTCGGCCCAGGCCATCCCCACAGGAATTTTCACAGTTTAGCCTAAGTTATAACATGTCCTGAGCGAAGGTGGGAGGCTAGGAGCATGGAAGCACAGCCCCTGGGGAAGGGGGCTGAGGGGAAGGGAGGAGACCCCCTGCCCCCCAACCCTCAACGCCAAGGGCAGAGTCCTGGAACCTCCCCCTGAGGACCCGGCTCCTCCTTCTAAATGAACACGGCGAACCTAGGGCTGTTTTCTCCTTCATTCTCCCCTGTCTCCCTCCCCCCACCATAACCACCCCCAACACTGGGGGCTCCAACCACGTCCCCCCTCAGACCGGGCTCCCAGGGCAGAGCCAGCTCATGCCACTCTCCAAGAACCCACGCCCGTCCGTCTCCAGACTCTTATCCCATCCCCAGGAGCCTCAGACTGGGATCGCCCCCCTCCCCAACCCATCCCTTCCCAGCCCCTCCCTTTCCCACCCCCCCAGCATGTAGTTTTGGTATTTTCATACAGATGCAGTCAGAAGTAGCTATACATGAAATAAGCCTAACATAAAAATAGAGCTTTTTCCGTCCTTCCGTCCGGAAAGCAAACATCCTTCAATAAACATGCAAGGCGGCTGTCCTGTGAGACCCAGGGCCAGAGAGGGAGCTGCAGAGGCCAGGGCTGGGCAGAGGGTCGCCCTGGGTCTTCAGGAACACACGCCATCCAGCCACGGGAGAGGGAGAGGAAGGAGGCAATGTGGGCACCAAGAGTCCAGAAGACTCGGGCCTCAGCCCCAGGGTCCAGAGGTGGGGTCCCAGCTCCCCTTTCCAAACCCACTCCCCGACCCCTGGGTTCTTGGGCCAGAAGCATCACTGCATTTAGTCAAGTTTGAGGAATCTTTGAAAAATATTTTCCAGAAGACAAAGTCTTGGGTCATCGATGCCCCAGCTTCACAGTCGGTGCCCTCATGCTCAGCCCCTCATCACCCGTGTGCCACCTGGGGCCCAGCAGCCGCCTGTGGCTAGACCTCTCCAGGCCTGGCATCCTCCACTGGGTTATTCTGTCCCCTGGAAGAAGCAGCAGTCAAGGAGCTCCCGGGCCAGCCGGCTCTGAGTGTGAGATGTTCTAGTGTCCTGGGCTGCAGATGCCCGAGGGATGCCCAGCCTCAGGAGGCCCTAGTGGACCAGCAAGCCGAGAGTGAGGACCCCCAGCCAGAGGGAGGTGGCCAGGGCATGGGCGCAGCCCAGCAGGTGCTCAGCCATGATGCCGTCCTCGGGCAGCAGCTGCCAGTGCTGAGCCTCGAGGAAGTAGGAGCCCTCCTGGGCCTCACAGAAGTAGTGGCCGTACTGCTGGGCCGTGAGGTTCTCGATGAACAGGATGCAGTTGGGGCTCTGGTGACCAGGTTCGCAGCTCTGCTCCACGTTTTCCTTGTGGCGCCATGAGTAGGTGGCGTGGCGGGATTCCATGGGGCAGCTCAGGTAGTAGCGGGAGTTTGGGGCCAGGGAAACCTTCTGCAGTGGGGCCTTGTCTGGGGAGGCAGCGGGAAAGCAGCCGTGAGGAGGGGCCGAGTGCACCCAGGGGCGGATGTGCCCACCCCATGGACTGGGATCCCAGGACAGGGCTTCTGAATGAAAGTGGGGAACCTCCTCAGCTTCCTCCTTTGCTCTCCCGTCTCCCTCACCCCACTGAGAGGGCTCGCTCAGCAGGACCGTAACCTGCCTCACGTGCCTGGGGCCCACAGGACAAGGCCACGTCTCCTGCAGACCAGGACAATCAGGGCAGGGCCGCACCCTCCTCATGGACCACAGCCACCACAGGGCCAGATCAGGTACCTGGTTTCGGGTTGGGGCACTCCTTGTGTGGCTCGGCTGGATTAATGGACTGCAGCACTGGCCTGGAGTGAGAAGGAAGAAAGAGGCTCAGCAGACCTGGCCCGCCTGTCCTCACCCCAACGCAGCTCCAGCCGAGAGGAGGGGCCCACCAGAAAGGCCCAGTACCGACACCTCCTCCAGCCCGTCCACACCTCCCCCACTCCCATGCCCACCTCCTCCCAGGGATGAGGGATCCCAGCCAACGTACCACGGGGCACTGTAGATGGAGACGCAGCGGCCCTGGTCCCAGCCGCAGTAGGGGTCTCGGGACATGAGGCAGCCATGGCAGCCTCCGCCATAGACCTCACACAGGTCCAGGGGCACCTGGCTCACCTCCCACTGGGAGCTCACATACAGCTTCCGCTGGAAGGACAGCAGGACTGGGTCAGGCCCGGGCCCCACCCCACATTCAATCCTAAGTGCCCAGGCCCTAAGGCCTAGAGGCTCTTAAAAGAACCACAAATCACATGCAAAGGAGCCTGTCCTCAGCTGCGGTCACTGCCTAGCCCATGGGATGCGGTGGGGGGAGGCTCACCCGGTCAGCATCCAGCGACATGGCCTGGATGGCGGCCGCGCGGCGGAAGGGCTGGATCTCCACGACGTTGAAGACGAGGCCGCGCTCCCGCTCCCCTGGCTCTACCACCTTGTGGATGGTACCCCTGTCTGTGGGTGGTGCGCAGAGGGTCAGTGGGCGGGAGCCCCACTGTGGAGCCGGGCAGCCTCCCTCTAGCCTGGGGAGGGGTGGGAAGTCCCGGCTCAGGCGAGGGTCACAGGACTGGGTGGGCAGGGCGAGGAGAGCGTGACTGGGGAGGAATGTGGGAGCCCGAAGGCAGCCCAGAAGCTTCCAAGGCTGCTCCAGAAAGGCCATCCTGGGAGGTCTAGGGGTCCCCGGATATGGCTCCCAACATGCCCAAGGCTATGCGGGAAGCTGTGGCGGGAAGAACAGGGGCGGGAGCCCCACACCCGCAAGGACAGTGCGGCTTCTGTCCACGCATCGCCTCATCTAACCTTCCATAGCCCTGTGAGGCACCTGTCATCTTCCTCACCCCACAGAGAAGGAAATCAGGAAATCAGGCTCAGAAAGGCTAAGCCACTTGCTCAAGGTCACACAGCTGGCAAGCAGCAGACCAAGTCAGAACAGAAATCGGTCAGAGCCCAACCACTCAGCTGCTTCTACAACTCCCCTGCCTCCTGGACTCTTTAGGGAATATATTTACTTTAAATACATTTTTTTTATTTTGGAGTAATTTTAGATTTCCAGAAAAGTTGCAAAGATAGTACAGAGAGTTCCAACCTACCCTTCTCCAGTTCCCCCAATGTTACCGTCTTACATAACCGTGGTATATTTGTCACAACTAGGCAACCAACATTGGTGCATTACTATTAACAAAACTACAGACTTTATTTGGATTTCACTAGTTTTTCCACAAATGTCCTTCTTCTGTTCTAGGATCCAATTCAGGACTCCACATTGCATTTGGTCTTAGGGGATATCTTAATTTTATAAGATCTAAAAAGGATCTTGGATTTTTTTTTTTTTGAGACAGAGTTTCACTCTTGTTGCCCAGGCTGGAGTACAGTGGTGTGATCTTGGCTCACTGCAATGTCTGCCTCCTGGGTTCAAGCGATTCTCCTTCCTCAGCCTCCCAAGTAGCTGGGATTACAGGCATGTGCCACCATGCCCGGCTAATTTTGCATTTTAAGTAGAGATAGGGTTTCTCCATGTTAGTCAGGCTGGTCTCGAACTCCCAACCTCAGGTGATCTGCCTGCCTCGGCCTCCCAAAATGCTGGGATTATAGGCGTGAGCCACGGCACCTGGCCTTGGATTCTAAATCAAGGGTTCTCAAGGTCTTATACCCGAGCTGCCTGCCTTCTAGACCAATGCTCTCTCCATTCACACGTAGGGACCAATGGGCATCCTGACCCCTGGTCCTCCCAGTCCTACCTCACCTGCTGTCCCAGTTTCTAGACTAGCCTACCTCCCTCTTTCCCTCCCTCCCTCTTTCCCTCCCTCCCAATTTCCCAGGGCATCACTGCCCCCAAAAAGCAGTCAGATAATCGCCTGCCTAGCACGTTTCCTCTGCACATCTGTGATCCTCATCTATGGACTCTGAGATGTGGCCAGATGCTCCTTGGGCCCGCTAAGCCCCCACCCCAGCCACTGCCTTCACAGACATACTGCCCTGCACCTCCTTCCAAATCAGCCCCAGTAACAGCATCCCCTTAGCAAAATTATCAGGAACAGACCCAATACTTCCCATTGTGAGAGCCTCCCATTCTCTGCAGAGGACTCAGAAAGCTCTATTTTTAAATCTAGCCCCAATACGAATGCTGCAGGCTCCAAAATGGTGCGGGCTGCACGGCCCTCAGAGAGAGAACCAAGACACCTGCCCTAATCACTCAAGTGTGCTCTCCTCCCCAGTCTCCAGGAAGGGAATCCGTGGACCAAGTCCAGCCTTCCTTGTCCTGGCTCCCGCTCCCAGTCCCACACTGTGTGACCTCCCCTGCTCCCTGGCCCTGCCATCCCCTGGCTGACCACAACAGCTGTGCCAGCCACTGCTGTAGCCAAGCAAGGACAGGGGCCCAAGGGTGCAGCTGGGATGAAAGGCGGGTAAAGAGGCAGGGACTCAGGACCCAGGCCCTGCCCTGTGGGAAATTCCTCACCCCAAGGCTTCCAGGAGCCAAGCAATCGTGCTAGGGTTCCAATTTCCTACAAGGTCACCCAAGCGGAGATAGTCCCAAGGTGAAGCAGCAACAGGAAATCACATGGGGAATGTGACAACTGGGGGTAGGCGCCTGCGCCTGAGTTGTATGGCCAGAGGTGCTAGAGGCCCTTTCCAGTTTCAAGGAAGGCAGCTGGGATGGGAAGCTGCCACAAACCCAACTCAGGGCTGGGTGGCTTTCCAGAATGCAGGAGCATCTCCCAGGAGTTCCACCCAGCTCCCCCCAGGGGGGCCTACTCCAGGGAAGAGGAGAAGCTGCCCCTGTCCTCTGTGAGACGCAAAAGCCTCTGCCACCTGGAACTCCTTCCTCGCGCCTAATTTGTGTCCCACCAACTCCTCAAATGTTTCCTCTCACCTGCACAATCTCAAAGACAGGAGGAGGGCCTGACTCCCTCCTTCTGCCTGGCGGAGGCCAGGATCCCTGTGGCTCAGGCCCCTCCTCCTCATTCACCACATCTCTTCCTATTATCTTCTTCTCTGAGTCAGACATCTGGACCAACGGTGCACCTGGCTTTGCACAGACTCTCTGGATTTCCGCCTCTAAATCCCAATGCTTGCTTTTCTCCCATCCCCCTTTCCCTCTTGCCCCCACCTCCTCCAGGAAGCTCTCCCTGCCTGACTCTTCCACACTTACACACATTAACCCTTGTCAACTCCAGTCACTCAATTCTTCCTTCCACGTGTAAAGATCCAACCAGATGTTAACAACATTATTCCTTACCCCTCCCATGCCCATTTTTACAAAGCAAACTGAGGGTCCCAGGGCAGCCTCTCACCTGTAGTTAGGTAAAGCACGTGAAAGGTGTCCCCATGGCTGGCCTGCATGCGATGGACGACCACTTTCTGGTAGTGGTATTTAGAGTGGAACAATGGCGTCTTCAGAGGCCCCATGGGCTCCACCCTCTGCGACACCTCTGGGTGACGGTCAGCCACCTGGAAGGTCTCTGTGGGTATCGGCTTCTGGTATGAGAGGCACTGGGCAAGGAGAGCAGGCCCAGGTCAGTGGGGTGGTGGGAGGGGAGGGAGGAGCAGGGCTGGGCCTGGGCCCCGGCTGGTGTCACGCTCACCTTGCCAGGCCGAGGGTTGGGAAGGCTTGAGTAGTAGCCCTTGAGTGAGGAGGTGCGGAAGACCTTGTCAATGTCACCGAGGGAATACACGCACACGGCTGAGTAGTTCCTGCAGTGACACGGAGACCAGCTCAATGGGGGGCCCAGAAGCCACCCACCCACCACCTCCACCCACCCAGGCCAGCCCTGTGCCTGGTACTGAGCCACCAAACACCACTGAAAGGAGGGAAGGATGGAGAGGAGGAAGGAGAGAGGGAGTTCAACCTAATTCCTTTCTGCTGCAATCTAAAGCCACAGTCTCGGGTCCTGTCACAGAATCACTGAGTCTAGAAGCCATCTGCTCTACCCAACCCCAGGCTGGGCTAAATCCCAACATGGGCTGAGTAGCTCTCTAACCCTCCCTGGGCACAGGCTATGGGATGCTGATGCCCCAGAAGGCCAGACCCCCAGCCCCTTCCAACCTGGGGGGCTCTACCCACCCAGGAGCCACAGAGCAGGGTCTTGGCTTCTTCTGCTCTGTCCCCCAACTCTCCCCACGCACACCCAACACTTTTGACTGCCTTGTTTTCAATCAATGAGAGTGATTAAGAAGTGTGAATTATCAGGCGCAGGCAGTGCCTGAGCAGGTGTGATAGCGCCCAGCTCCCCAAGAGACGCTTCAGCAGCTTCCTTCCGGGCGCAGCGTCCACTCGGGGCCCACACAGGTATTGGGACACACAGGCACAAGTGCAGTCATGAGTGTGCATATAGGCCATGCACACACACCTATGAGTGCAGACTCACTCACACAACGGTACACACATCGCGGTGGCTGTCCCCCCACCCCACACCCAGCAACAGCCCCGCCCGTTGAGCCTGCAGTCCCTGCTCGTGCCACACCAGGCAGGCCCTCGGCAGGGCCCAGGGCCTCCTGTCCCTACTGGACACGGAACCAGTGCCAGCCCCAGCCCCAGGACAAGGGCCACTCACCAGGGGTTGGAGAAAACGCCGTAGACCCTGGTGTCCCTCCACTGGCCGCTGGGGTCGGGGAGCAGGAAGACGTCCTGCAGCCTGTTGAAGTTCTTGTTGGTGGCAGCGTCGCTGCATACCAGCATGGCTTTCAGAAAAGTGTTCCACTTGGAGACCGACAGTGAGCTCTCCCCACCCTGGTCCCCCTGGAAGGGCAGAGGGTAGAAGAGGCCCCTCAGCACCTGCCCAGGCTTCCCCATGCACCCCAGGGAATCACTGCCAGCAATGCCAGCACCTGTGCCCAGAGGAGGAAGGCAGGCTGTGAGGGGCCGGGTCCTGTTGGGGGTGCCCGAGGACTCAGGCCAGGTCTCCAGACTCCAGCCAGCAGGCCTGGCTGACCCGGAGCCCAGGGCTAACAGTGGCCAGGGTCAGGGCAGGTGAGAGTGCCAGGTCCCCACAGAGCAGACAGACTCAGACATACATTTACTGACTCACACAGATGGAGAGGAGGAAGGAGGGAAGGAGCGCATGTGGCACAGCACATTCACGCAGGCAAAACACACACACACACCATCAGATTCACACATGCTCGCACGCCATCATACGTGCACAGGAGCTCAGCCATCTTTACCCACGCATAGACACGTGACGCTCCATGCACACACAGCTACTCCCACAATCCCAGACACAGACCCACTCATACATCCACACAACTCCTGCGTGCACACAGGCACACAGAACTCGCCCTCACTCAGGCCTATTCACACACGCAGACACGCAGCCAGCAGCCCGCACGCCCCTGCTCACCTTGCACAGCTGAGCCACACGGGACACGTTCAGAGGAGCCTCAGGATTCTTGTCAGGATTGTCCTCTCGGAAGAAGTAGTAGATCTTGTCATCGTAGGCCTGGTCTTGGTGCACGATGGTGGCTTTGATGAACTGTGGGTCTGCCAGGGACAGAGGCAAAGGCTGGGAAGCCAGCCCGGGAGCCCACCCCAACCCCGCACATGCACACTCTCCTCCCACCTTCAGGTCTGCACAAACCGTGGCAAAGCGGACCTGGAATAGGACATAGGACATCAGGTCCGGCACCCCAAGGGCCCTAAACCCTGCACCTCCACCCCACACCTGTTTGGCCCTCGTCCTACAATGATGTCATTGGCCCAGGAGCAATGACTTCATGTGTGGGGACTAGGGGAAGGTCCCTGGGGTCCCCTATGTCACTTCTGCCCAATTGGCAGAGCCCTAATAAGGAGGGAGTGTGGGGCTGTATGTCTGAGTTCCCTCCATGGGAACTCAGCAGAGGATAAATTTTGGCTCCTGGGGACCCTGCTTTGGGTCTGGAGCTCCCTCTGTTTGTGTTCTCCAAAGAGGGCTGGGGCCCATCCCACTGCCACGCCTCATCTGTTCCTCTGCTCCCAGTCAGCCCTAACTCCTCAGGCCTGTACCAAGGTCCTGCTTTCCCACATGGCCCCAGCGGCCCTCAGGGAGCCCTCCCAGAAACATCAGGATCCCATCTGCCGCCCTAGGTGCTCACACCCCCTCATCCACCCTCAGCCCAGCCAGAGCGTGACTCACTCTGCATGACTGTATCGCTGGTGTACAGCTCAGTCTCGCCCTGGATGCGGCGGAACCGAGGGATCTTCCCATTGTATTCCTGCTTCCGGATGGTGGAATACACCTCGTCCCCTGGGGATGGTGGGAGGGGGCATGAGTAAGGGCAGGCAGCTCCTGGAAGTCCCTCCTCCCGACACTGGACAAGGAGCCGACCACGCCTCTCCCAGCCCAGTTCAGAAGCTCACATCTGGGGCGCCTGCTCCAGCACTGCCCTACCTTCAAACAGAACCAGGGAGTTCTCTTCCGGACTGAAGGGGGCATAGCCTCTCATCTCGCCAAGTGGCACCACTGTGCCATTCACCTGTGGGAGATCCAGAGGGTCACATAATCCCACAGACACTACCCCCATGATGGCCAGTTTCCGGGTCAGGGGCCCCATCCTCCCAGAGTGAGGCCAGCCTTGGAATCTCGCCATCTCCTTCCCACCATGAGGGGCAGAAGCCCACCCAGTAGAAGGCAAGCTGATTAGGCACATGGGGAGCAGCCTTCTCACCAGGTTCCAGCAGCTGGGGTGCCGGGCGTTGGTGCCACAGGCCAGCAGCCCCTCACCCCGCCTCTCCAGGAGAGTGATATAGTTCTCGCAGTCCTGCCCGGGGAAGAGAGAAGAGAGGAGAGGAGTTGGTTGCTGGGAGGCCCTGGCAGGCCTAGCACAAGGACCCCCAGCACTGGGGAAGAAGGTGTCAGAAGGACTGAGCATAGGTGACAGCCTCCCAGGACAGTCCAGTGTGGGTGCAGCTGACGCCATCCCCCTAAGCACAGAGGACAACATCTCCCCATCAGAAGGGGCAGGGCCATGCTTCCTTCCTTAGACTCTCAGGGTCTCCTCTCCCTTTACCAAGGGGCTCAGGCCCCACCCCCCATTCACCCTCCCCCACTCACCCGCTTATCCAGACAGGACCCCTTTGTGGCACTGATGTTCATCTGGGGGAAGGGAAGAAGAATTAGTTCACTCTGCCAGGGTGAGATGCCCCCAGAATGCTTTCCATGAAGCCTCAGGATCAGCTCCGGAGGAAGTGACCATTAGTCTCATCTGACAGATGAGCAACTGGGGCTCTGAGAGGGTGAGCGACCTACCCGAGGTCACACAGGCTGCTGGGTCTCATATTCAGAGCCGAAACCCAGAGGGTTCAGAAAACCAGCCATGGGCTCTGGGGCCCAGCGGCCAGCCTGGGCTTTCTGCAGCAGTGCTGCCCAGCTAGCCAGGCCCATTAGCTCCTGTTTCTCCACACTGCCCCGGCTCTCCACTCCAATCCAGACTACCTTTAGGGAGCCTCCCCCAGGGGCCATTTATAGGACATGGAGGTCGGGGCAGTTTAGGAAGAGATGCCAGCTCCCTCGAATTCCCTGAGGCCCCTCACCAGGGCCGGGGGGAGATAAGAGACGGGGAGTTGGGAGAAGAGAGGCTCACCGTGCGCACAGACGCGTTCCTGCCCTCAGGGAAGTCAAAGAGGTAGACCTTGCCGCGTCCTCCCACCCACACGGAGGAGCTGCCTGGCTCGTGGAAAAGCACCGTGTGCAGCTCGGTCTGGCCGAAGTCCACATGGTCCTGCCCTGCATGGCCTGAGGAGGAGGCAATGAGTAGAAACATTGAAGCCAGGCCCCCAGCGAGAAGATTCTGGATCCCCTCCACATGGCATGCTGGAACCTGCTTGACAACCAGTGCCTGGTGCTCAGGGTCCTGGCAGGGCCTCAGACAAGCTCTGGGCTGGGTCGCACCCAGACTCAGAGAGTCAAAGACAGGAGAAGTAAGAGATCCTCTGGTGGGCTCCACCAACCCGCTGTCCTCACCCACAGCACGGCCCCTCCCCTAGTGCGGCAGCCTCTCTTTCCTTCACAGTAGGTGTGACCTCAGAGTGGGGCAGGGTTTAGGGGCCTCTGGGGGTAACGGATCCCCTCTTCTGGCACACAACACTCTTGAGGCACTGGGCTCCTTGGCTATGCTCTGGGAGGCTTTCTGCTGCCCTATGACTGGGCAAGCGACCCCCTCCCCCAGGCCTTTCACCAGGCAGCAGGGCCTCCAAGCATTCCCCCTTGGAGTCCAGGTTCTCAGCAATCAATGCTCAGAATCCCTTCTCCTAATTTGGGAATCCCTCTCCAACCCCTCCTGGCCCATCCCCAGCCCCTTAGTGAGTACTAGACCTGAGAAAAAAAGGAATCTCATTATCTACTCCCTCCCATTTCACAGATGGAAACACAGAGGTCAAGGGAGGGCACACGGAAGCAGGTCAGTAGCAGACCTTGAGCCTATGCTCCTGCCTACCGAGCTGGACTCTGGCGTAGCCCACTCTGTCCCGAGTTCACCCATGGAGATGCTAATTCTCCTGGGGCTGAAGATCAGCTCTCACTCCCCAGCAACTCTGGGACAGGAGGACCTTCATGGAGCCCAGCCTGGGCTTTTCAGCAGAAGGGCTGAGTGGGACGATTTTGCCCAAAAAAGGAACTAACTTCAGCCACTGCCTCTGGGGAGGTGTCTCATCTCCGGTGACACTGCGAAGGTTGTCCTGGTTGCAGGAGTAAATTATAGGGATGGGACGGCCTGCGGCTGTGCCCCCGGCAATCAGCCACAGCCAGCATCTTCCCACCTCTGACCAGCCTGGGGCCTCACCCAGGAACTGAGTCTGACCACTGTTTTTTCAGCTGCAGGAAACTCTGGGGCAGCCAGCTTGGCAGTGACACCCGAGCTCCAACTCTGACCTAAAAGAACCACCATTTCCTCAGCTCCGCTCCCAAGCCCTCTCACTCCCATTGGAGCCATCCCTACCGATTCTGCATTGAATGGGGGCAAGGAACAGCTGGACCACACACTGTGAGCCCACACCTTCATTCCTTAAGATACATTGCTTCCGCTGGGCGGGTGGCTCACACCTGCAATCCCAGCACTTTGGGAGGCCGAGGTGGGAGGATCATGAGGTCAGGAGTCCAAGATCAGCCTGGCCAACATGGTGAAACCCCATCTCTACTAAAAAGACAAAAAGTTAGACGTGCAGGTGGGTGCGCACCTATAATCCCAGCTACTCAGGAGGCTGAGACAGGAGAATCGCTTGAACCCAGGAGGTGAAGGTTGCAGTGAGCTGAGATTGCACCATTGAACTGCAGCCTTAGTGACAGAGCAAGACTCCTTCTCAAGAAAAAAAAAAGATACATCCCTTCATGGCCAGGTCACCCCCAAAAGTGATCCTTCTTCACCTCTGCTGTGGCCTGGCTCACTGGCTCAGAGGAGAATGCTGAGGTTCCCTGGGAGACATGCCAAGGTCACAGCAGCACACCAGCAGGCAGGACAGATTGGCTTGTCCCAGGTTAGAGTATCCCAGGAGCAAGACTGGCCAGAGAGAAGTGCTGAGCTCACTGTCCTTAGGTGGCGTGCTCCCCTCGTGCACATCAAAAATAGACTGAACAGCTCTGGGGATGTCAGCCCTTCCTGGCCCCCAAGGCTCCCTGCCTGTAGGCCCCAGATGTGCAGAGCAGGGGCTGGGAGGTACTGGTAGCTCAGTGGGAGCGGGGAGGGAGGGATCACTATCAGGTCTTGAGTGCCGCCCTGCTCCCCCTCCCTTCCTGGGATAAAATTAGCGTGCTGGGGTCAGCAGCCCACAGACACGGTCTTCCTGACTCAGCTTCCAGGGCTCCCCTTTTACCCGAAGCCCAAGCCACAGCTATCATCCCCCATGGCCCAGCCCGGGATCCAGACAGTCTACAGCCCCAGTTCCCCACCTGCTCCCCTCCCATCCCCCAGTAGCCAGCCTGGCAGCCAGGAAAAGGTGCGCATGTCTGCCTCTGAAGATGCTGGGCTAGGACCTGAGATCCCTAGCCCCTGGGGGTCAAGGCAGAAAAGCCCCATCCGTCAGACTGTGCTAGCTACCTCCATCAGTCACCTTAGCCCGACACCTGCACCAGGGCCACAGGCCCAGGTCTCCGAGGGGGCCAGCAAGGCCAAGGTACAACTATTCAAGGGGAAAAAGGCACTAGACGGGACCCTGGAGGGCCCTTGTCTAGGGATTGCGGGCCTGCTGAAGAGAAGAGGAAAGCCTGATGGCAGAGGCATGGCTGGGTCCTGGAGAGCAAGGTCTGAGGGGGAGGCCTGGCCCTACTCTGGGAAGACATCGGAGGGGTCAGACAGCCACGCTGCAGAACGCTTCCACAGCTCTCTGGCAAAACTGTCTTAGCATGGGCCCCAGGGCAGCCCACAAAGTATCTGCTGAAGACACGAAGGGAAGGTGAGGGCTGCTGGCTGCTGGGTAGGAGCTGCGGCACTAGGGCCAGGACAATCTCGTCCAGATCTGCAAGCCTGAGCCCAGTTCCCCTCAAATCCTAGCCGCAATGGCCAGGGTGGAGGGAGGCAGGGACTATTCGTCCCATTTTGCAGAAAAACGAACAGGAGCCCAGCCTCCCGTAACCCCCAGGTTACTGCCCCTCCCAGTTCTGTGCTCGGTGATGCTTAGGGGCTAGGGGGAATGACACCAGCTCAGCCCCAGGACAAGGCCTTGGCCCATTCTCTGCCCCAGCCCCAGCCTGGGCTCCCACACTGCCCGAGGCCCTCAAAAGGCCTGATTGTGCCCGGGAAGTGTCAAGCGGCAGCAGCTCGATGAATACATGAAAGGAGGCTTTGTTCAGGTTGGCAGGAGCGGGGGCTGGGGGTTCAGGGGCAGGAGGGCTGCCTGGAAGTGAAGGCAGCACCAAGCCATCAGGGGCCAGGCTCTGTGGCCCCACCAGATCAGCAGGGAGAGAGCTGGGCCGGGGGGGGGACAGGCAGGGGCTGAGCGAGGCCAGGGGCTACCCCTAAAAAGGTCAGGCCAAGGGAGCACGTGTCATATCCCTGAACATTTTCTTTTCGCTGCTTTATGAACCCAAAGGGAGAAGGGAGGTAGACAGAAGCTGGATGGGCCCAGGACAGGCGGGGAGAGAACGCCAGCCAGGGGAAACAGCCTGAGCAGAGGTGGGAAGCTGGATGCATGGGGGACAGAGGCCACGCGCTGCAGCCTGGCAGACTCCTAATGGGAGAAGAATGGGGAAGGTGAGCTGAGGCCCACATGTCATAGGGGAAGGAAGATGCAGCGGGTCCAAGGACACACTGACCCACTGCCCATCACTCTCCCCTGCTGCCTGTTCTCCACGAGCAGGGCCAGGAGTGGAAAATGCCTCCCCGGCCTCCGGCGTCCCCCACCTCCTGGCTCCCCCTGCTTTCCATCCTGCTTGTCTAAAAGGAGCACCGTCTGGCACCGTGTCTCCCCCTTCACTCCACAGCCTGACGCATTAGTGGCTGACTAAGTGGTAGCTAAAAGCTCCCAGAATAACCAGGGGTTCAGGCAGGGGAGGGGGCTAGGGACACATGGGGAGGGCATAGCCCAGAGGCAGGCCAGGCACAAGACAGCCCACCCCCCTCCCCATGTGATTCCGAGCCAATCCTTACTCCCGCTGGACCAGGAAGGCACATTCAGGCTGCCCCATACTCAGCTGGATTCCATGGTTCCCCTGAGTTCCATTCCTCATGGTGGCAGGGCCAGCAAGGCCCAGCTCCAGCCAGACAGGGGGGCTGCAAGGACAGCTGGGTTGTAGAAGATAACCTCTGCCAGACACAGGCCTGGGTGCTCACGGGGCTCTGATCCCACTGGAAAGAAAGGGGCCTGACTCCTTGGGGCCCCTACCCCCATCACACTCCCAGCAGCAAGCCTGGGCCTCTGGGGCGTGTTTCTTAAAGCAGGCCTGCCTGGTGGAGCATGCTTCCTCTTGTCATTCACTGTGTCATTGTTGGCCCGCTGTCCCCATACTCATGTTTGTGAGAGAGGAGGGCAGCTTCAGGGAGGGCAGAGGGGGAGTGGTTGTTGACCGTGAAGGGGCTGGGTCCCATGCTCTGGTCTGGCAAAGCCAGCCTTGCAACCTGACCCACTGACCCAGTAGGCCTTGAATACTAACCTCAAGGAGCCCTTTGAGAATGAATGGGCAGAGAATCAGGCTTTGAAAATGGCAGGAATGTGGGCACCCCCCGCAGAGAATGCCTAAGGCAGGCAGTCAGGGAGGCCCTGGGCCAATGAGCAGAAAGCAGGCTGACCTCAGGTTGGAGAGCCAGCACATCTGGCCGGAGCCTCCTCCCATGGTGGGCACTGCCAGGCCTACCTCATCCCCTCATCCAACTACCTACTTGGCAAAGAGAATAGCGGGAAGGCCCACATGGTGCCCAGGAATTAGCCTGCAGCCTCTCCCCCTTTTGGAATCCCACATCCACATGTCAAAGTGGAAGGGAGGGGATCTGAAGTCACTGAACTGAAGGGCATGGAGGCCAGAGAGGCTGTACCATTGGCCAAGGACATCTGTGTCCTTGGAACAAGGGAAGCTCCAAGTTTCTGGTACCCATTACCCAGCTGCTTCTCTCCAGGATTACATCCTGGGCTTCCTGGAGAGCCTCTGATTTGCAAACAGCTGTATATTCAGCCTCTCCCTACTTCTCTGAATCATCCCTGCTCTCTACCCTTCCCTCTGCTGCTCACTAGATGCCGAGTCACTAACCTGATAACTAAAGGGAATCACCCGCCCACCCGCCTTCCAGGTGAGGCCCTGATCTCCCAGGGGCCTTTAGTGATCAAAGCCTTAAATCCAAAGGAGTGACTAATGGTGGAAGTGTAGGTGCTGTGCGTGTCAGAGTGGTAGAGGAAACCCTTCCACTAGGGGTGGGAGCACAGGAACAAACGTTTCTATCTCTCCTGATATGGCCAGGAAGAGAGTTTCAGAAGCCTGGTTTCCAGGGTGGCACTGTCTTGGTGCTAAGGATAGGTCATGGTTGCAGGTGGGTCCTGGCGACACTAAGGCAGGGTTAGGTTATAGATTAGCTAGCTGCCTGGCAGGGGCAGGGCCTGTGTGCTGGGGCAGGTGGTGGGGCCTTGAGACAGCACTCAGCTCACTGAGGAGTGAGAAGTACCTTCTTTATCAGCCATGAGAACAGTGAGTTGTGTGCTGGGCCAAAGGGGAGTATCCTCCCACCCACCAAGGTCAGCTGTGGGTGGGAGGGGTGTTTATCTCACGTGTGGCTCAGCCCTGGCTCCAAGAAGCCTCATTATCTCTTTGGTTGGCAGAAAGGAGGAGGAGGGTGAGTAGGGAGCTGGCTGTGATGGTGATTGGGGCGGGGCCTTCCTGGGTTCATTTTCCTCCTCTGGATTGGCTGGGTGGGAGTCGTGGTGGGGTGCTGGTACTTGCTTGGGCCTTGGTTTTAAGACCCACCAGGATTCTTGGAACAAATCACAAAATAATCAGGGTGGGGCTGGGCGAGGTGGCTCACGCCTGTAATCCCAGCATTTTGGAAGGTCAAGGCAGGCAGATCACAAGGTCAGGAGTTCGAGACCAGCCTGGCCAATATGGTGAAACCCAA
This sequence comes from Sapajus apella, assembly GCF_009761245.1. Taxonomy (NCBI): domain Eukaryota; kingdom Metazoa; phylum Chordata; class Mammalia; order Primates; family Cebidae; genus Sapajus; species Sapajus apella. Next base: position 15,015,574 of record NW_022436995.1, read on the forward strand.
AATACAAAAATTAGTCAGGCATGGTGGCACGTGCCTGTAATCCCAGCTACTTGGGAGGCTGAGGCAGGAGAATCGCTTGAACCCAAGAGGTGGAGGCTGCAGTGAGCCGAGATCACGCCAATGCACCCCAGCCTGGGCGACAGAGCAGACTCCGTCTAAAAAAAAAAAAAAAAAGAAGAAGAAGAAAAGAAAAAACAATCAGGGTTAAGTCCATGGGTCTTTTTGGGAAAGTGTGACTCTCTGAGTGCCGGAGAAGTCAGACAGCTTCCTGGAAGTGGAGGTAGCAGAAGAAACTGACATTCTCATCTGCCTCCACTGACCAACCCACCAAACCTCCAGCCACCCTGCAGAGAAGGCAGGGCAAGGCTGTGTGTTGCCGTTTTACAAACAGGAAAACTGATGCCCTTCCAAGCCACCAAGGTCTGGATGCTCTCCCCACAGCACCACTGTGCTCAAAAGACCAGAAGCTTTGGCTATTGGGGAGACCGGCTGGGGCAAAGTCCTGGGGAGAAAGGACAGCGTGGAAAGCAAACCCCTTGGTGACGGGCTGTACTGAGCAGGATTCCGGGACTCAGGGAAGGAAGGCTGGCCCTGAAGCCCAGCTGGAGTGGGTAGGAGGCCCTGAGCCCAAGCCCAGGGAAGGCCGGAAGCCCGGGACAAACACCATGTCCTGTCTACCTTCCGCCTGTTCTCCAGCCCAGCAGGTTTCAAAAGCCCCAGAGTGGGACCAAAGTCAGCTGGTGGGTCCTGCAAAGCAGACAATGGGTTGCCATTCAGGGCCTGCCCTTGGGCCCAGAGCCAGGGCAGGGGTGGGGGGAAAGGGCAGAGCATGGCTACACCACCCCAAGTGGAGGGAGGGAAGCAGGTGGAAGACTGGAGAAACAGAAGGTTCCCCAGTCTTAGCCTTAGCCTGAACCAGCAGGGGAGACCTAGCAAGGGCAGCCAGCCAGCAAGGCCAATTAGGGAGAGTCGGCAGGGGCTGGGCTGCCAGAGCTGCATTCTATCAGAAACCAGAGATGCCAGAGGAAGAGGAGGATTATGAGGACGACGGTGCCTCACCACTCAACCCTTCCGTCACAATGCACTATATGCCAAGCACTGTTCACAGTGATTTTCAGCTATATTAACTCACTTAACCATCACTGAACTCTCATGAAGTTGGTTCTTTTATTATCCCCATTTTATAGATGAGGACCGTGAGACACAGAGAAGCTGAGTAACTTACCCAGCACCACACAGCTAAGTAAGGGGTGGAGCAGAGGTTCATACTCAGGCAGGCTGACTCCAGACTCTGTGCTTACAACACTGTATTCCAGAGATGGGCCCTTGGAGCTTCCAGACCAGCCCTTCCCTGACAGATGAGGAGACCGAGGCCCACAGAGGGTGAAGCCCAGTCAGAGGCTACTTGGCCAATGAAGGCCTGACCTCCACCCATAACACCCTGAAGACAGTGTGTGCCAGTGCGCCTGGCTGTGCGGGCCCAGGTGAATGAATTCCTATACTGTGATGTTGCCCTGGCATCCGTTTTGAATAGACACTGGGCCTTTTTATACCAGAAGCGGTCAACCTTGATACTGTTTCCAGCTCCTGCCTCCTCCCAGTTCCTCCATGTGCTCGATCCAAATATCTACCGTAGACAGTGGTGTCCTGGTGACTGCCTCCCTATGGGCCAGCTACATACAACCCACTTGACTGGGCCCGCTGACCCCACAGCCCGCATGGGCTGTGCAGACAGGCTAGTGACTGTCTCAACACGACCTCCTGGGTAAACCCACCAATTAAAACTCCCTGTGGAGGCCAAGCACAGTGGCTCACACCTGTAATCCCAGCACTTTGGGAGGCCAAGACAGGCAGATCATTTGAGGTCAGGCATTCGAGACCAGCCTATCCAACACGGTAAAACCCCGTCTCTGTTAAAACTGCAAAAAAATTAACCAGGCGTGGTGGCAGATGCCTGTAGTCCCAGCTACTTAGGAGGCTGGGGCAGGAGAATTGCTTGAACCCGAGAGGCAGAAGTTGCAGTGAGCCGAGGCTGCACTACTGCACCCCAGCCTGAGTGACAGAGCAAGACTTTGTCTCCATAAAACAACAACGACAAAAAAAACCCAAACAAACTCCCTGTGGAAAACTTGTTTGAATAACTCCTTGGACCCCATAAAGATGGTGGCCCATGGATCCCTGCACCACACACGTGCTCCCTGACCTCCATCTGTGTCTGGCCTCAGGTGTGCCAGGTACCTCTCAGGACCTGTTAGTAACAGAATCTTCATTTCTACCTGTCTCTTAATCATTGAAGGGGTGCTCTCCATCTTAAAGACCCTAAGTTACAACAGTGGGGCAGGAGTCTTCTTGGGGTGTGGCGTGGGGCCCTGGCCCTGAGTGACTGATTAAGAAGACAAGTCTCTCAAGATCTCTGCTCAGAACATAAGGTACTCTGTGGGGTCAGGCACCGTGGCTCATGCCTGTTATCCTCCTTCAGGAGGCCGAGACAGAAGGATCACTTGTGTTCAGGAGTTCGAGGCCGCAGAGAGCTATGATCGCACCACTGCACTCCAGCCTGGGAGACAGAGTGAGATCCTGTCTCTAAAAAAAAAAAAAGAAAAAGTACTGTGTGGTCTGAAGCTGACCACACTGAAGGGCAGTGTGCTCACCCGCCAGGTCCCCACTCAGCCACCTCTGGCCAAAACACTCACCTCCACTCCTCAGCTCAATGACTCGGCATGGCTCCCAAATGCCCATCCAGGCAGGACCCAACACCCCAGGGCAGGGCGGTCATGGCCCACCTCGTCTCTGCACAGCTCTGCAGTGGCTCATTCCCATCTCCACACTCGCTCCTGTTCTCCCTTCCCTGGGTTGACCTTTCCCTTCTCTCTGTGCACATGGATCTTACCTGTCCTTGAAGGTCTAGCTAAATCCCTTGGATCCAGGAAGTGTTCCAGACTGCTCCAGCCCTCACTGCCTGTCGCCTCAACCTTATACCACAAACCATCTGGCCCCACCGCCTTCACTCAGATCACGCTGTCTGATGGGGTTTCACCTGGCCTTTGGGGTCCTGAAGGTGAGGACCAGGCCTCCTCTTGCTCCATCAACTTCCATTGCCAGGGAGCAACTCAGACAGTGGGGAGAGGCAGGACTGGGGCAGGCCAAACTCCCTGCCAGAGGGACAGACATCTCAGAACAGGTTCCTGGGCCACCAATGGGGTGCAGAAGTCATCACAGTGACCTTCCTTCCGCGACAGGCTGGGCCAGAGCTCTGCCTCAGCATTCCAAGTAGCTGTGCCTACAGGCGTGTGCCACCATACCCAGCTAATTTTTTTGTGTTTTTAGTAGAGATGGGGTTTCACCGTGTTGGCCAGATTGATCTTGAACTCTTGACCTCAAATGATCCACCTGCCTTGGCCTCCCAAAGTGCTGGGATTACAGGTGTGAGTCTGTACAAACAATATGAATAGCTTTCTATGCTATACTCTGCCCCTACCCCATACCCCTGCCCCTAGCTCTAACCTGGCTCCTCCTCCCCCAGGAAGCCTCTTTTGATTGCACCATCCCACACTGACCTTTCCTGCTCTCACCTCCTGTCCCAGTCCCAGGCTACCTCTGCAGGTCATTCCTGACCTCCCCAGTAGGGGTCCACCCTACTTCACAGGCAGAAGACCCAGCTCTCCAGGAATGTGGGGGCTCCCAAAGGGCAAGCCCAGGGCTTCTCTTCCTGCCTCTTCCCCAGAGGAGCTGAACACAGACCTAGGCTGGCTGCCCTCCATGGCGAGGGGTCACCCAGGGGTGCTGGCACAGAGCCCGAGCCTCTGATTGGAAGTATGGGGTGCAGAAGGCTTGGCAGGATCAGCCTAATCCCGGGCTGTCATGACAGTTAACACCAGATTAGCTGAGACACAGAGCAACCTGTCCTCGGGACCCGAGGCCCAGCCCACCTGAGGCAAGACCAGAAGAGGTATATGGAGCTGCTCCCAATTCAAGGTCCTCAAGAGAGAACACTCATGGTTGTGGCTCCTAGGAGCAGACAGCGCTGGGGCAGGAAGAGTCTGGGCCCAGCTGAGCTGGCCGAGGAGAAAATACGCTCAAGGAGCCCCCAGCACGGAACAAAGTATGAAGGCAGACAGACAGCCGGAAACAGGCTGAGAGCCGGGCAGAAGCAGAAGCTCAGAAGACTCAGCCCCGGTCCCAGCTCTGCCTGTCTCATCGGTTAACCTTGGGCCAGTCCCCGTCATCTCTGAGCCTCAGTTTCCCCATCTGTGGAATGTTTGGCTGGCCCAGCTGATCTCTTACACTTTTTTTTTTTTTTTTTTAGACAGAGTCTTGGCACATTGCCCCAGAGAGGGAGGCTGTAGACAGTCTAAGAGCTCCTCCCCAGACCTGCACCTAAGCGTGTCTTGCTCTGTCACCCAGGCTGGAGTGTGGTGGTGCGATCTCGGCCCACTGCAACCTCTGCCTCCTGGGTTCAAGCAATTCTCCTGCCTCAGCCTCCTGAGTAGCTGGGATTACAGGCACTCACCACTATGCCCGGCTAATTTTTGTACTTTTTTGTAGAGACGGGGTTTTGCCCTGTTGGCCAGGCTGGTCTCAAACTCCTGACCTCAGGTGATCCACCTGCCTCAGCCTCCCAAAGTGCTGGGATTACAGGCGTGAGCCACTGGCCCGGCCATCTCTGACATTTCTTTTCTGACATCCTAAGCTCTGCGCTGTCAGGCTGTGTGGGTTGGGGTCATCCAAGAAGGTTCCTCAGAGGAGCTGAGAAAGAACCAGCAGCCTCCTTTCTGGGCAGAAAGGAGGAGGAGGGTTAGCAGGGCGCAGAGTGGAGCGCGGGAGCCAGGGATTGGTGAGGGAAGAACCGTGGGAGTCCAGGAGGCAGTGGGGCCAGGCCACTATGCAGGGCCTGGGGAAGGCAGCAGTTATGTGCCGTGTGTTCCAGATGGGGTACAGCATAGGGACAAAGGTCCTCGGGGGGGCCAGGCACAGTCCTGGAGAGACACCAAGGCCAGGGCCAGGGCCAGGGAGGGGACAGTCCCTTGAGGCCTGGATGGCTAGGGAAGTGGTCCAGCAAGGCAGCCCTCCATCCCCCCGCTTTCTTTCTGGCCTGCCTGGCTCCCTAAGGACCGGACAGCTGGCCATACACCTGGTAGCTGGCTCCCCCTGCAAGGCTAGGAATCCTGGCTCTTCTAAAGGCAGAGCAGGTTAAGGGCCCCTTCCTCCCCCAACCATGGCCGAAGAAAGGCTCCTAGAGCAGCCAGGCTGGGCCAAAAGAGGAAATGAAGAAAAATGGAAACTTTTCAGCCCAGAGCTGCCAATCAAAGCAGGGGAAGTGCAGGCAGTCTCTTGTGACAGAGCCGTGTGGGGCTGGGGGTGGACAGGCCGTCAGCTAGTGGCCTATCCACTCCCACTACTGCCCGCCGTGAGCTGCCAGACCGAACTTCACATTTCACCTTGCCTGGCCCTCCTCAAAATACAGAGCCCAGCTTTCTCTGCTACCCCCAGAGCCTCACCGTCAGCCCAGATAGTGATACCCACCGATACCCACACTGCCCGCCTCTACCTCCGCACTTCTTCTGCTTCTGCAGAGGAAGAGCAGGAAGAGACAGAGCTGAGGGACAGACCTTCTCACCTGGAGACTGCTCTGCGGTCAGGAGTCAATGGGGAAAGCCTTGATCTCCCTGGACCTAGCCCTAGCCTCCCACCAGGGAGCTGTGACAGGGCTATGGCCTTGCCAGCACTCGAGAGGGCTTCCCTGCCTGCCATGGCCCTTCTCTGGTGGATGTGGCCTTCCTCCCCACTGCTGGGACAGCCACAGGATGACAGGTGTCCCCTCACCAATGCCCAGCTGGACAAGTTTCTTGCAGGAGCCCCCAGGTCCAGTCAGACTCAACACCTCCCTACTGGGGACCCCTCACATGGCTTCTCTCCTCTCTGTGGTCCTAGCTTTAAGTTCTTGGGTTTAAAAATCCTGTTAAGTGGGGTGCTTCCTCCTGTTCCTTCCCTCCCCCAGCTGACTCACTCCTCCTGCCATTTTGGCATGTTACCTATTCCAGGAAGCCCTCCCTGATTCAGAAAATTGGGTTAGGCATCTCCTCAGTGCCCACAGCTGCCCTCTGTTATGCATTCTGCTGTACCTGAAGGTTTCTCTGCCCGTCTCCATCTACACTGAGAAGTCTACACGGGCACAGAATCATCTTGTTCCTCATCACTGGATCCCCAGCTTGGCCCCAAGACCAGTACAAGTTTGGCCCCCAGCAAATATTTGCTGAATGAGTATGTCCACCCTTGAGGCCACAAGCTAATAAGACATTTCCTCCAACTGATCCTCAGCCTTTGGCCCATGAAAGAAAAAGATAAGAAAGAACACGAAACTTAAGGGTTTCCCCTGACTTCCCAGGTTTCAATTTCTCCTCCAGATTTCTCGAAATCTAAGACTTAAACCAGTCACCACAGATTCTGCCCAGCCCCTCCCATCCCAGAGATGGGAGACATTAGTTCAGAAATCCTAAGACATTAGATCTCAGAAGAGGATGAGCCCCCTTCTGCTACCCTCTTTGGGCACTGGGGGAAACTGAGGTTCAGTAAAGGCAAAGACTTGCCCAGAGTCACAGAGCCAATTAGGTCACAGCCTGAACCAGGCTCTGACCTCCCAGCTCCTTCCCTCTACCATGGCCATCCTTGGGCCTGTGCCAGCATCTGTTCCAGCAGACCTGCTCTCAGAATCTGCACTGTCCAGGACAGAGGGGTCCCAGAGCTTGGTAGGAAGTTCTTGGTGACCTCACCAAGCATCTCTCTCAGCTTAGGAAACTCCCCCTCTCCTCTGAGGAATTGCCCCCCCTCCATGACGCTCTGCAGAGGGAGTTCACCTTGAAGGTGATAAACACATCTAAGTCCCCAAGGGGGCAAGGATTTCCACTGGAAATGCTGATGCTTGGGGAGCCCCAGACGTGTCCTCATCCCGTGGAGGAGGTAACAACAACCTCCTGCCCTGGAGAGCAGCCCCAGAATGGCTCCCCAGCAGCCACCAAGTCAACAATAACATCCCGTTGTTTATTTGGACAAAAGAGAGGGAGGGCAGAACCAGCCGGGCAGGTCGAGACTGAGGATGTGGCTCTGTTTCCCCATGGACAGGCTGGCTCACCCCTGACCTTGGGGTTCAGGACTTTCCAAGCCTTCTCTAACTCCTCCAACAACTGATAAAATGGGGGAGGGGTGCACAGCTTATACAGGCATGCCAACCTTCTGCTAGGTCCTACCCCTCACCTACAATCTATTCCCTTCCAGTCCCTGCTTGCAGGAAGACGAGGACCATACAGGCACACCCTTGACTGGCCCATGTGGCAGTGACAGCCCTTGTGGGACAACCCCCAGGGTCTTTCTTGCTCTGGTAAGCTCTAAGGGTCAAAGACAGGTGCAGAGCTCAAGGACACCCAGCAGGTACGTGATGGCCCATCCATCTCCCTGGCCTGAGCTACACTGTGCCAGACTTTCATCAGGCTGCAGAGGCAGCAACCTCTCTGATCAGTGCAGGCTGGCCCCCTTTCAGAGTTCCCGGTCTTAATCTTTCCCTAGAACTTGGAGATTCAAGCAGCAGAAAATAAAGAACTTTCCATATCTATTCCAGTCCCCACAGCTGTCCTGACTCAAAACTAAAATCCCAATCTATGCCTCATAGAGAAATGGCTCCAGAATCACCACCATCCCTGATTTTGTCATTCCTGGACACCACCATACCCCCACCCACCCACTGGTAGACAGAGCTCTAGGCTTCCAGCAAGACCCCCCTCTTACCCTATTCCTGGGTTTGTCCTACTCAAGCCCATTCCTGTCCGATTGCCATGTGTCACCCCACAGGAGGCAGGAGGCAGCTGTCAGTCGGGCAACCATCACCAGCTGGTGGCCCTGGGCGTGGGGGGCAGGTGAATGGCAGGGCCTGTCTGGCCAGTGGGGCACCTGGCACTGGTGAAGGAGACCACAGGCTGTCGTTAGACAAGACTGGTGAGCGGTTGGCAGACCCTGGCCAGTGGGGCTCAATAGTGCATTGCTAAGCAGAGGGCACAGCCAGTGTGGCTACAGCAGTGAACTGCAGGCAGGGGAGGCAGGGCATGGAGCTGGGCTGGGAGCTTCGAAAAGTGGGTAAGAGGACTGCGAGCAGCTTTAGCCTCGGGGTGGAAACTAAGTGCCCAGGATGGGATGTGTGTGTTAAGTGCTAAAAAGTGGGTATGCATTAAGTGGGGTGGGGTGGGGGGTCACGGGAAGACTGTGGGACAGGCACACAGAGCCATGATGCAGGGAAAGATTCCAGAACACCCAGACATGGCCATTTGTCCCCTCCAGAGTGCCCACACGCTATGATGTCCAAGACAGCCAAGGGGAGTGAGGTAAGGCAAAGCTGCTGGGAGTGTAAAGGAAGCCTGGGCTGGAGCTGGGATGGCAGAGGGGTGTGCGGGCCTCCTCCATGCACCCCGGCCAGAGCTCCAGCAGTGCTGCTCAGCTCCCTCCAGGAGCACCTCAGGCTGCATAGCCGGAGCTGGTCCCCAGAGCACCTCATTCATTGTCCCAGAACCATTTACATCCTTCTCCCCTCCCTAACCCAGAACCCAGACTGGTCCGGTGGCAGATCAGAGCCCCTGCCTGCACCTGAGCTCCCACACTGCTCAGTGACCTTGGGCAAGTCACATTCCCTCAGCGACTGCGGCAATTCTGGCCACTCGTTTTGTGTGTGGTTTTTTTTCCCCTCTGCTAATAATACCTGCCCCAGATAATGCTCAGACTCCCGCAATCCCTGCAAACTGCCAAAGGCATCAAAAGGCTCCCGGTGGGGCCAGATCCGATCAGTCCCCCAGCCCCCACAGCGAGTCCCCCACCACCACCACAGGGGGGCCGCAGAGACATCAAATTTGGGGACAGAGCTGAGTCGGCCTGGGGGCGGGGAGGCATTTGTGTGCAATGCAGGGGAGGAGAGATCAGTTCCTAGCGGCAGAAAGCCTCAAACCCCCGCCTAGCCGGCTTTCTGTCCCATAGCACAGGGTCTAAACTGAGGTGCCCTGGGGGAGACTCCGGTCCCCCGGGTTCTCATATCTACCCTGGCCTAAAGGCTGCACCCCCGACCAAGATCCACTGCCTGGGGGTCCTAACGGCTGTGCCCCACCCAATGGGCACTGACCCCCAACGCTGGAGGCGATTTCTGGTGACAACTGCCACGTGCGGGCAAGGGGGGAGCAGCCGGTCCCGGCATTGCAGAAGCAGCGCCCGGGTACCCCAAGCCCCCCGGCACCGCACCACATCCCACCGCCTCGCCGCAGGGTGCCCACCCCCTTGTCTGGCCCGCGCTCCGGGCCGGGGCGGGGGCGGGGGCAGGCGGCGGGGTCTTTGTTCCCGCTGCCGAAGCGCAGCGGCGGCGACGGCGGCGGCAAAGGGTCCGCGCCCCCCTCACCGGCCCAGCCTGCGCCCGGCGCGCCAGCAGAGCCCGCAGCTCAAGAGGAGGGGGCCGAGGTTGGGGTCCCGGGTGGGGAAAGGGTCCTGGGCCAAAGACCCCGCGCCAGAGGACCCAGAGTGGCTTGGGGCTGAGAGAGGGGCCCGCCCCCTCCCCTGGCGCCCGGGCGTTGCGGCTCCCGGCTGCCAGAGACTTGGAGCGACTTAGCCTGGGCTCCGGCCCCCGCCGCTAGCTCGCCGCAGCTTTACAGCCGGCTCTGGCGTGCCAGCGCGCACACACACACTCACCCAAACCCACACGCTCCACGCGGGGACAGCACAGGGACAGCCCGGGACCCGCAGAGCCGTGCGCACGCACTCCCTCCGGGTGCAGCACACTCCATACCCGCCCCGCGCAGCGTCCGATCCCGTGCCCAACCCGCCGCGCGCCGCCGCCTACCTTTCCAGACGGCGAAGATGCGGGGTCCGCTCCTCGGGTGGCCTTGGGCGGAGGCGGCGGCTGCCCAGAGCAGCAGCAGTAGCCGCAGCAGGAGCCCCGACCGAGCCGGCGGGCCAGGGACGCGGGCGCGCGGTGCGCTGGGGGCGGCACGTCCGGGCGGAGGAGGCGTCATCCCGCGGCCCCGGGAGCGACAGCGGCAATCAGCCGAGACTGAGCCAGCGCCCGGCCGCAGGCAGACCCAAGCGCCAGGAGGCGGAGCCAGCGCTGACCCCACCCCGCCCCGCCCCCGCCCCTCGCAGCCTTTTCTCGCCTTCCTGGCTGTCCTGAGCTGGAGCGGAGCTTCTCGGGGAGCCTCAGCCACCCGCTCCCGGGCAACTCCACGGGGAGAACCCGGCTGCGGACAAGCCAGACTTGCGGTCTTCTGCCAGGAACGGCAGGCCCTATCCCCTCTCTGGGCTTCCGTTCCACTGCACGCACCCCATAAAAAGATCGGCCTAGAAGTCGTGGAGGACCTCTCCAAGGGCGCAAAGGAGTACAACACCCAACAACCTTGCTATGTCCAGCTAAGTGGTTCACACCCTGAGGACTACGGTCCTTGGAGAACGGGTTCGTCTGAGTGGACACGGCTCCCTGCTGAGCCTACCAGCAGGCACAACGATGATGTGTGGGGAGCACTCAGGGACCCGCTATTGCTGTGCCAGGGAGAACACTGGAAATTTTTCATCTTGGCCTGGCTCCTTCCCCTCCCTCTCCTTTCTCCTCCCTTCCCCAGCCAGCAGCCTTCTGGGCTGCCTCCCCCCCCAGCCAGCTGGTGTACTCTCAGAAAATCCAAACTCATTTCCATGTGAGTGGAGGGGGATATGATTAGGAAAGCCCCTTCCCCAAGTAGAAAGGGGAGCATCCCCCATGCCCGGCTCACTGTGGGGGAGGGAGGGTCAGAGCAGCTTAAGGGATCTCTGCCTGCAAAGTGCTTGGCTATCTCAGGCAACCTGACCATTCAGTGGGGACTCCCTGGGGAGCTCCAGGCCCAGACCCCCTGCAGTTACCTGAGCAGCCCAGCCAGCTCTGCCCACAGCGCCTCCTCCCAGCACCACCTGCCTGCCCTTTGCAAAAGGGTCTCCTCTCTCAGACCAGAGAGGGCCCAGACCTACCACCTCCGCTTGTGCCTCAGGGAACCATGAATGGAAAATCCACCCAGCTCAGTAAGTGCTTATCTAGTGTTTACTGGATGTGTAGCCCAAGGAGGGCTGCACTGAGAGGAGACAGGCTGAGGAAGGAGCAGAGGTGAATATCCAACCTCCAGAACTCACAGACCGAACTCTGATTCGCCTACTGCAGACACTAGTGAAGGTAGTGGCTGGGCTCCCCTGGCTGCCCTCTGCCCTGCTCCGTGGGCCCGGGACTGTTCTGTTGTTGCTTTTACCTCCTGGAACCAGGAAAGTTTTGCTCCCAAGGAGTTTGGCTTTCTCATTCCACATGTTGCTTCCAGTTGTCCCCTCCTTCGTTCCTGAGAACTCCAAGGCACCCCAGCAGGCCAGGAAGATAAAATCAAGGTACAGAGACAGTGCAGAGCAAGGTTCCTGGTCCACTGGGAGGAGCCAACAGCCTCATAATGCCCAGGGGCACACTACCCCAGAGAGGGAGGCTGTGGACGGTCTAAGAGCTCCTCACCAGACCTGCATCTAAGCCTGTGCCCCTGAAGCCAGCAGTGCAGCCTGACCCAGGCCAGCCTCTAAGATGGACACTCAGTTTCATGTGCTACACAGGTATGGCCCCCAGTGTCTGTCCTCTCTATGCAAAGCTTGGGCAAACTAAGAAATCACCTGTCTCTGCCTTTTGGAACTAAGAATTCAAATGGATTCAAAATCAATGATAACATTGCCCATGTGCCTGGCAACTCACAACACGTAACCCACATTCACCTACATCATCGCTGCCAGTCCTCCACTCTTCCTCTCACTGAGGGAGGAAGCATAACTCCATTTCAGAGAAGAAAACTGAGGTACAGGGAGGGGCAGGGACGGACCTACCCAAGGTCAACTGGTAAATGGTAGAACGAAGATGGGTTTTCTGACTGCAGTAACAATTGCTAACACTGCGTGCTGTGCCATCTCATAGCCTCATCTAAACTCAATCCTTACACTCCTATGAGATAGAAGCTATTAGTCACCTCCCTTTACAAATGAAGAAATCAAGGCACAGTCCAGGGATGTGAAGTGCCAGGATCGCACAACTGGTTAGAGGCAGGACGGATTGGAATTCAGGTGGTTTCTCAAGGGCCTGCACCCTTGACTGTGGCTGAAGTCTGGGTCCAAACCATCCCCAGAAGGACCTAGACAGGACCCAGGTCACCAGGTGGTGGGCAGGAGGGCAGATCAGGGAATGGGCTCAGTCTCCCAGTCAACAGAGCAGCAGATGGAAACTGGGGTAGATGCCAGATAATTTTTTTCCAGACTTGGGGGTAGCGGGGAAGGAAACAGTGCCGAAGACCATCCTTCCCACAAGTCAGCCAACCTGCGGACAAAGGGCCAGGCCAGATGGCAGCCCACTCTCTTGGTTGGCTGCAGGCAGCCAGGGGAGGAGAGAGCTAGGCTCATGACTTGAGGCAATAGCTTTATAAAAGGAAAGGCAGCTAGACTGTGGGGCAATAGCGGGGAGCAGGCATTATGACCAGAGTTTAGGCATGGACTTTCTTGCCTCAGGCAGCATAGGAAAATCAAGTCAGAATGGCATAGGTGGTATCAGGGGCCTGCCAGCCTCACTGGAGGCCAAGGCTGGCTCTTGAGCCTGGACGGAGAACAGGGGCACAATTCCCATTCACAGCCAGTGATGGGAAGTGGACCAGCAGAGGAAGCAACAGATGTGGATGCTGACATGTCTGATGGGGAGGCACATTCTTGTCCCTCCCTTCCCCATTGAGTCCACATTCAGGGGAGGGAAGAAGGCTTGGAGAAAGAAATGGTGCAGGGCTTCTATCTCTAAGAAAAATGCCTTAAAGAGGCCATTTCCTGAGCCCCATGGACGGGTGAGGCACAGCCCAGTGCAAGAAGGCCCCTTGTGGAATGAAAGAAATGAACACACACAGACCGGAGATTCACGGTCCTGAAGCAGGAGCAGAAGCCCCAGGCAATCTCCCAAATACTCCATCTGAAGCCTCTCACCTTTCAGGGCCCAACCAGGCTTCTCTGACCTCCTCCTCAGCCCTGATTCCATGGCTACACATGGCCTTCACAGTGATCCACCCCAAACAAGAGGCCTGTGGGAGGTAGAAGGATTCCGTGAGGCGGTAACATTTGCAGACGTGAGGTTACCCACACACAGTTCACTTCCTTTCATAGACACGATGATCCAAGAATCCCAGTTCTTAGAAGTAGCTCTCAGAAGGCATTCAATCCCCAACAGCCGCCTCCATGCTAGACCCCACCCCTGCTGTGAGGCCACAGAGCTTGGTGGCCACCCAGGTCTCCTGGCTATTAACAGCAACAACAATTCCTATTGGCTACCACCATTACTACCTAATGCAGGGGGCAGAGACTAGGCAGTGATGACAATGAGGGGAGTGCGTGGGCTGGGGTCTGCAGAACCCTGCCCCGTCTATAAAGCAATTTGGACTCAGCTCCAGTCCATGGAACCATGAAGAAGTATGCCCAGTAGTGAAAGGTAGTGAGATTTTCAACAGAAGCTGAACATTGAGAGGTGGGCGCAGTGGCTCACACCTGTAATCCCAGCACTTTGGGAGGCCTAGGTGGGTGGATCACCTGAGGTCAGGAGTTCAAGACTAGCCTGGCCAACATGATGAAACACCATCTCTACTAAAAAATATAAAAATTAGCTGGATGTGGTGGTGAGCACCTGTAATTCCAGCTACTTGGGAGCCTGAGGCAGGAGAATCACTTGAACCCCGGAGGCAGAGGTTACAGTGAGCTGAGATCACACCACTGCACTCCAGCCCGGGCGACAAGAGCAAAATTCTGTCTCAGAAAAAAGAAAAGAAAATTGAGTCTCTTTTGAAACTCTCACTTTTAAAATATTGGAAAATAATTCAAAAGTTAAAGAGGATGGATACGGGCAAATAAAAACAGGTCTGGGGCCCATACCTGGGAATGCCAACATACCGTGTGTCTGCTGTGACTGTCTCACAGGCATAGGTACAACGGCCACTGTACTGGCCCGGCTCTTGGCAGACCATGTCAGGGGAGGAGTCCTCAGAAGATTCTTCTTAGGCTGCGCAGGCCATGCTTGACCCTCCCCTCAGTGCTCTGACTGTCTGTAAGCCTCAGCCAGGACATTCCCCTCAGGTGCCTGCCTCTTCCTCCTAGGCCAGCTCAGAGATTACCACCTTCCAGACATCTGTTCAGCCCACTGAGATTGCACCACGGCACCCCAGCCTGAGAAAAAGAGCGAAACCCCGTTTAAAAAAAAAAAAAAAAAAGTAAAAATCTGAAGAGGAATATTCAATCAGCGGAGAAGAGACAGATTTTTCTCCTTCTATCAAGGGCACTCAGCTCACCTGAAAACACAAGTCCTCCTGTGCTTTCCAGAGACAGCCCAGCAACATCCTTAGCCCCAAACTTAGCCAACATGGCACTGGGCTTGTGGTGGGAGTGCCACCTGGTGGCCACTCTGGAACAGAGCCGAGTCTTAGCAGAGACTAAGTACATCTCTCTGTCCTACACATACATTCTGCATGCACTTTTGTATGACAGACACTCCCAAAACTTTCTGGAGACAAACTTCTCCCTCCCATTCTATGCCCAAAATCCATCTCTGAGCCTCTATTCTCACTGTCCAAGGTGAGGCAGGGCAGAATCTCATAAACATCATATGGAATCCATCTAGACTAACAAAATCTGACTAGACGTGGCTGGGAGGCCAAAGATTATGTGTCAGCCTAGATACTAACTTAAGCAAGGCCCTGATCAGTCCAAGCCTCTGTTTCTTTGTGTACAAAATGAGAAAAAGGAGCTAAACCTCTGTCTCTTCTCCTGGTCTGTCTTCTCTCTATATCAGAGAGATAAAGCTTTCTCATTCCATCTTCTTCATCTCCTTCTGTAGGATGAATTAAATATGCTTTTAAAGTGATGTTGGCCGGGTGTGTTGGCTCACGCTGGTAATCCCAGCACTTTGGGAGGCCGAGGTGGGTGGATCACCTGAGGTCAGGGGTTCAAGACCAGCCTGGCCAAAATGGTGAAACCCTCTCTCTACTAAAAATACAAAAATTAGCTAAGAATGGTGGCGCACGCCTGTAATCCCAGTCACTTGGAACGCTGAGGCAGGAGAATCACTTGAACACAGGAGGTGGAGGTTGCAGTGAGCCGAGAGCAAGCTGTTGCACTCCAGTCTGGGCAACAAGAGCAAAACTCCATCTCAAAAATAAAATAAAATAAAAAATAAAGTGATGTCCATAGGAGAGAAGATGTCCCAGGACCCTCCCAGCTCTGATGTGATCCTTGAGGCTGCTGGGGCACTTCAGTGAGGAGATACACATGCACAAGTGTGGTCACCCACAAACAGTTCACGTTCCTTCATGAATACAGTGATCCAAGAACCTCAATTCCTGGGATTAGGAGTGGCTCTCAAAGGGCATTCAGTCCTACCTGAGAGCCACTCACAAGACTCCTTATGGCGGCAATGCAGGTTCTGCTTACAGACCTCCAGTGATGATGAGCTCCCTCACAAGCCAGCCTTGCCCATCTTGTTTAGCTCTGACAAACAGCCTTCCCCCCCAGCGGAAGACTCCCAGTGGTCCTAAATCTGCCCTCTGTGGCCGCAAGGACCATGACTAATCCCTCTTCCTGGAATAGAGCCCTTCAGTTATTTCACAGAGATCATGTCCTTCTAAATCTGCTCTCTATTCAGGGTAAATAACCCCAGTTTCAAATAAGTCCCTTGTGGGGCTTTCCTTGAGAGGCTCTCGAATCCTGGTTGACTTCTAAGACACAGTTGTTGGTCATTTAACAAACTTTTACCGACCCCTCCTAGGTGCTAAACAGTCCAGACTGCGTCTCTCTTTCAAAGATCAGGCCTCAGATCAGAACACAGCATCTAGGGTGGAAGCTGAGCAGTAAACGGCTGAAAGACTGGCTTCCTTCCTCCTTATTCTAGCACCTCTAAAGGCACTGTTACTGGGTTGAGACACCCCGTTGTTAAATCCTGTTCATCTTAGCTCAGGGGTATCCCTGGGCCAATTCCCAGCCATCAGTAGTGGCCCTCTGGGATGCTTATTTGAGAAAGAGTATTGAATCTGGGCCCAGGAGAAGAAATGAGACCCCATCCTGCATAAGAGCAATTAATATTCTGGTCCCCACTGCAGGATCTTAGACTTCCCTTGGTCCTGTCTTTGTTAGGGTTACTTCGTTGCCTGGGCCCTGATGCCATCTAGAACATTCACAAGCCCAGCTTTGAGTGCCTGGCATCTCTGCTACACACACAGTCAATATCCACTTATAGAAATTGAGGGAAAATGTCAAACAAGGCACAACTGATGCTCCAAGAAGTTAGGCCATATGTGGAAACGCAATCTGAACCTCAGTCTGACTTAGAAGCCTAAGTCCCCTCCAAGACCGAAGCTGCCACTCCCAAGGTAAGTGGCTAGCAGATCCTTCAGCCAGCCAGGCACAAGGCCCCAGGTGGGTGCACTGATGGAGTCATGCTGACACGATCCCCCCCAAGCCCTAGAAAGGCCACTTCTCCGGCATACAGGAAGCACTCATCTGTACATGGGACTAATAATATCTACTTTTCAGAGTCATTATGAGATTAACTAAGATGGCACATGTGAGCGCCTAACTCAATGCCTGGCACAGAGAGGGTGCTTGATACATAAACACTGCTGTGCTGTGTTGCTATTAGTATTAGCTAGTTTTGCCAAGATAGAGTAGGCCAGTGGCTGGGTTGCCACGAAAGCATTTCAGTCGTGGAAGAAGTTGAGTTCTATTCCCAGAGATCTCAGAGCCTACAAGAGTGAGACAGGCCCAGGCCCAGGGGAACCAGGGGCACAGCTGAACTGACCTGAGCCTAGCCCAGGGCCAGACGGGACCCCACCTGCTGGAGAGGCTGGGTAAGCAGAAAGGGGGAGGCCTGAATAAACTCCCCGACATCCTCACCAAACACTCACCGCCAAAGTCTGTGGCAACAGCAACAAGAAGCCACCTCGGGGTAGGGCTCCAAGAGCTTGGTCTGGGGCCCAGGCCAGATGGGGCTGAGGCGAGGAGCAGATCTGGGGCCCATGTGCCCAGCAAGCTGTGCCAGCCCAGCCCATACCAGCCCAGCCAAATTTGAGTTATATCAGGAGAACGGATCTGTTAGAAAACTCACCCATCTCTACATATTTGCATATTCTATTTCAGGGTCTTTTCCTTTTTTTCCCTCAGCTTCCTAGAAAAGTTCTTGTGATCACTTCCAACTTCACCTCTGCTGAACTGCAAAAACTCACACGCAATCCCATCTCTCCTCTAACTACGATCCTGTCTCTCACCAGCAAGGCCCCCTGCCCTCTCTGTGTCCACTGCCCCTCACCTATTCAGTCCTCAACCCCTGCTATCTGGCTCCAGGTCCGTTGGAATGTCTCCCCAAGGTCACCATGGCACAAGTCGGCAAATCCAAGGTCAGCCCTTCTGTTACTGGCTTGTCTGTGGCATCTGACCCCACTGAGCATGCCCTCATTGTCCGGTTCCTTCCCATCACTCGGCTTTGCTGGCTCCTGCTCTCACCTTCCCAGAAGCAGTGGCTCCTGCCCCCGCTCCACGTCTCACATCTATCAGTCACCACTTCCTATAAAGCTGAACTCCTCAGTGGGTATTCCTTTTCCTCTACCTTTCTCTGAAAAGCTTAATTGCCTTCCCACATGACACAGGCCCAATCTTCAGCTTAGAACTTCCTGGTTACTACCTCAGCCCAAAGACATCCAACTGTCTCTAATTATGCACATCCCCACCTGGCTGTCCCATGGCACCTCATTCCAAATCGTCACCCCAGCCCCTTATTCTTGCTGCTGCACCACCATCCGCCCGCTCACATCCTGCCTGCCTCCCCACTCTCAGCGCCCAGATCGAGCCTGTCCTTCACACCTAACAGCCTCCCTCCACCCAGCTCCCCTGCAGCGGCTCCAGTTGAGGCCCCCACCGTGTCCCATCTGGAGGATCCAGCCAGCCTCCTCGCTGGTCGCCTTCCCCCAGTCTCACTTCCCACACATCCAGCCTCCACACAGCTGTCAGATTATCTCACACACAGATCTGGTCCCCCACTGCCCTGCCTGAAGCTGCCCCAGGGGTGCTCTTTGCCCACAGGCTAAAGCCCTAGTTCCTCAGCCGATCTAAGCCCTCATCGCCTCCTATTCCTCCACACTTCAAAGGCCAAGGGCAGTGGGAGGAAGGGCGCCGGCTCTGGAGTGAGACAGACTCCAGAAACTCAGGTTTGCTGAGTTTCTGGGCCTGCTCGTCTACTCCCCACTCACGAGACTGTGGAGAGATGATTTCACCCCTTGGAACCTTGGTGTCCCCATCTGTTCAGCGGAGACAACAGTAGACTCACCGTTCCCAAGGATCTGATATCCGTTCTAAGTCCTAAAGCTCTCCACCTCCTCCTCTCCTTCCCCACTGCCACGCTGCCAGGTCAGCCTACCGCAGTTCTAAGTGGATCACTGCCGCAGCCTCCTCCCCGGCTCCCTCGCGCTTGCCCACCCCCAGCCTTCTACTCCCAATGTAGTCCCCGCACAGCGGCCAGAACGACCTTTCTAAAGTACGCACTGGACTCTCCCCCCGGACTGCAATTCTGTGATGCCCATTGCCCAGGGTAATGGCTGAACTCCTTACATGGCTTCAAATGATCTAGCCTCTGTCCACCCACTTGCCTTGCTAGCCAGCCTGACACAGCTACAGAAGCCAGATTTGCTCCCCACTCCCAGGCCCTCGGTACATACACCTTTCTGCTCAATTCTCTTACCCTCCAGGTCTCAGGGTAGTGCCATTTTCTCCATGCTTTCCCTCACCCTCACACCCCACCCCCAGCCCACGTTAGCCTCGCTCCCTGTGAGCACCACAGCCCCTGGACTTGCCTGGCCCAGTTCTCATTAGACATAAACATCTGTTTGTCTGTCTTACCAACAACACAGCTCTGTCAGAGCAAGGATACCTTCATGTTTACCCATCACAGAGTAGAGCCTCAGTCAGTGTCGGAAGGATGAAATGGGGCTGGGTGGAGTGGCTCACACCTATTATCTTAATACTTTAAGAGGCCGAGATGGGTGGATCGTCTGAGGTCAGGAGTCTGAAACCAGCCTGACCAACCTCATCTCTACTAAAAACACATACATTAGCCGGCTGTGTGGTGTCCACCTATAGTCCCAGTTACTCGGGAAGCTGAGGCAGGAGAACTGCTTGAACCCAGGAGGCAGAGGTTGCAGTGAGCCAAAATTGTGCCACTGCACTCCAGCCTTGGCAACAAAGCGAGGCTCTGTCTCAAAAAAAAAAAAAAAAAAGGAAAAGAAAGAAAAGGACAATGGTGACGAAAGAGTCCTTGGCTCATGGAAAGCCCCAGGCTCAGTGGGGCACTTATCAGACTCAACACAGACTACTCACAACATGGCTGCAGGAAGCAAAGCCAACTTGCCAAGCCCCTGGAGGAAAGAGCCAACAAAGAAGGGAAAGGGAAACCGTGGGGACGCCTCCGTTCTGGGAAGAAGTATAACTGGTACTGGGGGTTGGTCCAAGGGATAGGGCAGGGTGACCCAAATGTTCCACAGCATAATGGGGTGGGGGAGTTAAGGAACCCCAACACCTTTGAAGGCAGTCCTCAGGGGCAGGGTGAGAGCTGCCACAGAAAGGAAACCAGCTCTGGGCAGGTTGTATCATGGGCATAGAAAGGGCTGTGTCAGCCCATTTGACCAAGACACCCACGAGGATGGGACTGGCCTTTGCTTCCACCACAAACAAGCAAGAGACACTGTGTTCAAAGACAGAGCTTCCTGGTCTTTTCTCCCAACCACAAGTAGGCAGCTGGGCTCCAGGCAGACCACTGAGGCACACAGAGGCCTGGCACTGAGAAGCCCAGAGAGTTCTGAGTCTTTTCTGTCAATCCAAATACACAGAAATTTCTCAAGTTTTCTGGAAGAGGCAAAGAATAACGTGCTGTTCAGGCCATACGCGGACTTTAAGGGTATCACTGATATATCAGAGATAATCCAGAGAAAACAGGATGTACTGGGGACCCAAAACCAGGACAGGTCAAACGGGCAAGTCAATGATCCACCATGGCATTCTGTAAGTAACTAAAGCCCTAATGTAGAATTCTGTAAGTAATTAAAACTCAGGTAGAAGGGAAAGCAGGTTTGTTCTGAGTGGTTCCTTAGAGCAGAGGGTTCCTTAGACCAAGGGGTAATGCCCCAGCGAATAGTTAAAAGGACAAAAGAGCTGTCATTGTAAATGGTAAACTTTTTGCCGCTGGAGGAGACAAGCGGAAACCAAATGACCACGACTGGGAATGTGGAGATGAAACGTCTGCCAAGGCACAGGGCAGGAACAGACCTCTGAGCCCCTTTCCACCATGTTAGTTCCCCAGTGAACCAAAACACCATGTGAGGGGAAGAAGTTTTTTCCCAGCAAAGTATTGAAGACACGTCTGCGACGCCGCAGGGGACACCACAGGGAACGCAGTGCCAAGGGGAACGTGAGTGAGCACAGGCAGATGGAGCAGCAGCTTGGGGGTTGGTGCCCTCTCTTCAATATTAAAGCTGAGCCCTGTTCATGCTGGTGTTGTTGTTTAATATTGCTATTTAACTGCTCTTGTATTTATGCCTTCAGGACAAAGAGGGCCCTGCCCCCTGGCAAAGCTCTGAGGCCCGGCTTCTGGCATCATTACCGAACAAGCGTCAAAAATGCTTGGTGAGAGTAGGCTGGGGGGAGGACAAGGAAATCTCTGCAAGCCATTGAGAGAGAGAGAGAAATGTGGAAGGCAAGCTCCCTCCATTTGCTTCCCCTGAAAGTCCACCCAGCCACTCCCTAGACTGTGGATGTCCCAGAAGCACAAGCCTCTTCTGGGCATAGCTGTAATCCAGCAGTCACCCTGAAGACTGGGTGGCAGCCCTGCCTAGCCTTCGGTACATCCTGAAGCTGCCAAACTCCAAAGCCCCAAAGAGTCTGGGGCTACTGCTGGAAACTTCTCCCAGAAGTGAACATGGTATCTCATAGCATCCCATAACATAGGGCCTAAAATCCTCCACCCAGGGCCCAGAACCAGGGGCCAGCCCTGCTCTCTGATGCCACAACATCAAAACCAGCACACCTTGCTTGTCCCACTGCCTCCACCGACTCAGGTAAGCCAGAAAGGTCAATCACTGGACAAAGCAGGATAGCTGACCATCAGGTATATTGGGGAAGGGAGAGATGGAGGCCCCTTCATGAGTGCCTCCCATGGGCAGCAGCCTCTACAACTTGCTGGGGGTTTGGGGGAAGCAGGGAGTTCATGGGGCTCCTCCAGCAAAGATGAGCTCCAGGGCCGCTTGGATGTCCCCGCCGGTGGCCTGCAGGGCCCGCAGGCTCAGCTCATCGTCCTGGATGCCCATGTCACGTAGCTGCTGCAGCTGGGGCTGCCACTGGCTCTGTGGAAAGACAGGTGCAGGCAGAAGCTGTTAGCTAGGATCCCAGTGAAGACGCACTTAGGTCTGCGCTTTCAGGGGAAGGAAAGGAAGACGGGCGAGTGCCCAGCAAAGCTGCTGATGCTGAGTTCCACAGAACACAGTGCTTCTAGGAAGACTTAAAAGATAGGCTTGAGGTTTAAGAGAACAAACCCAAAGTTTTACAATATAAAAAGGAAATCTTGGCATAAGGATCAAAAGAGAATGTACAATGACTCACTGTCTGAATTCCAAAAGGCGGAATTACTTTCTTTCTCTTGCTATGTGTACACACATATCAGCAGGATTTTGCTCTTTATGTGATGAATGCTACAGATTTTTTTCCCAGTCTATTGTTAGCCTTCGGACTTTGCTTCGGTTTTTTGTTTGTTTTGGTTTGCTATGCAGAAATCTTCACCTTTTTTTAAAACGTCTTAAATGTTTGTGGTATATAGTAGCTATATCTATTTGTGGAGTGTAAGTTTTTTTTTTTTTTTTTTTTTTT
>NW_022436995.1:15037651-15050014 GCF_009761245.1 Sapajus apella
TTTTTCGTATTTTTAGTAGAGACGGGGTTTCACCATGTTGACCAGGATGGTCTCGATCTCTTGACCTCGTGATCCACCCACCTCGGCCTCCCAAAGTGCTGGGATTACAGGCGTGAGCCACCGCCCCCGGCAAGATTTTTTTTTAATTTTCACTTTTACAAACTCAAAATGCCTAACTTTTATTTAACGGCTCCTGGATGCTGAGGTTCAGCCATGAAAGCCCTTCCCTACCATAAGGATTTGAAGAAATTCACCCCTATTTTCTTCTAGTATTTTCATAGCTTCATTAGCATCTCTGTTTCATGACAGGAGGGACTTGCACAATTTAGGGAAAACAATGTGTTCACATGTGAAAAGAAGGCAGTGCAAAGGGGAAGGAACACAACGTCAAAGGGGCAGGCAGGGGTAAGAATGCAGAAGGCTTAAAAAAAAATCCAGACATCAATCTGAATTCACTTTACAGGCCAGGTGGAGCCCGTGAAAGCTTCTGAGCTGGGGAATAAAGTAAACAGGCATCTGGCAACAGGGGAAATGCAAGAATGGAAAAGACAAGTTGTTCACACATCCGGCTCCTATTCCCTCACGGTCTGTAAGGACCACATGGAGCAGTGAAAATCACACAGGCCTGAGCCCTGTCGTTAGGTCTTCATGGCCTTATGACCCCAGACAAGTTCCAAGAATGATGCTCTACCCACAGGCTTCCTGCGTGGAATAGAGGAAAACATACGTGAAGCAAACCGCTCAAGTGTGGAGCTGTGAATGACAATGCTGGCCCCTTAGGTCTTCCACTTAGCTGCTAGGATAAACTTTCCCCTCCTTAAAGCCTCGCATGGGCCGGGCGTGGTGGCTCACACCTGGAATCCAGCATTCTGGTGCGTACCCGTGGTCCCAGCTACCCAGGAGGCTGAGGTGAGAGGATCACCTGAGCCCAGGAAGTTGAGGCTGCAGTGAGTTGTGATCACACCACTGTACTCCAGCCCCCGCAAAAGTGTGAGACCTTGTCTCAAAAAATAAATAATAAAAGCCTCCCATGGCTCCCCACTGACTGCTACATCAAGTCATCAAGTCTAATCTCCTCAGGCTGGCATTCAAGCCCCTCGCATACAGGCTCCTGCTCTCTTTCTCTGGCCCCATCTGCAGATCTTCTACACTGGACACTGCATCCTAGCCTTATAGTTTTGAGTATGTCACATTTACCTCCACACATGTGCACAAACGGGTAGCTGCCTTCACCTGGAAATCATCCCCTTCCTACTTCAAACACCCATTCCCTGGCTAGCTAACTTCTAACTAATTCTTTTGACAATCAGCTTAAATACCCCTCCCTCAGAAAAGTTTTGTCTTGACCTTGGCCCTCACTTCAAAAAGCTGGACTTCTTGTCTTGTTGCTCCCCAGCTCAGTACATGCCTGGTGCAGGGATGAGAACCAGCTTTCCCCTAGCCCAGCATCTGGACTCAGGCCTAGTATACACATGCTCAGTCAATGCGCACGGAATGAATGAACGACTGAAATGGCCATGACTGTCAAAGCCAGGTGGTCTAGGGAGTCAGGCCATGGTCACTAGGGGCAGGAGAAGCTATAGCGACCACTGTGTATGGTCTGAGAGGGTGCCCTTGCTGGGAACACTCTGCACCTGCTCCACTGCCATGCTCCAGCTGTTCCTAGAGTGAAGCATGCCACGTGTGAAGGACCACCAGAGAGCAAAAAAAAAGCTCGGCATCCAAAGTAACAAGGACGTCACATGGAAACCAGGAGATGGGGAAGACTGACCTGGAGGCTGGGCTGCCCAGAGGCCTGCAGGGCATGCTGTAGGGCTTGGCTGAAGAGATCATTGGTGATGGGCGTCCCTGACTGGACACCAGAGGACATTGGTGAGGTCCCTGAGGAATGGCCCTAGAGACAAATCAGTGGTCAGTGCCACCCTCAGGAGCCATCTCAATCTTACAGCAGACACCCGCTGTTGTCATATCACCCCACAGTGCTCCTGAAGAACCCAACTTCTGCCTCCTAACAAGGGCCTGCCATGAGGCAACCAACAAAGGTACCTAGAAGCTCTCTATGCAGGCAGGAAAGGTTCCATTCTCTTCTGCACCGAGCCCCTTGTCCCAGCCTAGGACCTCAGCACTGGGAGAGATGGCCTTGAAAGCTGAAGTGCCTTGTCACCCAGAAATGCTTGAGCTGGTGATATCTGCTCCTGTCAGGGATTAGGAAGGGCCCACTGTGTGAGGGGAAAGTCTTCTGAACTAATAGGAGGACCTATTCAGGACCATGTTAAAATCTAGATTTCTGAGCCCTCAAGGCAAGTGAAGGGGAGGTCACTCAAGCTGCAGTAAGAAATCCCCACCAGAACTCCAAGGTTCAGCTTAAACCAATCTAGCACTAGGGTCAGCAAAGGCAAATCTACTCTACTGCTGGGAAGCTTGTCCCTGGGGGGCCCAGCCTTGATCTTCCCAGCCCTGTCTTCATACCTGGGTGCCAGGAGTCGGTGTGTGAGAACTGCTCTCCGGAGTGCTGGCCAGGGCCAGGGCGGTGGCCAGCTCACTCTGGGTGATGGGCCGGGGCCCAGCAGCTCCGCTGTACCCCAGGGAGGCTGGGCGGGAGCTGGGGGTGCTGCTGGAGGGTGTGGATCTGGTGCTCTGGAGAAAGAAGACACTCAGAATCAGGGAAGCATTACTGTGAAACTCCCAGATGAACTCCAGCCCCCCCCCACCCCCCGAAACAGTTCTTGGGGAAACTCTTAAGCTCCCAGGTTCAGAAAAGAATCCAAAAGGAGAAATAGTACGACATGGTCTTGGCCCCACAGTGGCCTGTGTCCACCTCCCAGCCTTGGGAGTTCCAGGTCCCAGGAAGCAGCTCATTCCCAGCACCATCTCCCCCAAATGTCAGGCAGGCAGGCCACTTACTGGGTGAAAGTCATCCTCATCATCCGAGAGCCCTTCAAACAGGAAGCCACCTGGAGGAGGACGAACAGATTTCAGGGGGAAGAACAGAAAGGCACAGGCGCAGCTCCAGAATCTCAGCTCAAGTTACTCTCCAAATTCATATTTTCATCTCTCCCCTCGGAAAATTACAGGACAGATGCACTTCCTGACTCAAACTGAGAGTTCCCGAGGAACGCCCTCTGCCAACACTATACATAGCTGCTGAGTAAAGCAAATTCCTGGGCCACTGCCGGCTCCTGAGGGGCCCACATTACGCTTTTCAGGGGCTCACCTGGCATATCCCTATATGAGCTGGAGGGCATGCTCCGGGAAGAGGAGTCAGTTCCTGGCATTGGGGCACTGCCTGCTACCGAGTGCAGAACCAGAACAATGGCATTCACGAGGGCTGGGTGAGCAGGCACCAACCTAGGAGAGAAGCAGGAAGAAACCCAAGGGTGGCTCAGAAAGAGCACCCTCAGCCATGACAGGAGTTCTGGGTGCCCCCTCAACAATGCAGCCACCTGTGCCTGCCCTCAAATTCCTCAATCTTCAGCATCTTCCGCCAGGAAGCTTTATCTTCCTGTTGA
Source organism: Sapajus apella (assembly GCF_009761245.1). Classification (NCBI taxonomy): domain Eukaryota; kingdom Metazoa; phylum Chordata; class Mammalia; order Primates; family Cebidae; genus Sapajus; species Sapajus apella. Next base: position 15,041,161 of record NW_022436995.1, read on the forward strand.
TCTGCCCCAAGCAACAGAAGCAAGGCCTTTAGTTCCTGGGATCCACCACAAACTCTTCACCCTCTATGCAGGCAAGGCATGATGGAAAAGGTGCAGCCTGGGAGGCTCCGGGTTCTGGCCTGAGCACATGAGGAGCCTCTGGTCTATGTATCACTACTACATCAGGCAACCCTGGACAGGTGCCTTTTCTTCCCAGGGTGGGGCTGTTTTCTTCACTTGCAAAATAAGAGGACACGTCCCTTCCAGCTTTGACATTTTACAGATCTACACACCTGCTTCTCCTTTCCCCAGCTTAAAATTCTAGAAAAGCTCCCTAATTTCTACCAAACGAAACCTAAACTAAGCCTGGCAGGCAAAACCCTTTCCCTCAGAATCCTGCTTCCTCCCAACACCCTTGACAAAAGCCCTGATCTTGGACTTTGCTCCTTCTCACCCCCTCACATATTTAGAGGGTAGACTGAGTGATAGGCTGTGGACGGGCTCCCAGAGCAGACTGCAGGGTGACAATTAGGCTTCTGGCCTGAGCACATGAGGAGAGAGAAGGTACCCTCTAATATGACAGGTACACTTACGTATCAAGCATATTGGGATCAGCGAAGACGGAGAAGAGGTCCTTGTCTTGGAGAACCCCTGAAAGAGAGCAGAGCTCACCTCAGAGAAAGGAAATTGGCCAGATCCAGGAGGGAGAAGAGGCTTTGGGTCTCAGAGCAACCAGCTCAATGGGGACACAAGACCACAAGCCAATCTTCATGAGAAGTAAAGGAAACAAAGACCCATTCAGGCACTCCCCATCTTGCTCTAGTGAGGATGATCCCCTGCTCTCCACCTCCCCCTGCACTTAAGTCACATCACAGGCTGGGTACCAACACACCTGTCTCTTTCCCTGGTATCTCTGGGTTCTTCTCTTACTCAAGGTGTGCAGGATGTCTTCTCTGATTGCTAAGATTTGAGCTAACTGCTGTCCTCATTTGGCATCCGCATACCCTTATTTATGATGTTAGGCCATTATCTCTCCGTGGGACTGACAGCTCTTAAAGGGTTGGGTATATTAAACACACCTTGATTACTCTTTCTCTTCCCACAAGACCAGTGACTCTTCAAAAGATGGTCCAAGTCTCTTTAGAGGAATTGTCTTCTCCTGTTCTCTCCTTTTCCAGCAACTCCTATCTCCTCAAATTCAATCCTGCACTTACCAAGAGCAATGGGGTCACTGCTGAGGCCTGGGGTGGCCACAATGATCTGATCCAGAGATTCCTTATTGCTGAGCATCTTAAAGACCTGCCGGAGAAATGGGGAGGGCTGAGCACTCTAACCAGCTCACTGCACTCATCAAATGCCCACACTCTGCCGAAGGACTTCCTCCCTCTAAGTATTTGCATGTACATCACCACAATGGAACAACAGCCCTGGAAACAGATGAACCTCTTTTTCCTCTAAGATCATAGCTTACTGGAGGGGAAACAAACAATTAAAAAAAAAAAAAAAAAAAGGCAAGACCACAGTAAACCTTCAATCTCCGTGCTCCTTTTCCCCACCTACAGTTTAATGCTTCCAAAATAAAAGCTCTCATTACAAGCCTGATAACAAAGGTTTCTCTAGGTTCCAAAAGTCCTTTTCAATCTCTGTACAATTATTATATCATATTTGTGTATATTGCTGAGTTCACAGCTGCACTAATTTTGCCTCTCAACTCCCCTACAGAAAGACATCAGCCCACTTTCCCAGTGAGGACATCTAGGTCAAGGGGCGGTAAGCAGGCAGTTCAGCCGAAGTCAAAGAATGAGGCCCAGCAGAAACAGTGTGTGGATCATTCAGCTGTCACCATACGGGCAGGTTGTATCATTATCATTAGAGAGAATCAACAATGCCTGACTGCGACATGCTCTTTGGGGAAAGACAGGGCTCTACTGAGGCCCACAGACATGGCAAAAACTCCCCAAGGAACTCTTGGTTGCCACGGCAACGGGCTTCCAGCTCCCACTCCACACCACTCGCCAGCCAGCGTTCACACCCTCTCCTACAGTCCTGGCTGGGGGCTGCCGCACACACTCACCGCCTCCCTGTAAGAGGAGCTGCTGTGCAGGGCAGTGTGCAGTACCCGGAACTCTCTCATGGCAGCCACTTTGTCCACAGGTTCTGGGGGACAAGACACCCAGAGTTACCCCACAGTGCAGGACCTGTCTCTGCCACAGACATGGCAACATCACTTCAGCATGTGCCAAGGAGTAGCCTGGTCTGTGCATTCCCTTCCCTCATTACCCCTTAAGAATGGGAGTGCACTCAGAAAAACCCATTTGTGCCACAGATGTGAAAGCTGCTAGTAAGCATCCTTACATTCGTGTGTAAGCATGTTCCACAGATAAAACAAACACACACATTTAAGTTCCTGCAGAGGAGAATCTTACCACATGAAAGATAGTGCTCTGATCAACATCCCACTGCAGGAATTCTAGATAATTACGTTTGTTTTTCGGGGGTTTTGCTTTTGTTTTTCAGACAGTCTCACCTCTTGCCCAGGCTGGAGTGCAGTGGCGTGTTCTTGGCTCACTGCAACCTCCACCTCCCGGGTTGACACGATTCTTGTGCCTCAGCCTCCCAAGTAGCTGGGATTACAGGTGTGCAACACCACTCCTAGATAATTTTTGCATTTTTTTTTTTTTTTTGAGACAGAGTCTTACTCTGTCGCCTAGCTGGAATGCCGTGGTGCAATCTCAGCTCACTGCAACCTCCGCCTCCTGGGTTCAAGTGATTCGCCCACCTCAGCCTCCTGGGTAGCTGGGATTATAGGTGCCCGCCACCACACCTGGCTAAATTTTGTATTTTTTGTAGAGAAGGGGTTTCGCCAGCCTGGTCTCGAACTCCTGACCTCGTGATCCACCCACCTCAGCCTCTGAGAGTGCTGGGATTACAGGTGTGAGCCACCATGCCCAGCCAATTTTTGTATTTTTAGTAGAGATGGGTTTCACCATATTAGTCAGGCTGGTCTCGAACTCCTGACCTCTCAAATGATCCATGTGCCTCAGCCTCCTAAAGTGCTGGGATTATAGGCATGAGCCACCAAGCCCGGCCCTGGGTCACACTTTTTAAAGCATTTTCACCAAGGACTACTGCTTATGACTGTACAGACCGTGTACAACTCCAGGGGCACCACTCCCAAAGCAAGGTGAAGAGCACCCCTGGGGTTCAGTGTGGTAGCCACATCCTTATCGAGAGTCCTGATTATGAGGCTGTCTTTTGAAAAACAGTCATCCTAAGTAAATGGCCCAATTTATTCATTCAATAAACATATACTAAGCACTTACTCCATGCCTGGCTTTGGGCATGGAACTAGAATGTGAAAAATAAGAATCCCTGCCATCAGGGAACTCTCAGGGCAGTAAAAGAAATGAGACTAGATCAAACATACAATTACAAAATGCCATGCTGAGGACCTCAACAGAGATGTGGATCCCAGCTAGGGCACCAGGAACACAAAGGCAGGCAGCCTTTGAGAGGGAAGGTGAACACAGACAGCCGCCTCCCATGGGAAAGGGGCATCAAAGAGAGAGCCGATATTTACTGGGGGGTGAAGGTATTCCAAGCCTAAATGAGAACATGTGCAAAGGCATGGGAGAATAAAAGAATGTGGTGCTTTCAATGAATAGCAAGTCATTCTTTGTGGCTGGAGCTCGGGGTACACACCCCTGCTCAAACAGCAGGCTAAGGTAGGGTACCGAAGGGCTTTGTAACCTGCTGTGGAGAACCACCAAAGCGATCCAGGTGGGAAGAGAGACAACAACGGGTTCTCCTCCTACAGGCTTTACTCTAGTGGAAGAACAAAAAAATGTGATTCCTTTGTGAAGAAAAGCACTCAAGGAGAAAATATCTAAAACACTGTCACAAAACAGTTTCTTCACAGATCTAAAAGTTTATTTTAACCTTCCAATAAAAAGGCCATTTGTTTCAAAAATAATCCTCCAGGTAGAAGGTGGGAGGAAAAGGACTCTTAATATCTTAAGCCAGTATTCAGCTAAGAGTCAGGGCTGTCTCTGTAAGATCTCTGAGCTAAGTTCATCCTTTGGAAGTGGAAGGCAGCCAGCCCAATGGAAATGGTTTTCCTCTTGAGCCAGGAAAACCCCTGGTCCATATCCCAGCTCTTGCGTTAGTTTTCTAAGTAGCTGACCTTGAATAAATGCCTTTCTAACCCTTTTCTTCCTCCATAAGATGCTAACGCTATTACCTACACTGCAGGGCCACTGTAATGATTAAATGAGGTATAAAAGGGAAAAAACTTGGCTCACAGTAGCCACAAATGTTTTCCTTCTGTCAATGCCCTCTAGCCAAAGAGCTGAGGGGCATACCTGTATTTAAGCAAGCTGAGTTTACTGCTCAGTAAGAAAGAAGAACGCATACCATAGGAAACCAGGGGCTGTCTCAGTAAGAGGATATTAAAAAGGACTTCTTACAGGATTTTGGTTTTGTCTGGGTGATCTGGGGAGAAATTTAAGGAAGTGAGGTTTTACTCTGGAGAGGATGCTTTCAAGCAGTGGGAATGATTTTATAATTGAGTATCTTAGTAACTCTTACCTAGAAGGAAGGAAAACTAGACCAAGGTGGAAGCTGTACTGGCAAAGAAGCAGCTGTTACTCTCATGAGCTGAGATAGAAAGATACTTGGTCACTTTTGTGGTTTGGATAATGCTCATGGCTTTGTTTCTGTTCAGCAATGATAGGGATCTTGTTTTTGTCTTAGCCCACAGTGGTCTCAGAGTGGGCTTGACTGATATTAGTGAGCTATACAATTGCTCATGTTCCCCAAAAGGACTCTAAGGCCTGGCTGTGAGTGCCTGGATGTCAGGGGTTCCCTTTCTCTTTTTCACTTCCCATCAGGGTATGAAAGACATTTTTGTCTTTTATGGTTAGAACTGAAAAGGGGGTAAATTTCAAACTGATAACTAGTCACAGCAATCATGAACATTATAAAAAGATGTCAACCTGCCAGTTTAACAAAGGTAATCTCTTTTACACAGCTTAGCTTTATTCTTGGGGAGGCTTTTAAGACATAAATGCAAAATCTAAATCATGAATTCCAAGCAGCACCTTCTATTTATAAACCAAAAAGGCATCCGAGGCTTTGTATATTTTCTCCAAGAGCTATTTAAATATTCTTTGAATATTTTCAGGAAAATAAATTACCAGTGTAGCAAGAGCAGTTAGCTGACTGAACAAATCAACACCTGAGGCAGTTTGTAGGCAGATTTGTTAAGAAGGGAACAAACTGCAATATTAGAAAAATCCCAAATGTTGGCCGGGCACGGTGGCTCATGCCTGTAATCCTAGCACTTTGGGAGGCTGAGGCGGGTGGATCACAAGGTCAGGAGATGGAGACCATCCTGGCTAACACAGTGAAACCCTGTCTCTAATAAAAATACAAAAAATTAGCCAGGCGTGGTGGCACACACCTGTAGTCCCAGTTACTCAGGAGGCTGAGGAATAATTGTTTAAACCCCAGGGGCGGAGGCTGCAGTGAGTCAAGATTGTGCCACTGCACTCCAGCTTGGGGACAGAGAGAGACTCAGTCTCAAAAAAAAGAGAAATCCCAAAAGTTTCCAGCTTTTCTCTGAGAACAGCAATAACAGCAAAAGGATACAAAGTTGACTTTGTATCACTGAAAAATAAACTGTTAACTTGAAGGAGTTTAAGTAGACAAAAACTCCCTATCCCATTAGAAAACAATGGATAATGAATTTAGAAAATGGAGACACTCTGGGAGGCTGAGGTGGGGCAGATGGCTTGAGGTCAGTAGTTCAAGACCGGCCTGGCCAACATGGTAAAAACCCATTTCTACTAAAAATACAAAAATTAGCCAGGCATAGTGATGCATGCCTATAATCCCAGCTACTCAGGTGGCTGAGGCATGAGAATCACCTAAACCTGGGAGGTGGAGGTTGCAGTGAGCCGAGATCGAGATCGTGCCACTGCACTCCAGCCTGGGCAATACAGTGAGACTCTGTCTCAAAAAAAAAAAAAAAAAAAAAAAATGATAGAGAAACAAATCTCCTTCCATTAGTGATGCTAGTAGTAAAAAGGTCAAAATTGGACTCTGTTTATCAGTATGGTCTAATCCAATACGTAATAAAGATATCGTTTATCATCAGCTCAGTAAATCATCCCTTTGTTCCACCCAGGCTTGGGCCTCAAGAACACACAGACCTTCCCTTGCAAATATTACAGAAACTTTGCCTAAGGGCCAACACTCACTCACCCGGTTTTTGATCAGGTTCGGGCCAGGACTTTCGCAGAACATGGACAGTGGACCCGGGTTGAATGCCATAGAAGTCAAGTGTCTGGTCATCTTTTAGCTTCCGACCACAGTAGATCAGATCTAAAAATAGAACTGTCCACTTATATTTTGCTCCTCAAAACAAATTTAGATGGTTTTTGTCCCCTGAGAACCTTATTTTGACTGGATAGATAGCTGGAGAATGATACATGTTTTAAAAGATACTCTTATTTAATAACTTAATAAATACTTTTTTTTTTTTGGAAACAGGGTCTCACTCCGTCGCCCATGGTTGAGTGCAATGGTGCGATCATGGTTCACTGTAGCCTTGATCTCCTGGGCTCAACCAATTATCCCGCCTCAGCCTCCTGAGTAGCTGGGACTACAGGCACATGCTACCACACCCAGCTAATTTTTGTAGTTTTTTTGTAGAGATGGAGTTTTGTCATGTTTCCCAGGCCAGTTTCTTAAGTCCTGGGCTAAAGGGATCCTCCTGGCGCAGCCTTACAAAGTGCTAGGATGACAGGTGTGAGGCACCACGCCCATCCAATTAAGTACATTTTAACAACCATCTGCAAACATAAACTCATAATGGATCTATATAGAATCTGGCCAGGCGTGGTGGCTCATGCCTACAATCCTAGCACTTTGGGAGCCTGGCCAACATAATGAAACTCCGACTCTACTAAAAACACAAAAATTAAGGCCGGGCACCATGGCTCATACCTGTAATCTCAGCACTTTGGGAGGCCACGGCGAGTGGATCACGAGGTCAGGAGTTTAAGACCAGCCTGGCCAACATGGTGAAACCCTGTCTCTACCAAAAACACAAAAATTAGCTGGGCATAGTGGCAGGTGCCTGTAATCCCAGCTACTCTGTAGGCTGAGGCAGGAGAATCGCTTGAACCAGGTAATCACAGGTTGCCGTGAGCCAAGATCACACCACTGCATTCCAGCCTAGCAACAGAGCAAGACTCTGTCTCAAAAAATAAATAAATGAAAAACACAAAAATTATCCAGGTATGGTGGCACGGGCCTGTAATCCCAGCTACTCAGGAGGCTGAGGCAGAAGAATCAATTGAACCCCAGAGACGGAGGTTGCAATCAGCCGAGATCGCACCACTGCACTCCAGTCTGGGCAACAGAGTGAAACTCTATCTCAAAAACAGAAGGAAAAAAAAAGGATTTACACAGTATCTATCCACAGAAAACCTCTAGAGCTTAACATTGTGGAGACTGCTCAATTTAAATCAATGGAAAAATGCAACGAAATAGGATGAACCCAATCCAGGTATGACTGAAAGCAACTTTTTTGCCAGTTGGATCCTTTAGCTATTATAAATTAACTTTCCAGTGTAGTTTAATTATATTTAAATTCGTCTCTCCTCCACCTGGACTGCCCATGCCATTTTCATTTTCTTTTTTACTGCTTTTCCTTTAATCAATCAACCAAGCAAAAATCCTTCTAATCATCCCTTAAGACCTCCCTCAAATATACTGAGGAGCCTCCCCTGACCTACTCCTCCATCCCTAACTCACCCCAAACTTCTGTTGTTTCAGAAAAATAATTCGATAGTGCCAAAAAGAACTTGGTGATAAAGAAGTTCAGTATAATACATGACTAAAATGGCAACCAATAGTTTCATTATGTGATTTGTGTTTCTATTTACCCAACACTCACTTCCCTAGAGTGTTAACATTATGAGGCAACAAATCCCAAGCCCTTACTTTACTCTTGTAACTCCAGAAGTATCCTACCCTAAAAGAGATCAGAGCAGCAGTCCAACCCCAGTCCCAAGAGACTCACCAATCAGTTCAGGGTCTGGAACAGACTCCTGGAGTTTGCCAGCAATAAGCTGCTTCAGAAATGAAATACTATAGCCCCCTATCGAGTATTCTCCCAGTTCTGTCTCTGGCAATCGAAGAATAGACTTTGGAGCAAGTGGCTGGTCAGCCAGCTTCACCGCCAGGTGCCAGTCTGAGAGAGACATCCTCTCTCTTTCGCGCTCTCTCTTTCTCCCTGTAAAAGAACAAAGCCTCAGTGGTTAAAAGACAGACCACCACCCTACTCCACCCGCAACAACCAATGGGTTGAATGAGAGACAATTCAGTGTGACACTGCTGGAGGAGCATAGGGAGCAGCGTCAGGAGGCCAGAACCAGAATCTGGGGTTCTCTCTCTACTCATACTGTGATGACAGATCTCTAGGCCTCAGTTTCTTCATCCCTAACTTGGAGATAAAAATACCATCTAACCTAATACAAATGTTGTGAGAGAGATCATCTAACCCTCTCCCTTCTGTATGCTTTTCCCTAATTTTCTTCAACTCTTTCTTGAACCAATAGAACAGCTTTATAACCAGTTCCCTGCCTCTTGCCTCTCCCTATCAAATATCTATGCTGCCACCTAACAACCTGTCACTCTAAAACACAGATCTGATCAAGTCACTTCTCTGCTTAGAACTCTTCCAATGTTGGGCTGGGCACAGTGGCTCATGCCTGTAATCCCAGCACTTTGGTAGGCCTAGGCAGGCAGACTGCCTGAGCTCAGGAGTTCCAGACCAGCCTGACCAACATGGTGAAACCCCATCTCT
>NW_022436995.1:15050114-15073686 GCF_009761245.1 Sapajus apella
GCCTGTAATCTCAGCTACTTGGGAGGCTGAGGCAGGAGAATTGCTTGAGCCCGAGGGGCGGAGGTTGCAGTGAACCGAGGTAACACCACTTCACTCCAGCTTGGGCAACGGAGACTCCGCCCCCCACCCCCACCCCAAATAACTCTTCCAATGCCTCCAAACCATCTATACAAATTAAGTTTAAACTTCATCGCCTGGCTTACCTGCCAGCCTTCTTCACCAACAAAGCTCTACCTTGCCGGAGCCTCCACAACACGTAAGTACACACTCATAACGAAGCTCTCCCCTATTTTACACCTCTGCTCATCTAACTGTGCCTGTAATTTCTCTTCCCTTTTTGGCCTCTTAGCAAAATCCTACTGAAACCAACACAAATTCAACAACCTCACTCCATTGTTCCTCCATTGTTCCCACATCCCCTCAAAACAAAATGGCTACAAATACCTGCCTGCCCCCTCCTCCATCCCAAGTCTTGGAGGCCCTTGAAAACAAAAGACTAAAGTTTTTCGCCATCCTTGTCCCCATATATGCCTGGCATGTGTGGACCCCAGAAAATAAATCAGAAACTGACGGCGGAAGAATCTTGTAAAGTAAGGTAAGTCCTTGTTACAGTCATCATTATTGCTTCCAGAGTCCTCTGGTAAGGAAGAGGAAACAAAAGGCTGTGAAGCTGCCCAGCACACCTTAAAGCATCCTCAAAGTACCTTCCACCTCAGGTTTGTGCCAGAAGGAAGTCGTTTTATATACCATGTCTCACTTAATCCTCATGATGGTTCCTTGTGGGAGCATTATCATCCACATTTTACAGATGAGGGAACCAAGACTGTCGCTGGCCCAAGGTCAGAGATAGCTAGTAATGGGGCAGGGACACTATCCGGTGGCGACCTCACCGCTCCAGTGCGGCCAGCTAATTAGCTGACATACATCGAGCCCGCGCAGCCCGGGGGCCCAGCGCCCTCACCCGTCCCGCGGAAGGCACCCGGCCGCACAGCCGCCGGTGTAAACACTCACTCTGGCCCTCTCGCCGGAAACCGGAAGTTCCGCTCTGCATTCTGGGAGTTGCAGTTCCCGCTGTTGCCACCCCACCCCACCCCGCCCCCTTATAAACAGCCAGTCTACTGGGGGCGCTAGTTGCAAAACTTCCGGCTCTGGGGAGGGCGTGATTTCCGCGCTCTTTGAAATGTCCGGCGTCAGGGTCCCTGGGCTTTTCGTTGGCGAGGGTCCCACTTCTTGTCAGTCTTCGGCCTGGTGATTACCGCGCTCTGCTGAAGAGCATATGAAGTACATCGGTTCTGCCAGTTTGGAACGCGCTGCTGGACACTCGGCCGTGTGGCGGACCCCGGATCCCCTCCCACTCCGACCATTCCCTCCAGAAGGGCCAGTTCCCAGCGGCCCCTTTAGGCACATCCCAATGGTTTCCCACCGTCCTCACTATGCAAACGGCTGCTCCCGGGTGAAGGCAGCCTCTTCTGTGCTCCTTGCCGCTGACTGTGGAGGCACACCAGGAACCAGACGATGACCCCCTACAAAAGTTGGGTCCTCGAGGAGAGCTACTAACCTGGGTTCCTGGTACACCCTCAACATGCTGTGGAGAAGCTTAACTCACAGTCATTCATAGAATCAGTTTGGGGAGGGGAATTTCCGCTGAACTCTCATAGAGAAATTTTTAGATAACTGAGAAAGTTCTGCACGGGTAAAATTGAACAGACATTTTTTTGCACAGAAATTAGGATTACCAGAAATACTGAAGAAAGACTATTGATTGGACTCTTCTCAAGGAATTAATAATTCAAGAACTAAGGAAAGGAAAAAAGTGACTGAAAATACTGAAGTTAATCATAGCAACTGAAGGCTGATCCTGTGTGGACGAATGTAAACACTGAATTCCAACATCCCAATGTATGGCCTGGGATTAAGGCAACAATTGAGCAGGGTAATGTTACTGAGGAAAGGAAACAGATCGCAAGGTCTTACAGGGCCTAACATTAAAGGCAGATCACCCCTCTGTTCTCGTAAGTTATGTGGGGTTTTTTTTGAAATGGCTTTCACTGTCTTCGGGGAGTTTATCTGCAAGATCAACCCCACCATTGTATGTTGTGGGCGCACTAGGAACCCATGTCTGTTCCCAAAGTCCCCCTTTCCCATCCTACCCGTCTTTAGATATACCCCCTCTTTCAGTAATCTTTCTAACTAGAATTCTTTAGACTCCTTCCTCTCCTGTCGACTAAGTTACTTGCACCTGAGCTCCATAATTTATCAAAATTACATATTGTGAATATTTTCCCCAGTTAATGATTTTTTTTTTTTTTTTTGAGATGGAGTCTCACATTGTCCCCCAGGCTGCAATCTCGGCCCACTGAAATCTCTGCCTCCCAAGTTCAAACGATTCTTCTGCCTCAGCCTCCCGAGTAGCTGGGACTACAGGCGCGCGCCACTACCCTTGGCTAATTTTTGTATTTTTAGTGGAGACGGAGTTTCACCATATTGGCCAGGCTGGTCTTGAACTCCTGACCTCGTGATCCGTTCCGCCTCGGCCTCCCGAAGTGCTGGGATTACAGGCGTGAGCGACCACACCCAGACTTTTTTTTTTTTTTTTTTTTACCCTTAATGGTATTAAATAATTTCATTTAAAAACTATGGCTTCAGCACCTACAGATCCCCGGAGCTCCCAGCTGAGCACGCTGGATCTCATAGTCCCTGCTGCTTTGCCACCCCATTCCCCTCAATAAAATGGTTGGTTTGATCCCCCAAAACAAAACAACTGATTTTTTTTTTTTTTTATTCTTTGTCTTGCTCTGTTGCCCAGGCTGGAGTGCAGTGGCCAATCTCAGCTCACTTTAACCTCTGCCCCCCTGGGCTCAAGTAATATTTCTTCCTCTGCCTCCCAAGTAGCTGAGATTACAAGCACCCACCACCACACCCAGCTAATTTTTGTATTTTTAGTAGAGACAGGATTTCACCACATTGGCCAGGTTGGTCTCAAACTCTTGACCTCAGGTGATCTACCCATCTTGGCCTCCCAGAGTACTGGGATTACAGATGGGAGCCACCACGCCCAGCCTGAAATTTTGTTTTGATGGTTAGTTCTTTTTGTGTACTGTATAAGAAATCTTTGGGCTGGGCGAGGTGGCTCACACCTGTAATCCCAGTACTTTAGGAGGCCGCGGTGGGTGGATCATGAGGTCAGGAGTTCAAGACCAGCTTGGCCAAGATGGTGAAACCCCATCTCTACTAAAAATATAAAAATTAGCCAAATGCAGTGGCAGGCACCTGTAATTCCAGCTACTCGGGAGGCTGAAGGAGGAGAGCCATTTGAACCTGGGAGGTGGAGGTTGCAGTGAGCCAAGATTGCACCCCTGCATTCCAGCCTGGATGATAGAGCAAGACTCTGTCTCAAAAAAAAAAAAAAACGAAAAGCAAACTTTGCCTGCCCTCATTGTGAAGATATTATCCTGTGTTTTCTTCTTTGTTATTTTATCTTTCACATTTAGGTCTATGATTAATTTGACATTAATCTTTGTATGTGATAGGAGTTAGACATCAAGATTCTTTTCTTCCATGTCGGTGTACAATTGATCCAGCCCTATTTACAAAACATAATTTTGGGCCAGGCACAGTGGCTCACACCTGTAATCCCAGCACTTTGGGAGGCTGAGGTGGGTGGATCACGAGGCCAGGAGTTCGAGACCAGCCTGGCCAACATGGTAAAACCCCGTCTCTACTAAAAAAAAAAAAATTAGCTGGGCATGGTGGTGCGTGCCTGTAATCCCAGCTACTCAGGAGGCTGAGACAGAAGAATCTCGTGAACCTGGCAGGCAGAGGTTGCAGTGAGCCAAGATCATGCCACTGCACTCCAGCCTGGGTGACAAAGCAAGACTCCGTCTCAAAAACAAAAAATTGTTCCCACTGAATTTCAGTGACAGCTTTGTCATAAATCTGGTGACTATGTCTGGGTCAATTTTTGACTCTATTCTGTGCCATGGGTGTATTTTTCTGTCATTGTGCCAATATCACGTCTTGATTTGCATAACTTTAGAGTAGGTCATGATATCTGGTAGTGTAAGTCCTCTACCGTTTTTGCTTTATGAGGGGCATGGCTATTCTATCACCAATGGATGACAATTGTTAACTTTTGTTTTATGCTTCTATAAGTATCATTTTACTGAATTTTAAATATATGTATTCAACAAAATTTAGATTACACTGCACATTTACTTAGTAATCTACATATTTTACTTAGCTGGAATATTTCCCGTGCTTAAATTGTCTTGAGACTTTTTACTTTGAAGTAATTTCAAGTTTACAGTACTATTGCAAAAATGTTACAAAACAATGCCCTCATACCCTTAACCCAAAGTCCCCAGTTGTTAATAGTTTACATTTACTTTATCATTCTTTCCCAGTCTCACTATGCATATTGTTCTTTTGTTTTTCCACCCAAGCCATTTAAGAGCCAATTACAGACGTGATCGCTCATTACCCCTAAATATTTCAGTATTTCCTAAAAACAAGGATATATTCTATGCCACAGCCACAGTACAACCCAGCAAAATCAAGAAATTAATAAATACAGTACTACCATGTAACCTACAATCTCATTCAGTTTTCATTAACCATCCCAGTTAGGTGGAGACTGATCATCTCTCTCTGCTATTTTCATAAGTTATGTCAGAGATTTTCACAAAATCTGTCATATCAGTCATTTTGTAGCAGGAGTGGCCGAGAGAAACAGACCTCTTGAACACCAAACTGGGAAGGAAGAAGTTTATTTTTATTATTATTATTACTGCTGGGAGCCGGGCGACAATTTGTTTAAATGACCCAGCTCAGCTAACAAAGAGAAGCTCTGCCTTTTATATAGGCTCACACTCTAAATATTATACATGAAAGGTTTACAGCCTTAGAAATCAGATATGAAAGGGCCTTGGGTTTACAGTTTTAGGAATTACATGTGAAAGGTTTCTGGTCTCTGGATGGAGGAGCGGGGTGGGGTTTGATCTTATTTAAGTAAAAACAGGGTCTTCTGGAAAGACTCCCCCATACCATGCCTGCTATTTACAGGAAAGTGATTCAGGAGGCGCCAGTCGGCCAGCCTTTTCTTCTATTGAAATGCAGTGTGGAAGTCAAGGGGGAGGTGATCCTAGATGCCTGGGTCTCCTTCCTCAGTTTCTCCAAAGAGTCTTAGTTCCTTTTAGTGAAGAATGGTATTTAGAAGCCAAGTCTGGATGCTAGATGTGTTTATTGCTACTGAGATGTCATTATTTCCAGTCTACCTCAGTGACTAGACCTAGCAAATAAATGAATATTGATATACACACACCATTCATCTATATTTCTATTAAATATATTTAAATGTGTGCATATAGATGTGTATGTTATATCTACATATATAGATCTATGCATATGTGAGCATATATATGTGCACACATATTACAATATACATGTATATATAAAATATGAGTGCACACCAATGCCTCAGATTCCAATCCAATACCACATATTCTCTGTAATTTTACCTCCCTTCTGCAACAGTAAGAAACTTGATTCTCATTTTCCACTATATACTTGTATTTTCTCATGTTGAAATGGTACCTGATATGGTTTGGCTGTGTCCCCACCCAAATCTCATTTTGAATTGTAATCCTTAATGTTGGAGGAGGGGCCTGGTGGGAGGTGATTGGATCCTGAGGACAGACTTCCCCCTTGCTGTCCTCATGATAGTGAGTTCTCACAAGATCTAGTTGTTTAAAAGTGTGTAGCACTTCCCCCTTTGCTGTCTCGCTCCTGCCCTGCCATGTGAAGATGTGCTTGCTTTCCCTTCGCCTTCTGCCATGATTGTATGTTTCCTGAGGCTTCCTCAGCCATGCTTCCTGTATAGCCTGCAGAACTGTGAGTCAATTAAACCCCTTTTCTTTATAAATTACCTGGTCTCAGGTAGTGCTTTATAGCAGTGCAAGAACAGACTAATACAGGACCGTAACAATGGAGCCTCCTCTTCAACTTGATTCTTGAGTCCTTTTGACATAACCCTGGAGATTTTTGATAGCTTCCCTGCTATCTGTCATGACAAGAGTTCCTAGCTAATCTTGTACTTCCTGCCCTAGGCATAAAAATTAGCCATTTCTTCAAGACATTCATATGGTTTTCAGTGGGAAATTGTATAGCAAGACCACCATCTGGGCACTAGGGATACTTATTGCTACTGAATCGGTTGTTAATTGTAAGCCACGTTAGTGGACGGAGCTAGGGGGAGATCTATATCCATAGAGATAGAGAACATTTATACTGCTACTTCAAATTCAGGACTACAGAGGTTTGGGTTTGGGTTTGGGTTTGGTTTTTTGGGGCGGTTGTTTTTCTTTTTGACACAGGGTCTCACTCTGTTGCCCAGACTGGAGTGCAGTGTTGCAGTCATGGCCCACTGCAGCCTTGAACTCCCAGGCTCAAGTGCTTCTCCCACCTCGGCCTCCCAAGTAGTTGGGACTACAGTTGTGCACCACCATGCCTGGCTAATTTGTGTATTTTCTATGGAGACAGGGTTTCACCATGTTGCCCAGGCTGGTCTCGAACTCCTAGACTCAAGCAATCTGCCCACCTCAGCCTCCCAAAGTAAGACTACAGAGTTTTAATTTAATCTTTTATATATTACATCTGTATTTCCTTTCTTCCACACTGAGAATACTAGTTCTCAAGAACGTAAGGGACAATAGTATTTAAATATTCCATAACTACTCATTTATTTATTTTTTTTTTATTTTTTTTTTCTTGAGACGGAGTTTCACTCTTGTTACCCAGGCTGGAGTGCAATGGCGCGATCTCGGCTCACCGCAACCTCCGCCTCCTGGGTTCAGGCAATTCTCCTGCCTCAGCCTCCTGAGTAGCTGGGATTACAGGCACGCACCACCATGTCCAGCTAATGTTTTGTAGTTTTAGTAGAGACGGGGTTTCACCATGTTGACCAGGATGGTCTCGATCTCTTGACCTTGTGATCCACCCGCCTCGGCCTCCCAAAGTGCTGGGATTACAGGCTTGAGCCACCGCGCCCGGCTACTACTCATTTATTTATCCTACATCACATACCCAGCAGTCTCAAAATAACAATACTAATGATACTGTCACCACCAATATATTTATTGAGATGTTTAAAAAAAAGTTTGCATGTGCCCTTCTCATTCTAACCCCTCCATTCCTTCTCTCCATTTTAACAGATGTGCTATATATTATCTGAGCCTGTACTTATTACTCTACCTTCCTCTTTTTAGCCCTCTTAATACTACAAAGAATTCCATGTTTAGTGCTCACCATTGGTTTTTGTTTTTGTTTTCTGAGGCAGAGTCTCACTCTGTCACCCAAGCTGGAGTGCAGTGGTGCAATTTTGGCTCACTGCAACCTCCACTCCCCCAGGTTCAAGCAATTCTCCTGCCTCAGCCTCCCATGCAGCTGGGATTACAGGTACGTACCACAATGCCTGGCTAATTTTGGTATTTTTAGTAGAGACAGGGTTTCACCATGTTGGCCAGGCTGGTCTCAAACTCTTGGCCTCAAGTGATTCACCCGCCTCGGCCTCCCAAAGTGCTGGGATTATAAGCATGAGCCACTGTGCCCAGCCCACTGGTTTTTTATTATTGAACTCATTCTCTAGTAGATTTCCTGGAAGGGCTACAGTATTCTCTGTGAGTGATATTCCCTAAGCTTTTGCATATTAATAGCAGTTTATTTGTGGCCTTTATGCTTGAAAATCAGTTGGCTAAATATAAAATTTTTGGCTCACATTTTCTTTCCTTGAGATATTTCATTTTCATCTGATGACAAAAATCTAATTTTCTTTCCCTTACGAGTTACTTGCTCTTTTTACCAGGTTACCCAAGTAATTTCAAAATATTTTTCTTTAAGTTCCAGTCATTTTACCTGACTGTGTCTTTGTGCTGTTTGTTCTATGTCAGCAATCTCAGTTATGTGATATTCTCTTCCAAAATGTAATTTATATTTTTTTATTTCAGTAAAGATTTATTTTTGAATTACAGATTTAGAATAGCTCCGTTCTTTTGCTTTCGTTTGCCTCTTAAGAGGACTCATGTTAGCCATATGTTGTATCTTTGCTGTCTCTCTTCAATATCTGCCACTTTTCTCAAATCTTTTCTCTCTCTTCATTTTAAAAAATACTTTCTAAATGTTTATTCTTTCTACATCCTACTTAAGGCATCTGTTGTATTTATTCCTTCTGTGTTCTTTTTAATTTAGTCTTAATTTTGTTTTTTTGTTTTTGAGATGTAATCTCACTCTGTCGCCCAGGCTGGAGTGCAATGGGGCGATCTCAGCTCACTGCAACCTCTACCTCCTGGGTTCAAGCACTTCTCCTGCCTCAGCCTCCTGAGTAGCTGGGATTACAGCTGGGCACCACCACACCCAGCTAATTTTTGAATTTTTAGTAGAGATGGGGTTTCACTATGTTGACCAGGCTAGTATCAAACTTCTCCCCTGAAGTGATCTGCACACCTCAGCCTCCCAGAGTGCTGGGATTATAGGCATGAGCCATTATGCCTGGCCAAATATCATTTTCTTAATATATTTCAGTTTATTTTAAAATAGATGATTATAGTTTTTTTTTTTTTTTTTTTTTTTTTGAGACGGAGTTTCGCTCTTGTTACCCAGGCTGGAGTGCAATGGTGCGATCTCGGCTCACCGCAACCTCCGCCTCCTGGGTTCAGGCAATTCTCCTGCCTCAGCCTCCTGAGTAGCTGGGATTACAGGCACGCACCACCATGCCCAGCTAATGTTTTGTAGTTTTAGTAGAGACGGGGTTTCACCATGTTGACCAGGATGGTCTTGATCTCTTGACCTCGTGATCCACCCGCCTCGGCCTCCCAAAGTGCTGGGATTACAAGCGTGAGCCACCGTGCCTGGCCTAGATGATTATAGTTTTTTATCTGTTCTCTGTTCACATCTTATTGGTATGCTTTTATTGTTTATAGAAATATAATTCTGCTGCTTATTCTCTTATTTTCTTACCATAATTTTGTATGACATTTGGCTTTATTTTCTGTTGTTCATTTTTGTGTGAAATTACTTTTCCTATGCTTTTAAAAGAGACGTGGTTCAGGGTAGCATTTCAAACTTGAGAGAGCTGCCTCCTCTATTGTTTTCATGTAGTGTTAAAAAATATGGCAGCTTGCTTTCTGAGATTCTTCAGCTCTATTAGCCTTCCTAATTTTTTTTTTTTTTTAATTGAAATGGGGTTTCACCATCTTGGCCAGGCTGGTCTCGAACTCCAGACCTCAGGTGATCCACCCACCTCGGCCTCCCAAAGTGCTGGGATTACAGCCATGAGCCACTGCGCCCAGCCAAGCCTTCTTAATTTTTATCTGGATCTTCACTTTCCTTCATCTCTATTGATGTCTGTCCTGATCAATTTTGGTTCCATTTCTAGCAGCTTTTCCTCAGTATGAGACCCTGTTCTGGAGGGAAACTCTGGCAGGCCAGGTTTAGGATTGATATAAGCTGAGTTGCTTCAGCCCCTTAAAATCTTAAAGCAGACCAGTTACACTTAGTCACTGTACACTTAGTCACTGTTGGAATGGGCAAAAAACCTCCCAGTTTCAGCTGTTGTTCTCAAATTAGTCAAGCTTTCTAATGAATGCCTGCTGGCTCGTTAGAGGAGTTCCTATTCTCAGATCTGCTAGATGTAGCATTACTTCCTTCTGCTTCTTTCTGCACAGGTGATGAGGCCACGCAAGTCTTGCAGCTGCCAGTAGTTTGTCCTCACCAACTTGGATTTTGGAGTTAATGGGGATATATCATGACCTGATATTAGTCTGTTTGGGCTAATACCACAAAATACAGAATGTATGGCTTAAACAACAGAAATTTATTTTCTCCCAGTTCTGGAGGCTGTAGAGTCCAAGATCAAAGTTCAGTCAAGTCAATTTCTGGTGAGGGCTCCTTTCCTGCTTTGCACATGGCCACCTTCTTGTTTTGTCCTCATACAGTCTTTCCCTGATGGCTGCAATTGAAGAGAGAGATCTTCCTCTTATAAGGCCAAATCCTATCAGATTATGGCCCCACCATCATGACCTAATTTAATCTTAATAACCTTCTAAAAGCCCAATCTCCAAATCACATTTGAAGTTAACACTGTGGGTTAAGCCTTCAATATATGAATTTGTGGTGGGTGGGGACAATTCAGTCCATAGCCCCTAGGGGTTTTTTGTTGTTGTTGTTCTTTGGGTTTTTCTTTTTGAGGTGGAGTCTTGCTCTTGTCACCCATGCTAGAGTGCAGTGGCGCAATCTCAGCTCACTGCAACCTCCACCCGCCAGGTTCAAATGATTCTCCTGCCTCAGCCTCCCAAGTAGCTGGGACTATAGGCATGCGCCACCATGCCCAGCTAATTTTTGTATTTTTAGTAGCGATGGGGTTTCACCATGTTGGTCAGGCTGGTCTTGAACTCTTGACCTCGTGATGTGGCCACCTTGACCTCCCAAAGTGCTGGGATTACCATCGTGAGCCACCGCGCCCAGCCTTTTTTTTCTCTCTCTTTTTTTTTGACAGCCTTGCTCTGTTGCCCAGGCTGGAGTGCAGTGGTACAACCTCGGCTCACTGAAACCTCCACCTCCCAAATTCAAATGATTCTCCCACCTCGACCTCCAAAGTAGCTCAGACTACAGACATTGGCCACCACACCTGACTAATTTTTATATTTTTTGTAGAGACAGGGTTTCATCATATTGGCCAGGCTGGTCTCAAACTCCATACCTCAAGTGATCCACCCCCTTTTGTCTCCCAAAGTGCTGGGATTATAGGCCATAGCACCTAGTTTTGTTGTAAATATTGTCCGTGGATTTTTGGTTTTGTCACCAGGTTGCTATGCTTTTAAGTGGTGGTCCAGAAAGATTAAAAATCTTGGCTGGGTGGAGTGGCTCATGCCTATAGTCCCTGTACTTTGGAAGGCTGAGGCAGGAGGATCACTTCAGCCCAGAAGTTTGAGACCAGCCCAGGCAATGTAAGATTCCATCTCTACAAAAAAATTAAAAATTAGCCAGGCATGGTGCCATGTGCCTGTAGTCCCAGCTACTCAGGAAGCTGAAGTGAGAGGAATAGTTAAACCTAGGAGATCAAGGCTGCAGTGGGCCACGATTGTGCCACTGCACTGTAGCCTGGGCAACAGAGCAAGACCCTATCTCACAAGAAAAAACAAAAACAAAAACAAACAACTAGGTCACTCAATATGCTAAGTGAAATAAGCCAGTCACAGAGAACAAATACTGTATGATTCCACTAATGTGAGGTACCTAGAATAGCTAAAATCAAAGAGACAGAAAGTAAAATGTTTGTTGTCCAAGACTTGGGATAGGGGAATGGGGAATGGGGAGTTATTTTTTGTTCAATGAAGCAGAGTTTCAGTTTGAGAAGATGGGAAAAGTTCTGGAGATAGATGATGGTGATGGATGCACACGTGAACGTGCTAAATACCACTCAACTGTACACTTCAAATGGTTAAAAGGGTCATTTTTAGTTATCCATATTTTTCTATGATAAAAAAGAAAAAGTAGAAACACATAAAACAGCAGTCCCCAACCTTTTTGGCACCAGAGACCAGTTTTGTGGAAGATAATTTTTCCACAGACCAGGGTCAGGGGATGATTTTGGGGTGATTCAAGCACATTGCATCTATTGTGCACTTTATTTCTATTATTACATTGTAATATATGATTACATAACTCACCGTAATGTAGAATCAGTGGGAGCCCTGAGCTTGTTTTCCTGCAACTAGACGGTCCCGTCTCAGGGTGAAGAGAGACAGTGACAGATCATCAGGCATTGGATTCTCATAAGGAGTAGAGTATGCAACCTAGATCCCGCACATGTGCGGTTCACAGTAGGGTTTGCGCTCCTGTGAGAACCTAATGCTGCCATTGATTTGACAGGAGGCAGAGCTCAGGCAGTGGTACGAACAACGGGGAGCAGCTGTAAATACAGACGAATCCTCGCTCATGCCGCTCACCTTCTGCTGTGCAGCCCGGTTCCTGAAAGGCCACCCCTGGGGTTGGGGAACCCTGACATTGAAGACCCCAAAAAAGGACTCCATCAAAAGTTGAATGATTCCACCCATCAATCAGTGTGCTGGGATTCCACCAACCCCTTCACTTGACTGGAGACTATTCTAAGAATGAAGACTGTGAGTCCACTGAAATGATTGTGAAATATAATCATACGTCTTACTGCATCTGTCTTTCTTCTCCTGGAGCCTGAAATAAAAATGGACAAGGAAGAAATGACTACCGTTACGGGTGAAGTTTTATTTAACAAATATTCAAGTGCCTATTATATGCAAGGCATTGTCAGGAACTATGGAAAATGTAAAAATGAAGCATATACAAGAAGCTCGGAGTCCTGAAGGGGATATTTACATGCATAAGTTTTATCATGAATAATTTTAATACAAGAGAAAATAAGAAGTATGCCCTGTTCTGTGCCCCCAAGGTGCTCTGTGATCACAGCTCACTGCAGCCTCAACCTCTGGACTTAAGTGATCCTCCCACTTTGGCCTCCCGAGTAGCTGGGACTACAGGCACGTGCCACCATGCCAGGCTAATTGTTTTGTACTTTTTTGTAGAGATGGAGCTTTGTCATGTTGCCCAGACTGGTCTTGAACTCTTGACCTCAAGTGATCTGTCCAGTTCATCCTCCCGAAGTTCTGCGATTATGGGCATAAGCCACCATGCCTGGCTTTGCTTTTCTTAATTATTGTATGTGTTTCACTGTATTGTCATCAACAATTCACTTTCTATCTCCCACGCTGTGGTAGATTGTGTTGATGGCCCACTTCATCACCTTCCCTGTATCATGCCCTTTACCATGTGACTGCACCAGTGCCCTCCACCACCATGAGTGGAGTACCCTGTCCTGCCTCTTAATTCTAACTAACTTCCACTATGTGCCTTGGTTTGGCCAGTGGAAAGCTGGCAGATTTCATGGCAGCAAAGGCTTGAAATTCATCTGAACATTGGGAGCTGTGCCCTTTTGCACCTCTAGCATCATGATGACAACATGACAGACACATGTTGTGGAGCATTCCTGAGTTGCTCCAGCTGATGCCAGCCTTGTTTAGCTGCCTGCCAGACTGCATATAGATGTGTGAGTGAGCCCAGCCAAGAAAAGGGTACTAATTATAATTATACAACTTGATGAATTTTCACAAAGTAAATGTGTCTATATAATCAACACCCAGATCAAGAATTAGAACCTTAAGAACACCTCAAGGGCACCCCTCATGCACCTTCCCAGCCATTACCCACTCCTCCCTTCTCCAGAGGTAACCATTATCCTGACTACTTTTTTTTTTCTTTTGAGACAGAGTTTTGCTCTTGTTGCCCAGGCTTGAATGTAATGGTGCAATCTCAGCTCACTGCAACCTCCGCCTACCAGGTTCAGGCAATTCTGCCTCAGCCTCCCGAGTAGCTGGGATTACAGGCACATGCCATTCCAGCTATATATGGGGTCAGGCACGGTGGCTCATGCCTGTAATCCCAACACTTTGGGAGGCCAAGGTGGGTGGATTGCTTGAGGTCAGGAATCTGAGACTAGCCTAGCCAATATGGCAAAACCCTGTCTCTACAAAAAATACAAAAATTAGCTGGCCATGGTGGTGCATGCCTGTAATCCCAGCTACTCAGGAGGCTGAGGCAGAAGAATCCCTTGAACCTGGGAGGCAGAGGTTGCAGTGAGCCGAGATCACACCACTGCGCTCCAGCCTGGGTGACAGAGCAAGACTCCATCTCCAAAAAAAAAAGTGCTGTGATGACAGATGTGAGTCACCACAGTACCTGGCCTATTCTCCCCTTCTTACTTACAGGACCCCATTCTATTCAGAGTTCTGAGGTACTTATCTCCCCACATTCCTCCAGAGCTAAGGGTGTCAATGTGGCCAATAAGGTACAAGTAAAAGTCACTGGGTGGTACTTCAGGAAAAGCAATTGATCACCTGATTACAAAAGAAGAAGCCAAGCCAGACTCAACTGGCACGTGCATTCTGCCTTCCCCCACCCACTTCTTCCTACCTGCAAGCCAGAAGAGTTACAGCCACCTTGTGATCATGAAGTCAAAAGATACACCCTAAGGATGGCTGAAGAAGATAAAAACAGCCAGATTCCTTGAGCTGCTGCAAGAGCCCTGGACTGCCTATCCCAGGCTCCTCATAACGTAAGAAAAGTAAACCCCTTACTTGTTTCGCCTTTGCTTTGCTGGGTTTGTTAACTGCAGCCAAATGCATTCCTATCAAATAGATAATTTAGTACTCTGAAGTAGGGTGCTGCACATAATATCACCTGAAACGTGGACTTCGTTGAGTGGTAGAGATGGCGCCTTGGGCAGTAGGGGCACCGATACTGCAGACGGGAATGCTGACAACCTTGCTATGCAGTGGGGAAACGTTTAGTCAATCTGCTATTTCATGGGAGACACCCACATACCAACCAAGTCTGTAGTGATAGGGTAAATGACAAGAATAATTCAGATTGTGGGCACATGCTGGTGACTTCATTCCACTTTCAGCGAATTCTTGGAGAAGACCAGTGAACTAGAGTTATCCTGGCTGACAGAAAAAGGGAAGGCAGTGCCACTTCACTGAGTAGTACTTCTGCTGATGGCCTGCAAGTCTGCTTTGAAAGAGCATTTCGTAGTTTGGAGAATTGCAGGGCTGAAAAAGCCAGTTGCTCTGGGCCAGGCGCAGTGGCTCACACCTGTAATCCTAGCAACTTTGGGAGGTTGGGGTGGGTAGATCACTTGAGCCTAGGAGTTTGAGACCAGCCTGGGCAACATAGCAAGACCTCGTCTCTACAAAAAATACAAAAACTTAGCCTGACATGGTGGCATATGTGCCTGTAGTCTTAGCTACTTGGAAGGCTGAGACAGAAAGATCACCTAAGCCCAGGAAGGTTGAGGCTGCAGTGAGTTGTGATCACACCACTGCACTCACTCTAGCAGGGGCAAAAGGGCCAGACAAGACCCTGTCTCAAAAATAATAATAATAATTGTTCTGTTCTCCATATCGGAGTGGAGGCTGCCAAGCAAAATGGTGGAAGAAGGTAAGACTGGTTGGTGTCTTGGGCCTTTCCTAAGCACCTCCCTCTAAGAACTCATTACTCAGCAGAGGAAGTGGAGTCCACAGAGCAGTTTCTTCCCCCTAGGATCTTGTGCTTCAAATTGTCTCAAGTCAATAATCATTAAGGTAAAGGCTAGAGGGACAGGCAGAGCACAAAGGCCAGTAGCTAACAAAGGAAGGTTTTCAGGCCTAAAAGACTATGGCTATATAGGAGCTTTGGCTCAAACATAAGTTTAACCAGAGGCAAATACACTGAGAGCCTACAATAATTTTTAAGGAATCATACCACCAAAAATGAAAATTTTAAAACCAGGCCAGCAAAAGCGTATAATTTTTTAGTGCCAGGCTCCTGAACTTGCACAACAGAAAGCATATTCTCCCCGAAGTTCACTTCCGATATGGTTAAAGGGAATAATGAACAAGAAGCTGTTTCAAAAGAATATGGAACTTGGACCACAGAGTACAAAAGAGAAGGGAATTCCTCCTAGAGAATAGGTTGGCTGAACAGGGAAATTACTCCCTGCCTGGAAGGGAGTCCTGGCCACTCCTGCCTAGCAGGATCTGACGTTTGCTATAGATCTGATATTTGCAACACCTTTGGCATGCTTAGAACAGAGAGATTCTCTCCTTTATTCACATTCTTTCCTATGTCCTACATGGAAGTTATTGTTATGTTCCTTCTGCATTATTGTATATGAGACATGCTGGGGGAAGATAACTTGCCTTTTAGTTCACAGTTTTACTGGACTCTGAAGATTCACATCAGGACTAAATGGAGAAAGCTGTGTATTAGGTGGAGATTCTGGGTTTTGAGATGGACATAGGCTCTGGGTGAGACTTTGGCACTGCCTCCCGAATAAAGAGAGTATATTCGGCCAGACGTGATGGCTCACACCTGTAATCCCAGCACTTTGAGAGGCCGAGGCAGGTGGATCACGAGGTCGGGAGTTTGAGACCAGCCTGACCAACATGGTGAAACCCAATTTCTAATAAAAATACCAAAAAAATTAGCCAGCCATGGTGGCACATGCCTGTAATCCCAGCTACCCAGGAGGCGGAGGTTGCAGTGAGCCGAGATCACGCCATTGCACTCCGGCCTGGGTGATAGAGTGAGGGACTCTATCTCCAAAAAAAAACAAAAAGAAAGGGAGTATATTCTGTGCATGTGAGGATGGACAGCCAAGGGTGGGCTATGGCAGTCACTGCTCTCTTTCTACCCAATCACTGGTCTCCTTTTCTTCCTGACTAGTAGAACCCTGAATTTGATGGAGGACACAATGTGTATTAGTCTGTTTTTCATGCTGCTGATAAAGACGTACCTGAGACTGGGCAATTTACAAAAGGAAGAGGTTTGTTGGACTTACAGTTCTATGTGTCTGGGGAAGCCTCACAATCATGGTAGAAGGTGAAAGACACATTTCACATGGTGCCAGACAAGAGATGAGAATGAGAGCCAAGCAAAATGGGTTTCCCCTTATCAAATCATCAGATCTCGTAAGACTCATTCATACAGTTCTACATGGCTGGGGAAGCCTCACAATCATGGTAGAAGGTGAAAGGCACATCTCACATGGCGCCAGACAAGAGATGAGAATGAGAGCCAAGCAAAACGGGTTTCCCCTTATCAAACCATCAGATCTCGTAAGACTCATTCATACAGTTCTATATGGCTGGGGAAGCCTCACAATCATGGTAGAAGGTGAAAGGCACATCTCACATGGCGGCAGACAAGAGATAAGAATGAGAGCCAAGCGAAACGGGTTTCCCCTTATCAAACCATCAGATCTCGTGAGACTCATTCACTACCACAAGAACAGTATGAGGGAAACCGCCCCCTTTACTCAATTATCCCCCACTGGGTTCCTCCCACAACATGTGGGAATTATGGGAGTACAATTCAAGATGAGATTTGGGTGGGGACACAGTCACACCATATTACAATGTGTCCAGCTAAAACATTACATACAATTCCCTACCTCCCTTGCAACTGGGGATGACCTCGACCTCTCTGGCCAGCAAAACGCTGCCAAGGTTATCTGGAAAAGCTTTGTCTTCCAGTTATAGGTTCTACTCCATCTCTCCTTTGCACCCCTTTGCCAGAGCCAGATGGAAACGAATCTTCAGAAAAGACTGACGAGCATCAGAAATGGTTAATGTGTGCCTAACCTTATTTAAACAAAGTGAGTGAAGTAAGGACAAATTTATAAATATGGGAATACACACTAAAGACTACTTTTTCCTCTTCATTTCTTTAAAATGCATGTGGTTGTTTAAAAATAAGTGGAAGTTTTCTTTTTTTAGGCTCTGGAACATTTTAAATAGCTTTGAAGGTTTGGTTAAATGCTCCTGTGAATCCATCTGGGCCTCGTGACTTGTTAAAGAGCAGTTCGTTAATTTCTTTAAACTTTCTGTGTTTGCCAGGGTCAATTTGGGTAAATAATATTTTTGTAGAAAAATATTTCTTTAACGAAGGTTTTCAAACGAGTTAGTCTGACTTGAGAAAAGTAGTGTCTTAGGATTTGTAAATTCTGTGTCAGTGGTTGTCCTTCTTGTCATTTCTTATCTTGCATACTGATGCCTTCTTCCTTTTGTTATTTTTTAAAAGAATTTTATGAATACGTAATAGTTATACATATTTATGGAGTACATGTGATATTTTCATACAAGCATGCAATATGTAATGTTCGAATCTGGGTAACTGTGATATCCATCAGTCACCTCAAATGCTTACCATCTCTTTGTGTTGAGAACATACCCTTTTGTTCTTGATTAGGTTAGCTAGCAGTTCGACTACTTGACGGGTTTGTTTTCCCTAAGAAACAGCAGTTCAGTTAATTTGTGTTTTTTAGAATTTTCTTTCTTTCTTTTTTTTGAAACAATCCATTTTTTCTTCAAATAGAATCATATTTAATAATCAAGGTCATATGACTTTAAAAATTCTAAGCTGAATTTAGGATTCATTGCCAGTTGACATTAAAACATTATTCTTGGCCTTTATTGTTAGTGGCTCATGCCTATAATTCCAGCACTTTGGGAAGCTGAGGTGGGTAGATCACCTGATGTCAGCAGTTCAAGACCAGCCCGGTCATCATGGCGAAACCCCGTCTCTACTAAAATTTCAAAAATTAGCTGGGCATGCTGGCAGGCATCTGTAATTCCAGCTACTTGGGAGGCTGAGGCAAGAGAATTGCTTGAACTTGGGAGGTGGAGGTTGCAGTGAGCCGAAATTCCGCCATTGCACTCCAGCCTGGGCAACAAGAGCAAAACTCCATCTCGGAAAAAAAAGAAAAAGAAAGAAAGAAAGATAGAAAGATAGAAAGAAAGAGAGAGAGAGAGAGGGAGGGAGGGAGGGAGAGAGAGAGAGAGAAAGAAAAGAAAGATCAATTATTTGCATCAAAGGTATTTTTTTTTTTTTTTTTTTTTTTTTTTTTTTTTTAGTTTTAAAATCAACTTTATGGTCAAACACAGTGGCTCGTGCCTGTAATGTCAGCACTTTGGGAGGCCAAGGCAGGTGGATCACCTGAGGTTAGGAGTTCGAGACCAACCTAGCAACGTGGTGAAACCCCATCTCTACTAAAAATACAAAAATTAGCTGGACGTGGTGGCGGGCACCTGCAGTCCCAGCTCCTGGGGAAGCTGAGGCACAAGAATCCCTTAAGCCCAGGTGGCAGAGGTTGCAGTGAGCTGAGATCACACCACTGCACTCCAGCCTGGGTGACAGAGCAAGAGCCTTTCTCAAAAACAACAACAATAATACCAACTTTATTCAGGCCTAATTTCCATACAATAAAATCTACCCATTTTGACTGTGCAATAGGATGACTTTTGACATGTATACACAATAGTACAAGTACTACCACATCAAGATTCAATTATAACTCATGCCTCTTTTCCAGCACTCTTCATCCCCAGTTTCAGCAGCCGGTAACCTTAAGGTTTGCCTTTTCCAGATGTCACATAAATGGAATCATACAGTATGTAGCCCTTTGAGTCTGGTTTCTCTCACTCAGCCTGATGATTATAATATTTCTCCATGTTGATGTGGGCATCAATGTATACAAAAAATTTTAATGCAAACATTCAGTAGTGCTTCTCTCCCATTGTCCCAAGATTTCATCTCTCTGTCTGCTGTGGATACAGATGGCTTCACTCCATCCTGTCTTCTCTGGATCAGGATAGAATTCCAGACTTCCGGGTAGTTTTCACACTCCAGGAAGTAGAGCCCAGAGTGGTGGCCCATAATTACAGTTACTCGGGAGGCTGAGGCCATGGGATCCCTTGAGTCTAGCAGTTTGAGGCCAGCCTGGACACCATAGCAAGGCCACCAATAAATAAACCCATAAATGGAACATGTTTCCCTGTCATGGTCATTTTCATCCATTCCTCTGGTAGCAGCATCAGATTCCTTCAAGCAACTGTTTATGTTGGGGTCTCTCAATGTCTGCATTAGCACAGGCATCCAGTCTTCTTACGGAGGGAGACAGGGACGTGGAATGGAGAAACAACAGACGCGAATCCGAAGCCTCACTGCTTTCTGCCCATTGGTGCTGCCCGTGGAGGCTGGCACAGGGGAGCACCCCATGCTTCTGCCTTCAATGGTGCAGAGAGGGGCAGAGGACAAGGAAAACTCAGGAAACTAGGGTTGGGGCAGGCAGATATGCTTCAAAGGCTGGAGCCAAGAAGGATGCAGGGGGAACTGGGAGTGCCTAGACCAGGCAGGGGCCACCTCACCTCCTCACAACAGCCAGAACAGCTCTACCAGTGCCCATGCCACCTCCAACTCCAAACATCATTTTTTTCTGTTTCCTAGCTCATTTTTTTGTCTTTCTTTTTTTTTTTTTTTTTTTTTTTTTTGAGACACTCTCACTCTGTTGCTTAGACTCCAGCAGTGATGCAATCTCAGCTCACTGCAACCTCTGCCTCCCGGGTTCAAATGATTCTCATGCCTCAGCCTCCAGAGTAGCTGGGATTATAGGCATGTGCCACTATGCACCCGGCTAATTTTTGTATTTTTAGTAGAGACAGGGTTTCACCATGTTGCCCAGGCTGGTCTTGAACTCCTGAGCTCGAAGTGATCCACCCAAAGTGCCGGAATCATAGGCATGAGCCACTGCCCCCGGGCCTAACTCATCCATTTCTATTTATGTCTATATTCATTCCAAGCTTCTACTTTCTCTTGGTTTACTTTGGGTTTTTCCTAACTTTTTGGTTGATGTTTACTTTTACTGATATGAGCATTTGATGTAATACATTTTATTCTGGCAACTGCTTTTGCAGTACCTCATAGATTCAGATAAGCTATGTTTTCCTTATTGCTATTTTATGAAATTCTGCAATTTTGGTTTGTATTACCCTGTTGATGCAAGAGTTGCTTAATGGAATTCTTTAAAATTTCTAGGCTGGGTGCGGTTGCTCATGCCTGTAACTCCAGTACATTGGAAGGCGAAGGCAGGCAAATCACTTGAGGTCAGGAGTTCAAGACCAGTCTGGCCAACATGGTAAAACCTCATCTCTACTAAAAATACAAAAATTAGCCTGGCCAACATGGTAAAACCTCATCTCTACTAAAATTAGCTGAACGTGGTGGCAGGCAACTGTAATCCCAGCTACTTGGGAGGCTGAAGCACTAGAATTGCTTGAACCCAGGGGGCGGAGGTTGCAGTGAGCCAAGATAGCACCACTACACTCCAGCCTGGGTGACAGAGCAAGACTCCATCTCAAAAAAAAAAAAAAAAAATCTAGTTCAAAAAGCCTTTTTGCTTTTAATTTTGTTAACATGTAATTGTATTGCATTATGATCAGAGAATGTTGTTTCTGCGATTGCTATTTCGTGAATATTCCTTTTAATTACTCAGTAGACAGTACTCTGACCCACCAGGTGTCAGGATAGTTACCCTCTTCTTCTGGGGCTAACTCCAGCAGATGCCATCTGTGTGCCCCCACCTCCAGGACCCGGCTGCACTCTGCCGTCTTCCATACAACCCTCCTGACTCCCCGTTCAGAAGTGAGCTCTAGACCTAGCTCTGCTGCTTTCAGATATTTACCTCCCCATTTACATGTAAATTGAAATTTGAGGTATGCCCTGTCTCCTAGTGAGGCTGTGAGGCACGGGATGACTTAATTTGCTTTCACTGTCGATCTGCACGGTTTGTGAAGGACTGTGAAGGGATTTTAGGCACCTGCCATTCTACAAGAATCAGGAAGCTCTGTGCTTTCTTTTTATTGTATCTTTGCTGCTTTTTCTTCATTCCCACCTCCCATTGGCTTAATTACATTTTCTTTTTTCCCCTTCTCTTCCCATCGACATTGAAGTCCTAGTTCCATTTCGGTTCTCTCAGCGGTATCCCTTAAAAGCGTGGCATGCCCATTTAGCTTGGCAGCTCTAAAGTTAATCACCACCTCCCTCCCAAACAGTAGAAAGATCTTAGAATGTTCCAACTGCCAGCCAGGCAGGGTGGCCCATGCCTATAATCCCTGCTCGTTGGGAGGCTGAGACAGGAGGACCTCTTGAGGCCAGGAGGAGCCCTTGAGACCAGCCTTGGCAAGATAGCAAGACATTGTTTCTACCAAAAATAAAAATATTAGCTGGGTATGGTGGTACACACCTGTAGTCTCAGCACTCGGGAGGCTGGGGTGAGAGGGATGGCCTGAGCCCAAGAATTCCAAGGCTGCAGTGGGCTGTATTAGCACACTTACCCCCCAGCTTGGAATTAAAAAAAAAAAAAAAAAAGTTTTGTTTTGTTTTGTTTTGTTTTTTTGAGATGGAGTCTTGCTCCATTGCCCAGGCTGGAGGGCAGTGGCATGATCTTGGCTCACTGCAACCTCTGCCTCCTGGGTTCAAGCAATTCTCCCGCTTTAGCATCCTGAGTACCTGAGGCTGTAAGCGTGTGCCACCACACCTGGCTTTTTTTTTTTTTTTTTTAGTAGAGACAGGGTTTCACCACGTTAGCCAGGCTGGTCTCCAACTCCTGACCTCAGGTGATCCATCCCACCTCAGCCTCCAAAAGTGCAGGGATTACAGGCATGAGCCACTGCGTCCGGCCAAAAAGAATGCTTCACTCTATCATTTCCTTCTCACAGTACTATTAATGCAACAAACATTAGTGAGTGCTTACCATATGCCAACTTGATACAAAAGAAAAGGAGGAGGGACTGGGGGAGAATCTCTGTGCTAATGGATTACATTTTGGTGGGAGAGAGAAACAAGATGAAAAATTAAAATCTGTAGTGTGGGCCAGGCACAGTGGCTCACACTTGTAATCCTAGCACTTTGGGAGGCTGAAGCAGATGGATCATTTGAGGTCAGGAATTCAGGACCAGCCTGGCCAACATGGTGAAACCCTATTGTTGAGAAATGCTGAGTGTATGATGGACTATATTGTTTGCTAAGAACAATGGCAAGGAAAACCTAGCCAGTCCCCCACCCCACCCACCAGTGGAAAACTGCTTGGGGCATTCCAAAGTAGCAAACCAGTATATGTATATCATACACCGATTAAAACAATTCTTTCAGCGCGGGATACGGGACCTACCCCCATGGCTCCCTCGTGGAGAATACTTTTTGGTTTGTCCTTGAACCATGGTAAGCAGGCACCAGCTGCCTACCTAGTTCCTCTTGGTTCTATGAGAAAACACAGAACACCTGTTTGTTAATAATAATCACCTGTCCAGAGAGAATAACTACGTGGGTCAGCATCTGCTCAAGGCCTTCAGCCAGGAATGCTGTCAGCCCCCTGAGGCTCTCAGCTCGGAAGGCTGTTGGCCCTGGCTAGTCCCACTTTACTGTTGTATCTGGGTGTCTGCTTCTTGATGCCTTCAGAGCCGCCTGGGTGGGGTCTCTACAGCCGAGCTGGACTCAGAACACTGTCTCTACTAAAAATACAAAAATTAGCTGGGTATGTTGCTGCATGCCTGTAATCCCAGCTACCCAGGAGGCTGAGGCAGGAGAATCACTTGAACCAGGGAGGCATAGAGTTGCAGTGAGCCAAGATCGCACCATTGCACTCCAGCCTGGGTGACAGAGCAAGGCTCCAACTCAAAAAGAAAAAAAAAAAAAAACCTTTAGTATGTCACACAGTGAAAAGTACTAAGGTGCACAAAACTAAAGGAGAATACGAAGTGGTTTAGCCACAAGAAGCCTCACTAGAAAGGTAAATTTGTGTTGTTTTGGAGACAAGGTCTCACGCTGTTGCCCAGGCTGGAATACAGTGGTACCATCACAGCTCACGCATCCTCAACTTCCCCGCCTCAGCCTCCCAAGTAGCTGTCATTACAGGCACATGCCATAACACTGGGCTAATTTTTGTTGTTTTTTCAGAGATGAGGATTTCCCCGTGTTGCCCAGTTGCCCAAGCTGGTCTCAAACTCCTTGGGCTCAAGTGATTTGCCCACCTTGGCCTCACTGGGATTACTGGCATGAGCCACTATTCCTGGCCTGAATTTTGTTTAGTTGTTTTTTTTTTTTTTTTTTTCCC
>NW_022436995.1:15073786-15086131 GCF_009761245.1 Sapajus apella
TTTTTTTTTTTCCCGTGAGACTGAATTTTGCTCTGTTGTCCAGGCTAGAGTGCAGTGTCGTGATCTCAGCTCATTGCAACCTCTGCCTCCCAGGTTCAGTTGACTCTCCTACCTAAGCGCCCCCAAGAAGCTAGGATCACAGGCATGCACCACAACATCCTGCTAATTTTTTTTTTTTGTATATTTAGTAGGCTCGGGGTTTCACCATATTGGCCAGGCTGGTCTTGAACTCCTGACCTTGTGATCTGTCCACATCGGCCTCCCAAAGTGCTGGGATTACAGGCGTGAGCCACCTCACCCAGCCTATTTTTATTTTTTTTTAGAGATAGGATCTCATTCTGTCACCTAAGCTGGAGTGCAGTGGCATGATCATAGCTCACTGCAACCTCAGACTCCTCCCAAGTATCTGAGACTACAGGAATATGCCACCAAGCTAGCTATTTTTTTTTTTTTTTGTAGAGGCAAAAAAGGTCTCACTATGTTCCCTAGGCTGGTCTCGAACTCTTGGCCTCAAGCAGTCTTCCCACCTCAGCATCCCAAAGCACTGGGATTACAGGCATGCTCCACCTTGCCTGCCTGCAAGGTGACTTTTGAATTAAGACATGAAGAAAATGAGAGCTAGCCATGAAGATATCTTGGGGAAGAACTTTCTAGGCAATAACAAGTACCAAAGAACTTTCTAGAGAATAACAAGTACCAAAGCCCTAAAGCACTTTTTGACATGTTTAAGGAACAGCAAGGAGTCCTGTGAGGCTACGGGCTACAGTGAAGAGAAGGAGGTGAAGAGTAATAGGATTTTTTTTTTTTTTTTTTTGAAATTGAGTCTCACTCTGTTACCCAGGCTAGAGTGCAGTGGCTCAATCTCAGGTTACTGCAACCTCCACCTCCCAGGTTCAAGCGATTCTCGTGCCTTGGCCTCCTGAGGGGGACACACCACCACGCCCAGTTAGTTTTTGTATTTTTGGTGAAGATGGGGGTTTCACTATGTTGGCCAGGCTGGTCTTGAACTCCCGACCTCAAGTGATCTGCCCATCTCGGCCTCCCAAATTTCTGGGATTACAGATGTGTGCCACCATGCCAGCTAATTTTTGTATTTTTAGTAGAGGCGGGGTTTTGCCGGTTGGACAGGCTGGTCTTGAACTCCTGACCTCAAGTGATCCGCCCACCTTGGCCTCCCAAAGTGCTGAGATTACAGGTATGAACCACCACACCCCGTCAGAAGAGTGATAGGATTTTGAGGTCACAAACCTAATACGGAGACCAAAGTAGGATCGTGTGGTCCATATTAAGGATTCTGGTCTTTATTATGAGATAGAGACCCACTGAACAGTGCTAAGGGACATAGTTTGGCATATGCTGTATCAGGATCACTCTGGTTGTTATATTAAGAACAGAATGTGCCAGGTGTGGTGGCTCATGACTGTAATCCCAGCACTTTGGGAGGCAGAAGCAGTCAGATCACCTGAGGTCAGGAGTTCGAGACCAGCCTGACCAACATGGAGGAACCCCATCCCTACTAAAAATACAAAATTAGCCGGGCGTGGTGGCACATGCCTGTAATCCCAGCTACTCGGGAGGCTGAGGCAAGAGAATCACTTGAACCCAGGAGGCGGAAGTTGCGGTGAGCTGAGATCACGCCACTGCACTCCAGCCTGGGCATCAGCAAAACTCCATCTAAAAAAAAAAAAAGAACAGAATGCTGAGGAGAAAAGCCAGCTGGGAAGTTACACTAATCCACATGAGGGATTATGGTGACCTGCCCAGCATCACAAAGTAGAAGGGCGTGGGAAGTGCTTGAATGCTGAGTGTGTTTTTCAGGCAGAGCTGACAGAACTTGCTGACTAACCAGTGAAGTGTGAGAAGTGAGAGGCCAAGGTGGCCCCCCGTATTTTGACCTGAGCAACTGGAAGAACAGAGTTGCTGTTAACTTTTTGACTAGAATTTAATCACATGGCATAGTAGGCAGAATTCTAAGAATTCTCCCTACAATCCTTGCCCTGGTATAATCCCTTTCTTCCTCTTCGGGGGTAGGTAGAAATCAACAAGATCTCACTCTTGTGATTATGTTCTGTTATAAAGCAAAAGGATTATCCATGTGGCGTAATCTAATCACAAGCCCTTGAAAATCATAGTGTTTCTGGCTGCTGGGCAGAAGGGGAAGAAAGGGAGCGTATTAGGATTCTTCAGAGAGGCAGAACCAATAGGAAGGATGGATGGATGGATGGATAGTAGATAGATAGGTAGATACTTACATACATACATACATACATACATACATACACAGATGATTGATAGATAGATAGATAGATCATTTTTTTTAAGAGACAGGGTCTCACTAGGTTGCCCAGGCTGGTCTTGAACTCCTGGGCTCAACTGATTCTCTTGTGTCTGCCTCCCAAAGTGCCAAAATTACAGGCATGAGCCACCACACCCAGTATTTAAAAATACTTCATTAAAAGTATTTTTAATGAAGGTGTGTACCTTGTTTTTTTAGACATGATGAATTCTATTGCACACGTAATAGACTACTGCACTATAGTGTAACCATAACTTTTACATGCACTGGGAAACAAAAAAATGTGAGCCAGTGCACCCGGCTGAGAGGAGATTCATTAGAGGAATTGGCTTCTGTGATTATGGCAGCCGAGAAGTCCCACAATGAGCCATATGCAAGCCGGAGCCCCTGGGATGCTGGTAGCGTGGCTCAATTCAAGTCTGAAGGCCTCAGAACCAGGGAGGCCAAGGGTGTAACTCTCAGGTCAAGCCCAAAGGCCTGAGATCTCAGGGAGGGGGGCCACCGACGTAAGTCCTGTAATCCAAAGGCTGAGAAGTCTGGAGTTACTTATCCTAGGACAGGAGAGGAAGAGCGTATCGCAGCTCCAGCAGGTAGATCAGCACATACGAAATTTTCCCCCAGGTTTTGTTCTCTCCAGGCCCCCAACAGATTGAATGGTGCCCACCCACATTGCAGGCAGATGTCCCCCACCCAGTCCACTGAGACTCACACACTAATTTCCTCTGGAAACATCTTCCCAGAGACACTCAAAATAATGCTTTAGTAGGTTTCTAGGTTTTCCTTAATCCAGTCAAGTTGACACCTAAAACTAACCATCAGAGAGATTCCAGGCACGAGAAAGACACTGCACCAAGGCTGGTAAGAAGACATAGGGGACCAGCCAGGTGCAGTGGCTCACACCTATAATCCCAAGGAGGGCAGATCACCTGAAGTCAGGAGTTCAAGACCAGCCTGGCCAACATGATGAAACCTCATCTCTACTAGAAATACAAAAATTAGCTGGCTGCGGTGGTGCACGCCTGTAATCCCAGCTACTTGGGAGGCTGAGACAGGAGAATCGCCTGGACCCAGGAGGCAGAGGTTGCAGTGAACCACGATAGCACCACTGCACTCTAGCCTGGGCAACAGAGTGAGATTCTGTCCAAAAAAAAAAAAAAAAAAAAAGAGAAGATGTAGGGACCCCATGAAGTATCCCAGCAGCCTCTGGGAGCAAAGAGTAGCTCCCGTTGCTCACAGCCAGGTGGGAACCAGGACCTCAGATCTACAGCCACAAGGAACTGGATTCTGCCAACCCAAATGAGTCTAGAAGTAGGTTCTTCCCCAGAGCCTCCAGACAAGAGCCCAGCCCTTGGACACCTTGCTTTCAGCCTTGTGGGACCCGGAGCAGAGAACCCGGCCAAGCCCAGACTTCTGACCTACAAAGTTCTGAGATAATAAGTGGGTGTTGTTTTAAGTTGCTATGTCTGTGGTCACTTGTCACACTGCACTAGAAAACAAACACATATGGCCACACCTAACTGAGTGAGGTTGGGAAATGGTGCCTCAAGCTGCATATTCATGTGCATTGTTAAACTTGGAGGAGAAGTTCTATAATGAAAGAGAGAAGCGTGAATACTGGGGAGATGATAAGACATTCTTCCACACACTGTAAACCTGCCCTTTCCAATACAGCAGACACTAGCCACGTGTGGGTATCTTTTTTTTCTTTTTTGAGACAGAGTCTTGCTCTGTCGCCCAGGCTGCAGTGCAGTGACATGATCTTGGCTCACTGCAACCTCCACCTCCCGGGTTCAAGCGATTCTTCCACCTCAGCCTCACAAGTAGCTGGGATTACAGGCACCCGCCATCATGCCCGGCTAATTTTTGTATTTTTGTGGAGACAGGGTCTTGTTCTGTTACTTAGGCTGAAGTGCAGTGGTGCAATCTTGGCTCACTGCTACCTGAACTTCCTGGGCTCAAGTGACCCTCCCACTTCAGCTTCCTGAATAGCTGGGACTACAGGTGCATACCATCACGCCGGCTAATTTTTGTATTTTTTATAGAGATGATGTCTTGCTATGTTTCCTAGACTGGTCTTGAGCTCCCAGGCTCAAGCAATCCACCTGCCTCAGCCTCCCAAATTGCTGGGATTGCAGGCATGAGCCACCTCACCCAGTC
The DNA here is from genome assembly GCF_009761245.1 of Sapajus apella. Classification (NCBI taxonomy): domain Eukaryota; kingdom Metazoa; phylum Chordata; class Mammalia; order Primates; family Cebidae; genus Sapajus; species Sapajus apella. Next base: position 15,078,240 of record NW_022436995.1, read on the forward strand.
TAAAAACATTCTTTTCATTCAGCACTATAGGCTTTAAAAGGCAGTGTTCCCATTAGAAATAATGGCAAAGAAAGGAACTCCCAGTCACATTCAGCAAAGCTGTTTTCCCAGACTACATTAATGCACCAGTTGATGCAGGTCAGTGTGCAGGAGAGGTTGATGGAGAGATAGGAGAAACAAAGGAAGACTGACATTAGATAGATGACCGCAACCGCGGACACTCAGGTGGTGCTTGTCCTACCGTGGTTCATCTTTTGAGGCTGGGCACGCCATAGTCTAGAACAGAATCTAAATTCTAGTAGCAAAACGGGCGGAGTGGTTAGTGTACAAGGAGGTATTACAACCTGTCATTTGGGGAGGGTGAGGGAAGGACTGGCTGTCACAGCTCAGCCTCACCAAGGACGTATGTGTAGCGCCCTCTGGTGGTCTGTGGTGGCACGTGAGCCAGGCAGATCAGAATCCCCCATCCCTCACCCCCTCGCCCCCACCCTCCTCCCAGCCATCCTCATCTCAGGCAAGACAAAGCCAGAGTCCTAACTGGCCTCCCTGCTTCCACTCCTGTCCATCGGAATGATTCATTAAGAGCTTCATCAGACCATGTCACTCCTCTGCTCCAGATTCAGGATAATTTCCCTTCTCCCTGATATTTAGCCACAGTACTCGCAGTGGTCTCCATGGCTCTACCTGGTACAGCACCTCCCAGCTACCTTTCTGCCTCCACCTCCTGCCCCTCTCCCCGATTCTCACCCTGCTGTAGCCATGCTGGGCTGCCTGCTCTTCCTCTGCCGGCAGAACACACCAAGCACACTCCCACCTCTGGAACGCACGGATGAATCCTTCATGTCCTTCATATCTGTGCTCAAATATCACCACATCAGCTTTTGCGCTAAATAAAAAACAGCCCTCCTCCTAGCATGCTATATCACCTTTAACTGGATTTAGTTTTTGCCATAGTATTTAATACCATCTGACATATTACATATTTATTTACACATATATCTCTGTGTGTGTGTGTTTATATTTGTTTATTACCTGTCTGCCCCTACTAAAGTTTGGGCTTTTTCAAAAAAGCAGGAACTTAGTTCCCAGTTGAACCCCCAGCATCTAGAATAGTGCCTAGCCTATAGTAGGTGCTCAAATATGTGTGTTGGGGAAATAAATGAATCAAGATCTGAATAATGAGCAAGCATTGTATGACCTTCATTGTTTCTTTTGTGAATATCAAGACACTATCACAAAAAGTACAGCTCTACAAATTTACATACAATTGATAAAATTCCTATTTTATCCCAGCAGCTGGGGCAAAGGAAAAGAAAAGAAAAGAAAAAGATTCCAATACAATCCCAACATGTGTTTCTTCCCCAACCACCCCAGATACATCAGACAGATAGTATACATCTCTTCATGATTCAGTCTGTTGAACTATGCAACTGTCATAGTATCCAGCAGGTTTATTTTTAATTGGATTAAATTATCTCATAATTTGTTTGGAAAGAATAAAGTACTCGTAAATAGCAAATAAATGTAGGAAGAGGTGCGCTAAGGGTGTACTAGATCTTGGCTTACTAGATCTCAGAAGCCACTATAAAGACACCACAAGAGCATCAAGGCAATGTTGGCCTGGGCATAGACAAATTAACCAGTGGAAGAGAAAAGAGAATCCAGGCGGGGCACGGTGGCTCACGCCTGTAATCCCAGCACTTTGGGAGGCTGAGGTGGGCGGATCATGAGGTCAGGAGATCGAGACCATCCTGGCTAGCACGGTGAAACCCCATCTCTACTAAAAATACAAAAAATTAGCAGGGCGTGGTGGAGCGCGCCTGTAGTCCCAGCTACTCAGGAGGCTGAGGCAGGAGGCGGAGTTTGAATCCGGGAGGCGGAGTTTGCAGTGAGCCGAAATTGCGTCACTGTACTCCAGCCTGGGTGACAGAGCGAGACTCCATCTCAAAAAAAAAAAAAGAAGAGAGAGAGAGAATCCAGGAATAGATATCTGTTTATAAGAACATAAAATGTGAACAGTTATAAAGGCACTAATCCCATTCATGATAACAAAAGAAAAAACATGTGAACAGTGCAATTTTAAATCAGTGGGAAATGGATGGATTATATAATAAATGATGACGCTGTTATCTATCAGGAAAATAATTGGACCTCCATTTTATGTCATACAAAATAAGTTCCAAGTAGATTAAATATTGAAACATAGAAGTACTTTTATCGATTCATTTATTTATATTTATGTTTTTGAGGCAGGGTCTTACTCTGTCACCCGGCCTGGAGTACAATGGCCCAATCACGCTTCACCGAAGCTTCACCCTCCCTGGCTCAAGCAATCCTCCTGCCTCAGCCTCCCTAGTAGCTGGGACTATAGGAATGTGCCACCATACTCTGCTAATTTTTTTGTATTTTTTGTAGACACAAGGTTTTGCCATGTTGCCCCAGGTTGGCCTTGAACTCCTGGGCTCAAGTGATCTGCCCACCTCAGTGTTCCAAAGTGCTGGGACTGCAGGTGTGAGCCACCATGCATAGCCAGCAGGTCCATTTAGAACCCCAACTAAGTTCAGAATATAGTTAATTTGGTCCTCATGCCTATATGAAGACATGAGACTGATTTCACCAGCGTCACCATTTATAGTGCACATTCTTAATCTTTTGGTTGTAAAAAGTTCCATTTCACGGCTGGGCTCAGAGTGTGAAAGCCCGAGCAGAATGAAGAGGGCGTCCCTGGTGTGGAGAGGCAGTGGAAAGAGTGGGGCGCTGGAGCCCAAGCCTGAGGAGCGTTTCTCTAGGAAAGCTGGGGTGGAGGCTGTAGCTGCCCAGCTGGGAATGTCAGAGTCCAAGCCAGGTGAGGAAACGGTTCATGGAGGGCAAGCAAGAGATTGATCAAATAAGTAAATATTTGAGAACGATGGAGCTAAGTTTCTATTTAAAATGAAAGAATCAATATAGAATAAACCCTGGGGCATCAGACTGGAATTGAAGGTATCGGGGGTAGATTCATGGTTTTCTCTTTTTCTTTTTCTTTCTTTTTTTTTTTTTTTTGAGACAGAGTCTGGCTCTGTCACCCAGGCTGGAGTACAGTGGCACAATCTCTGCTCACTGCAACCTCTGCCTCCTGGGATCAATCAATTCTCCCGCCTCAGCCTCCTGAATAGCTGGGAATACAGGCACACACCACCACACCCAGCTAATTTTTGTATTTTTAGTAGAGATGGGGTTTCGCCATGTTGGCCAGGTTGGTCCCGAACTCCTGACCTCGAGTGATCCACCCGCCTTGGCCTCCCAAAGTGCTGGGATTACAGGCGTGAGCCACCGCTCCCAGCCTATGGTTTTCATTTGATATAAATATCTTCACTATGTTGAATCTAGGCAGGAAGATACATCAGACAAACCCAGATCAAGGGACATTCTATGAAATAACTGGCCTGTTATCTTCAAAAGTGGTCGTGAAAGTAGAGCAAACACTGAGGCACTGTTCCAGACTAAAGAAGACTAAAAAGGGATGAAAACCAAAAGCAGCGTGTGATCCTGGGTTGGATTCTTTTGCAAGGACATTATTGGGACGATTGGTGAAACTTGAATGGAGTACATGGATTTGATCGTAGTAAAGCATCATTATCAGTGTCCTAGTTTGGATGGTTGTATTACACTTACGTAAGGGAATGTCGCTGTGTGTAGGAAATCCACACAGTAAAGTAGTCTCACGGGCCACAGGGCTTGTTGTTAGCAAAATGCTCTTAAATGGCTCAAGGCAAAACAAAATTTTTTTGCACTTGTCTTGCAATTTTTCTGTAAGCTTAACGTTATTTCAAAATGAAAAGGAAAAAATTATTTTAACTGTTAACCCGATGAGGAAATTAACATAAAACAAAACTGCACATGTGCAATTAGAACTTCTAGGCTGGGCGGGGTAGCTCACACCTGTAATCCCAGCATTTTGGGAGGCTGAAGCAGGCAGATCTCTGAGCCTAGGAGTTTGAGACCGGCCTGCATGGTGAAACCCCGTCTCTACAAAAAATACAAAAATGAGCTGGGTGTGGTGACACATGCCTGTAGTCCCAGCTACTCAGGAGGCTGAGGTGGATCGCTTGAGCCCAGGAAGTGGAGGTTGCAGTGAGCCACAATTGCACCACTGCACTCCAGCATGGGCGACAACTTCTAGTTACATGTACCTGTATACATACTTCAATACTAAATAATTGTCAACTCTCTGGCCAGGCACGGTGGCTCACGCCTGTAATCCTAGCACTTTGGGAGGCTGAGTCAGGAGGATCACCTGAGGTCAGGAATTTGAGACAAGCCTGACCGAGATGAAGAAACCCCATCACCACTAAAAATATATAATTAACCGGGAGTGGTGGCACATGCTTATAATCCCAGCTACTTGGGAGGCTAAGGCAGGAGAATCACTTGAACCTGGGAGGTGGAGGTTGCAGTGAACTGGGATCACACCATTGTACTCCAGCCTGGGCAACAAGAGTGAAACTCCATCTCAAAAATAATAACAATAATAATTGTCAACTCTCAGAAAGAATTATTTGGTGTATTTCTTTTTTTTTTTTTTTTTTTAAGACAGAGTCTTGTTCTGTCGCCCAGGCTGGAGTGCAGTGGGCAAGAAAGGCAAAAGCTATTCCTGGAATATGTACCTATTCCCATGAGAACGAACCTCTGGACTTTCCAGGACGGAAGGGGTTCAATGTGGTCAGATTTCCACCAGCTGGCCCATTGGTTTCCTCAAGGAATAGTACCATATCCAGAGCTCTGAGCTGGTCTTTCTTAGTGGAAAGCTGGACATTTGGCTGGGGCAGTAACTAGATCAGCCTTGGTGAGTGGGAGTCCACATGGATGACCCATGGGCAGCCTTGTCTCTGCCGCAGTGGCAGCTTCATTCATGTGCCCTTAGTGCTGGAGTGGAGGGTAACAGAAGCTGGCTAAGCTCACTTGGCCGAGTCATTTTTGTCTTTTTTGCTATGTAAAGCCTTCTTAGCAGATGTCCTCTGGTGGGCATTAACATGTGACACAAAGATCTTCAAACTTCAGGCCCACTTCCATATGTCCATTCACATGGCTCTACCTCAATCTCTTTTTCTCCAATCTTCTAATATTTTTCTTTCTTTCTTTTTCTTTTTTTTTTTTTTTTTGTGATGGAATCTTACTCTGTTGCCCAGGCTGGAGTGCAGTGGCACAATATTGGCTCACTGCAACCTCCGCCTCCCGGGTTCAAACAATTCTCCTGCCTCAGCCTTCCAAGTAGTTGGGATTACAGGCACGCGTTACCATGCCCAGCTAGCTTTTTGTATTTATAGTAAAGATGGGGTTTCACCATGCTGGCCAGGCTGGTCTCGAACTCCTGGCCTCATGATCCGCCCACCTCGGCCTCCCAAAGTGCTCGGATTACAGGAGTGAGCCACCGGGCCCAGCCTACTTTTCCTTCCAGACCCCTGACCAGTCAGGACATCTGCCACTGCCGTTAGTCTATATATGTATATGCTAGTTTAAGGTCACTGTTCTTTCTACACAAAGTGGATCACCGTGTGTACCACCCAAAGTTCTCCCTTCATCATTGTCTTTCAAGACTATCTCAGAGTAATGCTGTCCATTGCCGACTTGTTTCCTACACCTGTATACTAAGCTGACCTACTGCAAAAAAGCACAAGCTTTTTTCTCCTCCTTTGGCTCCATAGAAGACTCCCCATAAACACAAAGGCATGAATTGAGGGAGAGCAATTGGTTCTACAATGTTGGGGATCATGGGAGTCTGGGCTACCTGCTCATGTAGCTTTCTCAGGTCCTCTGGCTCTACTTGACTGATACTAGACATATCACATCAATATTTTTTTTTTGATACAAAGTCTCTCTCTGTCTCCCAGTCTGGAGTTCAGTGGCACTCTATTGGCTCACTGCAACCTCTGCCTACCAGGTTCAAACGATTCTCCCACCTCAGCCTCCCAAATAGCTGGGATTATAAGCGTGCACCACCACACCCAGCTAATTTTTGTATTTTTAGTAGAGACCAGGTTTCACCATGTTGGCCAGGCTGGTCTCAAACTCCCGACTTCAAGTGATCAGCCCGCCTCGGCCTCCCAAAGTGCCAGGATTACAGGTGTGAGCCATCGCGCCCAGCCCACATCACATCAACATTAGGATGGAGTGTTGCTGCGCACCCCTGATCCTAAGAATTAGTGGTTCTGAGAGGACTCAAACCATGATGGGAAATTCCAGCTACGTAGTCACTGGGTCATGGTCCACCATTCTGTTTCTAAGGCCCAGTACCATACCAGAGTTTTTGTTTTGTTTTGTGGTGTTTCGTTTTGTTTTTGAGACAGAGTCTCATTCTGTCACCCAGCCTGAAGTGCAGTGGCGTGATCTCAGTTCACTGCAACTTCCACCTCCCAGAGTTCAAGTGATTTTCCTGCTTCAGCCACCCAAGTAGCTGGGATTACAAGTGCACGCTATCATGCCCAACTATTTTTTGTATTTTTAGTACAGACAGAGTTTCACCATGTTGGCCAGGCTGGTCTTGCTCGAACTCCTGATCTCAAGTGATGCACCTGCCTCAGCCTCCCAAAGTGCTGGGATTACAGGCGTGAGCTGCCACGCCCAGCCCAGAGTTGTTTTTCAACAGGTGTTTAGATGGGCACGGTGGCTCACGCCTGTAATCCCAGCACTTTGGAAGGTAGAGGTAGGCTGATCATGAAGTCAGGAGATCAAGACCATCCTGGCCAACATGGTGAAACCTGATCTTTACTAAAAATACAAAAATTAGCTGGACATGGTGGTGCACACCTGTAGTCCCAGCTACTCGGGAGGCTGAGGCAGGAGAATCGCTTGAACCCGGGAAGTGGAGTTTGCAGTGAGCCGAGATCATGCCACTGCACTCCAGCCTGGTGACAGAGCTAGACTCCGTCTCAGAAAAACAAAACAAAAAAGATAAACAGGTGTTTAATTCTTCACTGCAGATAGCATGGTCTTGCTCCAGAGCCCCAAGCCCCCTTCCAAAGCTTGACACAAATCATACACAGCATCTTCTCTCACCTCTGATAATCACCAGTACCATAGGGTATGCTGAATTGTGTTATCCTAGGAGTCGGACTGTTTGCACTGTATCCTGTATCTACTGCAAAGTTCTGTCATGCTCTGGGCCTGCTTTAGACCTTTCTCAAAGCTGCCAACCTTCCGTGACGCCTGGCATACAGAGAAGTAGTGTCCTTAGGTGTAGGATATGCTGACTCTAGAAGCTGAAGAGATCCACCAAGTGTTGTCTTTCTTTTTTGTGGTGAAAGGCATAAGATGCAATAATTTATCTTTTACTTTGAAGGAGATATGCCAACATGCCCCTGCCAACTGGACTCCTAAAAATTTTATGATGTTGGGACTTGGTGCGGTGGCTCACGCCTATAATCCCAGCACTTTGGGAGGCCAAGGTGAGCAGATCACCTGAGGTAAGGGATTTGAGACCAGCCTGGCCAACACAGTAAAACACTGTCTCTGCTAAAAATATAAAAATGAACTGGGCATGGTGATGGGTGCCTGTAATCCCAGCTACTCGGGAGATTGAGGCAGGAGTCAGAAGGCAGAGATTGCAGTGTGCGAGATCACGCCACTGGACTCCAACCTGGGCAACAGAGCAAGACTCTCTCTCAAAGAAATAAAAAATAAAAATGTTATGCATGAGGCCGGGCGCGGTGGCTCATGCCTGTAATCCCAGCACTTTGGGAGGCCGAGGCGGGTGGATTACAAGGTCAAGAGATTGAGACCATCCTGGTCAACATGGTGAAACCCCGTCTCTACTAAAAATACAAAAAATCAGCTGGGCATGGTGGCGCGTGCCTGTAATCCCAGCTACTCAGGAGGCTGAGGCAGGAGAATTGCCTGAACCCAGGAGGCAGAGG
>NW_022436995.1:15086231-15092460 GCF_009761245.1 Sapajus apella
AAAAAAAAAAAAAAAAAAAATGTTATGCATGTAGAAGGTCCCTGAAGTTTTTTTCTTTTTTTCTGAGACAGAGTTTTGTTTTTGTTGCCCAGGCTGGAGTGCAGTGGTGTGATCTTGGCTCACCGCAAACTTCCGCCTCCTGGATTCAAATGATTCTCCTACTTCAGCTTCCCGAGTAGCTGGGATTACTGGCATGGGCCACCACGCCCAGCTAATTTTTTGTATTTTTAGTAGAGATGGGGTTTCTCCATGTTGGTCAGGCTGGTCTCAAACTCCCAACCTCAAGTGGTCTGCCCCCCTTGGCCTCCCAAAGTGCTGGGATTACAGGCGTGAGCCACTGTGCCTGGCCTTTTTTTTTTTAGGCGGACTCTGTCACCAAGCTGGAGTGCAGTGGCGTGATCTCGGCTCACTGCAACCTCCACCTCCTGGGTTCAAGTGATTCTCGTGCCTCAGCCTCCCAAGTAGCTGGGATTACATGCCACCACACCCAGCTAATTTTTGTGTTTTTAGTAGAGACAGGGTTTCACCATGTTGTCCGGGATGGTCTCGATTTCCTGACCTCATGATGTGCCCGCCTCTACCTCCCCAGGTGCTGGGATTACAGGCAGCAGCCACCACGCCCAGCCAGTCCCTGAATCTTTACACAGTGCCCTCTGAATTGCCTGTGTCTTACCAAGGCCTCCACTGTATTATCCATCTCACATTCATCCGACTCAGGAGTTTGAGACTAGCCTGGCCAACATGGCAAAATCCTGTCTGTACTAAAAATAGAAAAAGTAGCTGGGCATGGTGACAGGTGACTATAATCCCAGCTACTCTGGAGGCTGAGGCAGGAGAATCGCTTGAACCCCGGAGGCAGAATTTGCAGTGAGCTGACATAGCACCACTGCACTCCAGCCTGGGTAACAGCAAGACTCTGTCTAAAAAAAAAAAAAATATATATATATATATATATATATATATATATCTCATAATGTTTTAAGAAAGTTGATGAATTTGTGTTGGGTCACATTCAAAGCTGTCCTGGGCCACATGCAGCCTGCAAGCAGTGGGTTGGACAAGCTTGAGACAGTGAAATCTCTTCAGATTGTGTTTTACAAAGAATAGGAGACACAGCCCCGGTCTCCTTACATGTGCATTGTTGCCCATTCCATGTAAATGCAAACTTTTTTCTGACTCTTTTTCTTTTCTGATTGGGATAGAAAAGAGCACATTTGTCAAATCAGTGATTGTATAATATGTTCCTGAGGCCAAAGTCATCTGCTCTAGCAAAGATAATACATCTTACATAACGGCTGTAACTGGGGCTGTCTTACTTGGTTGAACTCATGGTAGTCTACAGTCACCTTCCAGGCTTCATCTGTTTTCTGTAGAGTCAAGAATGGTGAGTTATGACCAGGCGCAGTGGCTCACGCCTGTAATCCCAGCACTTTGGGAGGCTGAGGCAGGCAAATCTCCTGAGGTTGAGAGTTCGAGACCAGCCTCAAACCATGACCAACATGGAGAAAACCCGTCTCTACTAAATATATAAAAAATTAGCCAGGCGTGGTGGTGCATGCCTGTAATCCCAGCTACTCGGAAGGCTGATGCAGGAGAATCGCTTGAACCTGGAAGGCAGAGGCTGCAGTGAGCCCAGATCACACCATTGCACTCCAGCCGGGGGGGCAGGGAAAACCCATCCCCAAAAAAAAAAAAAAAAAAGCAATGGTGAATTGAACAGATATATGATAGAAACCACCATTCCTGTGTCCTTTATATCCTAAAGATGGAACTAATTTCTGCCATTTACCTACTCTCAACACTTTCCTTTGCTGACCTCCAGGAATAAACCAATCCTGATTATATACTCAGAGACCGGGAAATGACCACTGAGTGGCTCCAAGGACCCAATGGAGGCACTGCAAGCCTGGCTCAAGACGGATTTCACTTACTACCTGGCCCCGTGTGCCTCGCACACTCTAACAAGGAGAGGTTGTGATGATGCTTCAGGTCTCCAGCATCACTGCCGACACAGCCCCTACATCCAACAGACCTCGATATGTCTGTTTCCCTGGTGCACAGGTATCCAAGTACATGGCCATTGTTCTCTTTGAGAAGGAACGGAGAGAATCATTTTCACATATTCTTGTTTTAAGAGTGCTTCCTCCTAGAGACCCAGCCACCTCTTTAGTCATGGGATTCCAAGTCCAAAACTGACTCCAGTCTGGACACTAGGAAAGGGATTATGAATTTTTCTTGGGCCACGGCCTTCAGCCTTCTAGTTGTTTTTCCTTAAGTTCTTCTGCTAGTGCAAGCTGGGTAGTACCCTTAACAATCGCTCATCTATTTTGCCCCTAGGACATTTCACTATTAGTCATCTCCATAGCTCCCTGCTGGCCAGTTCCTCCTGGCTGCCACTCAGACCTCACTCGTCATTATGATAACTGCCGTTGCCTAGCTTCAGGAAGTTAAGCACTGCCGTCTGGCCTTTTTTGTTTGTTTGAGGGTCCAGTAATCCTCATTGCCATCAGTAAGTCAAGTTCTGTACTAGTCTCTCCTGTTATCCTAGAGAGGACAGAGAGCACTTATCTTTTTAGAGATTCTGGAGAGCCTCTCACCAGCAAATTTTTTTTTTCTTTGAGTCAGAGTCTTGTTGTCACCCACACTGGAGTGCAGTGGCATGATCTTGGCTCACTGCAACCTCCGCCTCACAGGTTCAAGCAATTCTCAAACCTCAGCCTCCCAAGTAGCTAGGATTACAAGTACCTGCCACCACACCCAGCTACATTTTGTATTTTCTTTTCTTTTCTTTTTTTTTTGAGATGGAGTCTTGCTTTGTCACCCAAACTGGAGTGCAATGGCACAATTTCGGCTCACTGCAACCTCCGCCTCCTGGGTTCAAGTGATTCTCCTGCCTCAGCCTCTCAAGTAGCTGAGATTACAAGCATGTGCCACCACATACCATGTTGGTCAGGCTGGTCTCAAACTCCTGACCTTGAGATCTGCCCACATTGGACTCCCAAAGTGCTGGGATTACAGACGTGAGCCACCACTGATTTTTGTATTTTTAGTGGAGTTCAGTTGCACAATCTTGGATCACTGCAACCTCTGCCCTCTGGGTTCAAGCAGTTCTCCTGCCTCAGTCTTCTAAGTAGCTGGGATTACAGGAGTGAACCACCACACCCAGCTAACTTTTGTGTTTTTTAGTAGAGAAGGGATTTCTCCACATTGGCCAGGCTGGTCTCAAACTCCTGACCTCAGATGATCCACCCGCCTTGGCCTCCCAAAGTGCTGGGATTACAGGCATAAACCACTGCACCCAGCCCTGTAACCTGGATTTTAATTGCCTGTTACTGGCCCTAAATTGTTCATTATCCTGTAGCACATTCATGGAGCTTGGCAATAGCCACCAATTCCATCACGCTCACAGCCGCTACTCCCTCCATACATCTCAAGCACCTGGCACAGTGTACCCTTAGAGCGTCCAGTTCCACCGGTACATCCTCCCAATTTGCTGCCATTTGTCTGTGCTCTGCCCACCTCCACTAACGGGATCCTCATCGTCAGATGGGTGGTGATCCAGTTCCAAACCCTGTCTTACTATCTCCTTTCTCATCTACTTCTGGTAGCAGATGTGGGAGACCCGATTCTCAAGAAGGAGATGCTGAGATACAGTTTGGGATGCAAAATGTTTGTTAAGGACCCATACCTATGAAAGGAAGGAAGAGAAAGCAGGGCTGGGCAGAGGGAAAGTCAGCGTGTGCTGCAGGCTCGACCAAGCTCAGCCAATCAGCAGATCAGTCTAGAATGAGAAGTGCTCATCAGGGCTTTCCAGCATCAAGTCTAAATGGCCGGACCTTCATACCTCTGACTTGCTCATTCACCAGATGTCGGCTACCCCAGAAAGGGCATGACCTCAGGGGAGGCAGCTCCGCAGCTGAGGCAGGCTCGGAAGGAACGGAAAACTGGCACTGTCTGCTGCCCTCACTCTGCAGCTAGGCAGCAGGCCCTTCCTTGAAGGTGATCTGGGCAGCACATCACCATGTGTCTCACAATAACATACAGACATGAAGGGACATAAATCCTAAGTAGACAACTAGGTGAATTCACCTAACTCAAAAAAATAGTCATTATGTGCATCCCAGAAGCCTGATTTATTCCTCTTCTCAGTCACTCTCTGCCCAAGGTAACCACCTTCTTCTATCACCATGGACTCATTTACCTGCTTTTAAAATTTTTAACTGTGGTCAAATACACATAATATAAAACTTACCATGTGCACCATTTTTAAGTGTGCAGTGCAGCAGTGTTAAGTACATTCACACTGTTGTGCAACTAATCTCCAAAACTCTTCATTTTGCAAAACTAAAACTTGGTTCTCGTTAAACAAATCCCCATTATCTTTCTACCAAGCCTTTGCCCACTAACATTCTACTTTCTGTGTCTATTAGTCTGACTGCTCAAGGTACTTCATATAAGTGGAATCATGCAGTATGTATCTTTCTGTGACTGGCTTATTTTAGATAGTGTAATATCCTTAAGTTTCAGCCATGTGGTACATGTGGTAGGATGTGACAGGATTTCCTTCCTTTTTAAGGCTGAATAATGTTCCACTGCACTTTGCCAGGCACCGTGGCTCACGCCTGTAATCCCAACACTTTGGGAGCTTGAGGTGGGTGGATCACTAGAGGTGAGGAGTTCGAGACCAGCCTGACCAACATGGTGAAAGCCCATCTCTACTAAAAATACAAAATTAGCCGAGTGTGGTGGCACATGCTTGTAATCCCAGCTACTTGGGAGGCTGAAGCAGGAGAATTGCTTAAACCCAGGGGACAAAGGTTGTAGTGAGCTGAGACAGCGCCATCGCACTCCAACCATAGAAACAAGAGCAAAACTCCATCTCTTTAAAAAAAAAAAAAAAAAAAAAAGTGGCCAGGTGCGGTGGCTCATGCTTGTAATCCCAGCACTTTGGAAGGCTGAGGTGGGTGGATCATGAGGTCAAGAGATTGAGACCACCCTTGCCAACATGGTGAAAACCCGTATCTACTAAAAATACAAAAATTAGCTGGGTACGGTGGTGGGCGCCTGTAATCCCAGCTACTCGGGAGGCTGAGGCAGGAATTTGAACTCAGGAAGCAGAGGTTTCAGTGAGCTGAGATTGTGCCACTGCACTTCAGCCTGGCAACAGAGTGAGACACCATCTCAAAAAAAAAAACTGTACTTTATCTATATGTTAGATTTCATTTATCCATTCATTCATCAATGGACACTTGGGTTGCATCCACCTTATAGTTAGTGTAGATAATACTGCTATAAACACGAGTAGATTGTTTACCTGCTTTTGAACTTTTTTTTTTTAGACGGAGTTTTGCTCTTATTGCCCAGGCTGGAGTGCAATGGCACAATCTCGGCTCACCACAACCTCCACCTCCTGGGTTCAAGTGATTCTTCTGCCTCAGCCTCCCTAGTAGTTGGGATTATAGGCACCTGACGCCACACCTAGCTAATTTTTTTGTATTTTTAGTAGAGACAAGGTTTCACGATGTTGGCCAGGCTGGTGTCCAACTCCTGACCTCAGGTGATCCACCTACCTCAGCCTCCCAAAGTGCTGGGATTACAGGCATGAGCCACTGCACCCTGCTGAACTTTTTACATAAATGAAATGAATCATACCATGTGCATTATTTTACGTTTGTTTTCTTTTCTTTTTTTTTTTGAGATGGAGTTTCACTCTTGTTACCCAGGCTGGAGTGCAATGGCGCGATCTCGGCTCACCACAACCTCCACCTCCTGCGTTCAGGCAATTCCCCCGCCTCAGCCTCCTGAGTAGCTGGGACTACAGGCACGCGCCACCATGCCCAGCTAATTTTTTGTAGTTTTAGTAGAGACGGGGTTTCACCATGTTGACCAGGATGGTCTCGATCTCTTGACCTCGTGATCCACGCGCCTCGGCCTCCCAAAGTGCTGGGATTACAGGCGTGAGCCACCGCGCCTGGCACATTTGGTTTCTTTCCCTCAACATTATGTTTGTACAATTCATCCATCTTATTTATTTTTCTCATTGATATATACTATTCCATTGTATAATCATATCCCAATCTGTTTATTCTATCTACCAGTGATGGACGTTTAGGTTGTTTCCAGGTTTTATCTGTTGTGAATAGTGCTGCTCTAAACATTCTTGATGGTGTCTTTTAGTATATTACATGTATGCATTTCTGGATGTAAACTCCCAGGGGTTAAATTTCTG
>NW_022436995.1:15102460-15105399 GCF_009761245.1 Sapajus apella
TTTTTTTTTTTTTTTTTTTTAATATAGAGTCTCACTCTGTAACCCAGGCTGAAGTGCAGTGGTGTCATCTCAGCTCACTGCAACCTCTACCTCCCAGGTTCAACCAGTTCTCCTGCCTCAGCCTCCCGAGTAGCTGGAATTACAGGTGTGTGCCACCACACACCCAGCTGATTTTTATATTTTTAGTAGATACTAGGTTTCACCATGTTGGTCAGGCTGTTCTTGAACTCCTGACTTTGTGATCCACCCACCTCAGCCTCCCAAAGTGCTGGGATTATAGGCGTGGGCCACTGCACCTGGCCCCATATTACCTTTATTGAGATTCTCAAAATGTTAACATTTTACCACATTTGCTTTGTCATTTTCTCTTTCTCTCTCTCTCTCTATATGTGTGTGTCTGTGTGTGTGTATACACACACACACAGGTAATATATATGCATGCACATGTATATATATACATACACAAATATATGTATGATATGTGAAATTATTTTTCTGGAACCATCTGAGAATGAATTGCAAACAGGACAAAATTGTATCTCTAAATACTTAAGTATGTGTTTGTTTCCTAAAACAAGAATATTGTATTCTCTTGTATAACAATAGCACAATTATAAAATAAAAATAATACATTGATACAATAATATTACCTAACCCAGAGACTTTATTCAGCTATTCTTGACTGTCTTGATAATGTTCTCCACAACAAAAAGAAAAATTATTTTTCTGAGATCAGGCACAGTAACTCACACCTGTAATCCCAGCACTTTGGGAGGCCGAGGCAGGCAGATCGCCTGAGGTCAAGAGTTTGAGACCAGCCTGGCCAACACAGAGAAACCCCATCTCTACTAACGTAGTCAGGTGTGGTGGTGGGCGCCTGTAATCCCAACTACTTGGAAGGCTGAGGCAGGAGAACTGCTTGAACCTGGGAGGTGGAGGTTGCAGTGAGCTGAGATAGCGTCACTGCACTCCAGTCTGGGCGACAGAGTGAGATTCCAACTCAGAAACAAGAAAGAGGCCGGGCACAGTGGTCACGCCTGTAATCCCAGCACTTTGGGAGGCCAAGGTGAGCAGACCCTGAAGTCAAGAGATTGAGACCATCCTAGCCAGTAGAGATGGTGAAACCGTGTCTCTACTAAAAATACAAAAGTTAGCTGGACATGGTGGCATGCGCCTGTGGTCCCAGCTAGCAGGGAGGCTGAGGCAGGAGAATCACTTGAACTCAGGAGGCAGGGGTTGCAGTGAGCCAAGATCGTGCCACTCCACTCCAGCCTGGCAAGAGAGCAAGACTCCATCCAAACAAAAAACAAAAACAAGAAAGAATAATTATTTGTATTGGCTCAGGATCCAATCCAGGATCACACACTGCACTTAGCTGACAAGTCTCTTTAATTTCTTTCAATCTAGAATAATTCCTGAGTCTGACTTTGCCGTCCACCATCCTTTGTTGCTTGAAGAACACAGGCCGAATATTTTGTACGAAGTTCTTTGATTTAGGTTTACCGGGTTTTTTCTCGTCATGATTAGATTCAGGCTATACATTTTTGGCAGGAATATTCTAAAACCCATGTTGCATTCTTGGTTTATTAAATCAGGAGGGACATGACAGCTATGTCACATTACTGACTACTGGTGATGTTAATTTTTATTTTGAGGTCATGGCAGTATCTGCCAGGTTTTCCACTGTAAAGTTATTCTTTGTCCATTTTTAGTTAATAAGTATCTTTTTTTTCTTTTATTTATCTATTTATTTTGAGGCGGAGTCTCGCTTTGTCACCCAGGCTGGAGGGCAGTGGCGCGATCTCCCTCCCTCCTGGGTTCAAGTGATTCTCCTGCCTCCGCCTACCGAGTAGCTGGGACTACAGTTGCACGCCACCACGCCCAGTTAATTTTTGTATTTTTAGTAGAGACGGGGTTTCGCCAGGTTGGCCAGGCTGGTCTCAAACTCCTGACCTTGTGATCTGCCTGCCTCGGCCTCCCAAAGTGCTGGGATTACAGGTGTGAGCCACCACGCCTGGCCTTTTTTTCTTTTTTTAGAGACAGGGTCTCACTCTGTTGCCCAAGCTGAAGTACAGTGGCCCAATTATAACTCACTGTAGACTCAAATTTCTGGGCTTCAGTGATCCTCCCACCTCATCCTCCTGAGTAACAAGGACTACAGGCATGCCACCAGGCCCGGCTAATTTTTTATTTTTTGTAGAGACAGGTCTTACTATGTTGCTCAGGCTGATCTCCAACTCCTGGCCTTAAGTAATCATCCCAACTTGGTCTCAGCCTCCCAAAACTCTAGGATTACAGGCATGAACCACCATGCCTGGACAATAAGTATCTTGTGGGGAGATATTTTGAGACTATATCCTGTTCCTCATAAAACTTTTACCCAGTAGTCTTAGCATCCATTGCAAAAAGTACAAAGTCTTTAACTGAAAAAGTATACGTAAGCCAATGGTTAAAAAAATTCAAAACAGTCCGGGCGTGGTGGCTCATGCCTGTAATCCCGGCACTTTGGGAGGCTGAGGTGGGCAGATCACCTGAGGTCGGGAGTTTGAGACAAGCCTGACCCACATGGAGAAACCCCGTCTCTACTAAAAATATAAAAAATTAGCTGGGCCTGGTGGCACATGCCTGTAATCCCAGCTACTTGGGAGGCTGAGGCAGGAGAATGGCTTGAACCTGGGAGGCGGAGGTTGCAGTGAGCTGAGATCAAGCCATTGCACTCTAGACTGGGCAACAAGAGTGAAACTCTGTCTCAAAAAAAAAAAAAATTCAAAACAATATAGTGAATTAGCATGTATATAGTTGTACAAAAGAAAGAAAGAAAAAGAAAGAAAGAAAGAAGAAAAAGAAAGAAAGAGAAAGAAAGAAGAAAGAGAAAGAAAGAAGAAAGAAAGAAAGGAAGGAAGGAAGGAAGGAAGGAAGGAAGGAAGGAAGGAAGGAAG
>NW_022436995.1:15105409-15114363 GCF_009761245.1 Sapajus apella
AAGGAAGGAAGGAAGGAAGGAAGGAAGGAAGGAAGGAAGGAAGGAAGGAAGGAAAAGAAAGAGTGAATAGTATAGTGAACAGTAACTGTCCTGATGTTGGATCCTCCGGATCCTTCCTCCCATTCCTTGTTTGTGTCTTTGTGGCAGACATGATGCCATATGATATTGAATCTCATTTAATTTCCTTTTTTCTGGGCATAAAGGATGACAGCATTTCCTGTCCTGCCTTGTGGTGAGGCTGAGACCATGAGACTAGTTCTGGCTCAAGGGCTGTGAACAGAAATACTGAGCACTCTTGGGCCAAAGCATTCAGTGCCATTTAATGACTCTCTAGCTCCCTCTTCCCCTGCTGCAGCAATTGTGAAAGCCATGCATTTAGATGGTGAAGCCACAAGATGGAAACAGCCTGGATCGCTGAGTCACCAGGTACAGAAACAGCTGTCCTGAAAAGTTACCCGTCTTGCACTCTACATGCCCATATACAAGAAATACAAGCCTTTCCTGGCCAGGCGTGATGGCTCACGCCTGTAATCCCAGCACTTTGGGAGGATGAGGCAGGTGGATCACTTGAGGTCAGGAGTTTGAGATCAGCCTGGCCAACATGGTGAAACCCCATCTCTACTAAAAATATAAAAATTAGCTGGGCAGGGTGGTAGGCACTTAGAATCCCAGCTACTCGGGAGTCTGAGGGAGGAGAATCGCTTGAATCCAGGAGGCAAAGGTTGTAGTGAGCCCAGATCACACCGTTACACTCCAGCCTGGGTGACAAGATCAAAACTCCCTCTCAAAAAAAAAAAAAAAAAAGAAAAAGAAATACAAGCCTTTTCTATGGCTAAGAAATGAGATTCAAGTTTAAGATATTTGAGATTTTTCTTTTTATTATTTTTTTTCCTTAGAGATAGTTGGAAGAGGAAGGGCCTTGCTATCTTGCCCAGGCTGGACTCAAACTCCTGGATTCAAGCAATCCTCCAGTCTCAACCTCTCAAGTAGCTGGGACTACAGGTACACACCACCATATCAGCTCCTTTGAGATTTTTGTACATTAGGATATATAGCTCATTCTTTTTAAGATTTGCCCAAGTGTTCCATTGTATGACTATAATATATTTAGGAAGTACATTTCTTTAATTTAAATTTTTGAATTGATATTACATACCATCTGGTTTTAAATCAAAATGGTTCAAAAAAGCATATATGTGAAATATTCTCCCTCTTATTGCTGCCCTGAGCCAACAAATTCCCCACCAAAGGTAACCAGTATTTCCTGTTCCATATGTGTACTTCTAGACATATGTGATACATAGGATCTTTAAAGGAACCTCACTTGTCACTTTTGACTGAGACCCCAGAACAATAAGGTCATACTTCAAAGTTAGAGGCAAGTCCACCAACACAGGATTTGCAAAAGGAGATTATAGAAAACCAGGCTTCTTTTTTCTTTTCCTTTTTTTTTTTTTTTTGAGACAGAGTCTTGCTCTGTCATCCAGACTGGAGTACAGCGGCGTGATCCCGGCTCACTGCCACCTTCTGCCTCAGCCTCCCGAGCAGCTGGGACTACAGGCATGTGCCACCACACCCAGCTAATTTTCGTATTTTTAGTAGAGACGGGGTTTCACCATATTGGCCAGGCTGGTCTCGAACTCCTGACCTTGTGATCCACCTGCCTCAGCCTCCCAAAGCGCTAGGATTACAGCTGTGAGCCACTGCGCCCAGCCTGAAAACCAGTTTTCAATCTTCTTTCACTAACCATCTCCAGCCTACAAAAGATGTTGAAGAGGTTGAAAAAAAAAAAAATAGGAGATTCAAGGTTTTAGAGAAAGCTATTGCTGAACTGAGTCACTGAGTCATTGCCTCCACCCCAACCTCATCTAAGGGCTGCATGTCCTTCACCTCACACAAATAAAAGGAATTTTACTGGGATTGCATAATAGAACATAATATGTGTTTCTTCATCTTTTTCTTTTCTTTTTTTCTTTTTTTTTTTTTTGAGACAGAGTTTCACTCTTGTTGCCCAGGCTGGAGGGCAGTGGTGCAATCTCGGCTCACCACAACCTCCGCCTCCCAGGTTCAAGCAAGTACCCTGCCTCAGCCTCCTGAGTAGCTGGGATTACAGGCATGCACCACCACACCCAACTAATTTTGTATTTTTAGTAGAGACGGGGTTTCTCCATATTGGTTAGGTTGGTCTCGAACTCCTGACCTCAGGTTATCCGCCTGCCTCAGCCTCCCAGAATGCTGGGATTACAGGTGTGAGTCACCACACCTGGCCTTTTCGTTGTCTTTGAGAGGCACAGTGGGCTGAAGTCTGAGTTATGCCTAGGATGTGTAAAGAGCAAAGGGTTCATGCAGGCATCCCATGGGGGAGTTAAGAGCCTGTGATTTGGGATATAGCAGCACTTGCAACACAGGGTCAAATAAACATCTTTTCTCTAATGTAAGTATGACACAAACATGAAAGAGCTCCGGAAAAGCATTGCCTTGGATCCTGTTCAAGAAAGCTGCCTGGAAAGTAAGTGGACTTCAGCAGACGGAAGGTGGAGGCGTAGCACCAGATGCCTAGAGTCTCGAGAAAGAACTGTAAATAAACAACTGTAAAAGCCATGTATTCATTTATGCAGAAGAAACTGTAGGCCAGGTGCAGTGGCTCACGCCTGTCATCCCCACATTTTGGGAGGCCAAGGCGGGTGGATCACTTGAGGTCAGGAGTTCAAGATCAGCCTGGCCAACATGGCGAAACCCCAACTTAAAAAAAAAAAAAGAAAAATGCTGTAATTCCAGCACTTTGGGAGGACGAGGCAGGTGGATCACCTGAGGTTGGGAGTTCAAGACCAACCTGACCAACATGGAGAAACACCGTCTCTACTAAAAAAATACAAAATTAGCCATACGTGGTGGTGCATGCCTGTAATCCCAGCTACTCAAAAGGCTGAGGCAGGAGAATCGCTTGAACCCAGGAGGCAGAGCTTGCGATGAGCTGGGATTGAGCCATTGCATACGAGCCTGAGCAACAAAAGTGAAACACCTTCTCAAAAAAAAAAAAAAAGAAACTGCAGAGATGAGATCCCCAATGATGGGAGAAGGAAACCTTAAGGAACTCAGAAATACAGCCCACATACAAAAAGGGTAAGCCTTAAACACCTGCCAGAGTACAGATGCCATTCATGACAGTACTAGTCAAGTGTGAACTTTACCGTCTCCTCTATTACTTTCTCCATATGTTCCAACCTTAACAGGACTTGCGGCTGTGTAATTCATTCACTGCTAACAGGTGCCTGAATGAAGGTGCATATGGTGGCTGCAACCCCGTCTGACTTCCATTCTCCAAACTATATGCCCTGGCATAGGGTTGTATCTACTTGGAAGAGGAGCCGTGTTTTCCTAATTCACACGGAGGTACAGTTCCCTTACTGGGGGGCTGCATACACCAGAAGGGGAATATTTTCCTGATCTACAGAGGCACCAGATGGACTCTCAGCCTCCCAGTTTGGAGGATCTCAGAGACAGTGACTAGCAAGAGGAGGAGAGGAAGCACTGAATGAGGAAGGAGCTAAGCTGGCCACACACTCCTTTTCCATGGTAGGTGACCTGCCTCCTAGAGGCCCAATCTGGGAGAGGGGGAGACTCTGTATAAATGAATTTTACAGTAATAGATGTTAGAAGGGGCTGGACATCAAATAATATCACTTAACTGATATTATTTGGGAAACTAACATGACAGGAGGATTTTTTTTTTTTTTTTTACAGACTTGAGCCACCTCGCCCAGCCCAGGAAGATTTTTTTCTTTTTTTTTTTTTTTTGAGATGCAGTCTCACTCTGTCACCCAGGCTGGAGGGCAGTGTTGCCATCTTGGCTCACCACAACCTCTACCTCCCGGGTTCAAGCAATTCTCCAGCCTCAGCCTCCCTAGTAGCTGGGACTACAGGTGCACGACACCAAGCCCAACTAATTTTTGTATTTTTGGTGGAGATGGGGTTTCACCATGTTGGTCAGGCTGGTCTCAAACTCCTGACCTCATGATCCACCTGCCTCGAGCTCCCAAAGTGCTGGGATTACAGGCGTGAGCCACCACACCTGGTAGAAGACTTTTAATATCTATGAGTGACCAGAAAAGTTGAGCGATTTGACCAAGGTTTCATCTAAGGGGGAAGGGGAATGCTAGCCCCAGATAATACATTAAGAGGCCGGTGAAAGATAAAAGCTAAGAGTTTTCTAGGCCGGGCGTGGTGGCTCACGCCTGTAATCCTAACACTTTGGGAGGCCGAGGTGGGTGGATCACCTGAGGTCAGGAGTTCAAGACCAGCCTGGCCATCATGGTGAAACCCCATCTTAAAAAAAAAAAAAAAAAAAGAGTTTTCTGATTCATACTCTGTAGTGGAGACTCCCTACTCACAGACATTCCATCCTTTAGGCACAAATCTGGCTCCATTTCCCAACATACTTGGCAGGTTGGTATAATTTTTTTTATTTTGTTTTGAGATGGAGTCTCGCTTTCTTGCCCAGGCTGGCGTGCAGTGGCGCCATCTCAGCTCACTGCAACCTCCGCCTCCCAGGTTCAAGCGATTCTCCTGCCTCAGCCTCCTGAGTAGCTGGGATTACAGGCATGTACCACCACACCCTGATAACTTTTGTATTTTTAGTAGAGACGGGGTTTCACCATGTTTCCCAGGCTGGTCTCAAACTCCTGACCTTAAATGATCACCCGCCTTGGCCTCCCAATGTGCTGGGATTACAGGTGTAAGCCACCACGTCCAGTTGGGTATAATCTTTTTATTAAATTTTCTGCTGGGTGAGGTGGTTTATGCCTGTAATCCCAACACTTTGGGAGGCTGAGGTGGGTGAATCATGAGGTCAGGAGTTCCAGACCAGCCTGGCCAACATGGTGAAACCCCATCTCTACTAAAGACACAAAAAAATTAGCTGGGTGTAGTGATGGGCACCTTTAATCCCAGCTACTTGGGAGGCTGAGGCAGGAGAATTGCTTGATCCTGGGAGGCAGAGGTTGCAGTGAGCTGAGATCACGCCACTGCACTCCAGCCCTGGTGATAGAGTGAGACCCATCTCAGAAAAAAAAAAAAAAAATTCTCCAGTGAAATGCAAAACAGGCCGGCCCGGTGGCTCATGCCTGTAATCCCAGCACTTTGGGAGGCCGAGGCGGGTGGATCACTTTAGGCCAGGAGTTTGAGACCAGCTTGGCCAACATGGTGAAACACCATCTCTATAAAAAAGAAAGAAAGAGCTGGGCGCGGTGGCTCACGCCTGTAATCCCAGCACTTTGGGAGGCCGAGGCGGGTGGATCACGAGATCAGGAGATCGAGACCATCCTGGTCAACATGGTGAAACCCCGTCTCGACTAAAAATACAAAAAATTAGCTGGGCATGGTGGCACACACCTGTAATCCCAGCTACTCAGGAGGCTGAGGCAGGAGAATTGCCTGAATCCAGGAGGCGGAGGTTGCAGTGAGCCGAGATCGCGCCATTGCACTCCAGCCTGGGTAACAAGAGCGAAACTCCGACTCAAAAAAAAAAAAAAAAAAATTAAAAAGAAAGAAAGAAAGAAAACAAAATGCAAAACAGGTTTGGGTTAATGTAATGGGTATTATTTGCAGAACTGGCCTATAATCACACCCCTACCCATAAAACTCTTTTATTTACCCCCCTTTTGCCAACTTAATGTAGATGATGACAACAGATCGAATGATGACAGAAACCTGGGTCTGTGAATGATTGCAGAGAGGAGAGCTACCCCACCAAGCTGAACATCTGCCCAAGACTACCATGTGAACAGGAAATAAACCTCCGTTTTGTTAAACCACTGTATTTTAGTTTTGCTCATGTTAAAGGAATCACAAGTCTTTCAAAGCTGGAAAACAAAAGTAGAATTCATTTCTTGCCAGGCAAGGGAGAACTGCAAAGAGACATGCAATCTCTGTGAACAAAGTAAAAATCAGGTTTATACAGGATTTGGGGAAAATATAAGTGATTGGCTTTGGCTCAAAGTGAGTAGGGTTAGTCACTGACTAGATAGATTTCAAGAACAGATGACCTATTGATGTAGGGTTGGATGACTGTAAGTGATTCAGCCCAAGACTGATGTAGATTAGTCTTACAGTTTCCCGTGTACATGCCTGCAGACATGAGTTAGGTTCTTCAGGCAACAATGGAATTTTCTATTCTCATCTCCCATTTTGCCCCTGCTTGACAGGTTGTGAAAGAGGCCATCAAATATGGTCTAGAACAGTGGTGGGCAATTTTTTTTCTGTAAAGGGCCAAAGCATAAATATTTTAGGCTTTGTAAGCCCTACTGACTCTATCATAACAACTTAACTCTGCAGTTGTAGCACAAAAACAGCATAAATTATTTGTAAATGAATAGATATGGCTGTGTTTCAATAAAACTTTACTTATAAAAACAAGTGATGGGCCACACTTGACCCATTGGCCATAGTTTGCTAACCCCTGGTCTAGAACTCTAGATGTAGTCCACTGACATGGTTTTCCTTAGGGGGTGAAATGGTGGCTGTGGTGATCATCATGATTTCATTTTGTTTTTGATTCAGGATCATCTGTTGCACCATCTGATGAGACAGCCAACACACGGTAGAGTTTAAAATTGTGGACACTAGCTAGACAGTATATAAATACAACATAAAAATATATGCCAGGCACAGTGGCTCACGCCTATAATTCCAACACTTTGGGAGGATGAGGTGGGTGGATCACTTGAGGTCAGGAGTTCTAGACCAGCCTAGCCAATATGGGGAAACCCTGTCTTTACTAAAAAATACAAAAGTTAGCCAGGCATCTGTAATCCTAGCTACTAGGGAAGCTGAGGCAGAAGAATCTCTTGAACCCAGGAGGTGGAGATTGCAGTGAGCAGAGATCATGTCACTGCACTCTAGCCTGGGCTCTCTATTTTTTTTTTTTTTTTTTTGAGACAGTGTTTCCCTCTTGTTGCTCAGGCTGGAGGGCAGTGTTGTGATCTCAGCTCACTGCAACCTCCGCCTCCTGGGTTCAAGGATTCTCCTGCCTCAGGCTCCTGAGTAACTGGGATTACAGGCATCCGCCACCACACTCGGCTAATTTTTTGTATTTTTAGTAGAGATTGGCTTTCGCCTTGTTGGCCAGGCTGGTCTTGAACTGCTGACCTCAGGTGATCCACCCGCCTCAGCCTCCCAAAGTGCTAGGATTACAGGCACGAGCCACCGCGCCCGGCCCAAGACTCTGTCTTACACACACACACACACACACACACACACACACACACACACACACGACGAGTAGATTTTTTTTTAGGACTGAAACGTGCACCAAAATCATGATCCACATTTTCACAGATTAAACCCTCTTTTTGACCTGAAGTATGGGGATAAGACAGTGTTTTCTGTTTGAGATAGAGTCTCATTCTGTCACCCGGGCTGAAGTGCAGCGGTACCATCTTGGCTCACTGCAGCCTCAAACTCCAGGCTTAAGTGATTCTCCCACCTCAGCCTCCTGAGTAGCTGTAACTACAGGTGTGGCCACCAAGCCCAGCTAATTTTTGTACTTTTGGTAGAGATGGGGTTTCACCATGTTGGCCAGGCAGGTCTCGAACTCCTGGGTTCAAAGGATCCACTTACCTCAGACTCCCAAAGTGCTGGGATTACAAATATGAGCCACTGTGCCCAGCCCAGACAAAGGAATCTTGACCAGCTGGTTATCGTTTGAAATTTTTTTAAGTTTCTCTAATCTCTTTGATAGTGTTGAAAATCTCTGAGACACTTTATATGTAAGTAATACATAACTGCAGTATTTTCCCTTAGTAGAACACAAGTTCCTTTTTGTGAGATAAGGAGAATATGTTCAGGGCACTCTATTTTGGCTGACTGCCTTCCTGCAATAAGAAGTCTAAAGCTTAGAAGTTCTTTGTTAAGCTTTCAGTCATTTGTATGGTCATAAACTTGAAGAACTCTCTCAAATATATGTGCCCCTGTAAGGCATGGTGTGAAGCTGTCTGGGGACAGAAAAATACTTTCAGAATTCTCTTATGCCAAGGTTTAATTGCTTATTACAGAAATAAAAGGGTTTCCCTTCAGGCCAGGTACAGTGGCTCACACCTGTAATCCCAGCACTTTGAGGGGCCAAGGTGGGAGGACTGCTTGAGCCCAGGAATTTGAGACCAGCCTGAGCAACATAGCAAGACCTCATCTCTACAAAAAACATTTAAAAATTAGCCTGGCTTTCTGCTGACAAGTGGTGATAAACAGAAAAAAAGAAACAAATAAGAAAAAGAAAAAAATTATCCTGGCATGGTGGCTTACACCTGTAGTCCCAGCTACTCAGGAGGCTGAGGCAGGAGGATCACTTGAACCCAGAAGGTCAAGGCTACAGTGAGCCGTGTTTGTGCCACTGTATTCCAGCCCGAGCAACAGAAAGACCCTGTTTTTTTAAAAGATAATTTCTCTTTAGATAGTTTTGACCAAAAAGGTCTATGAGGGAGGCCCTGAATGATGATGATGATGATGATTATTATTATTATTATTATTATTTTGAAATAGGGTCTTGCTTTGCCCAGGTTGGAGTGCAGTGGTGTGATCTCTGCTCACTACAACCCCTGCCTCCTAGGTTCAAGCAATTTTCCAGCTTCAGCTTCTCAAGTAGCTGGGACCACAGGCACCACCACGCGCAGCTAATTTTTTTTTTTTTTTTTTTGAGACAGAGTTTTTCTGTTGTTGCCCAGGCTGGAGTGCAAGGGTTCAATCTCAGCTCACTGCAACTTCCATCTCCTTGTTTTAAGCAATTCTCCTGCCTTGGCCTCCCGAGTGGCTGGAATTACAGGTGCCCACTACCACACCTGGCTAATTTTGTATTTTTAGTAGCTGTAACTACAGATGTGCACCTGTAGTTACAGCTACTAAAAATATAAAATTTAGAGACGAGGTTTCACCATGTTGGCCAGCCTGGTCTTGAACTCCTG
>NW_022436995.1:15114463-15121333 GCF_009761245.1 Sapajus apella
CCCAGACTGGAGTGCAATGGCGCGATCTCGGCTCACCGCAACCTCCGCCTCCTAGGTTCAGGCAATTCTCCTGCCTCAGCCTCCTGAGTAGCTGGGATTACAGGCACGCGCCACCATGCCCAGCTATTTTTTGTAGTTTTAGTAGAGACGGGGTTTCACCATATTGACCAGGATGGTCTCGATCTCTTGACCTCGTGATCCACCCACCTCGGCCTCCCAAAGTGCTGGGATTACAGGCGTGAGCCACCACGCCCGGCCTGAATTATTCTTAATACATGAATCAGTTGCCATAAACAGAAACATATTGCCAATTTTCTGGGAGTAACCAGGAGTTCTTTATTCCACAAAGCAAGTACCACTCATTAGAAGTCACCTAGGAACTGGGTTCCAGCCAGGATAATCCAGAACTCTCATTATGAACCCTGGCAAAGGTAGTGAAGCTGAGCCTACTTCAGTTTGAAACATATTTAAGGCCGGGCGCGGTGGCTCAAGCTTGTAATCCCAGCACTTTGGGAGGCCGAGGCGGGTGGATCATGAGGTCAAGAGATCGAGACCATCCTGGTCAACATGGTGAAACCCCGTCTCTACTAAAAATACAAAAAATTAGCTGGGCATGGTGGTGTGTGCCTGTAATCCCAGCTACTCAGGAGGCTGAGGCAGGAGAATTGCCTGAACCCAGGAGGCGGAGGTTGCGGTGAGCCGAGATCGCGCCATTGCACTCCAGCCTGGGTAACAAGAGTGAAACTCCGTCTCAAAAAAAAAAAAAAAAAAAGAAAAGAAACATATTTAAAATGTTTGAAAAGAATGCTTTGGTATGTCTTTGTGGTAAGAGTTGTGCAGGTTATACATTTTTTAAAAATAAACCATACCAGTGATTCTTCCCCTGGTCTGTCAGCACTGCAAAAATTTGAACACATGAGCTGGTCCCCACCTTAGGCCCTTAGTTTGATTTCTGTGTAAACAAAAACGTCCTACTTTAGGCATGACAATATTGGTATTGGTGGCTTAGAAATGTAAGATTTGTGATGGTGGTTATCAGTTATTATGGTTTTGGTTTGGTTTTTTTTTGAGACGGAGTCTCAAAGAGCTCATAATGACTTCATTCGTTATGAAGTCATTGATATCATTGAAGGAATTACTGCCCAAAGGAATTATACAGCCTAAAGGGAAGTGAGTGCAACCCAGCCACCAAATCTGGTTAGACTGTAGGCTAACTGTTGACAAGTAATTGTTGTATACGAGGAGTTTACTAAATACAAGAGTATCAACTACAGAAACAGGAATAATGAAAAGCACATACACAGTAGACACAGTGGCTCACACCTGTAATCCCAATACTTTGGGAGGCCAAGGTGGGAGGATCTATTGAGCCCAGTAGTTTAAGAACAGCCTAGACAAGATGCTGAGACCACCTGTCCCACCCACCGTCTCTACAAAAAGTTTTTTAAAAATTAGCCAGGTGTAGTCATGTGTGCCTGTGGTCCCAGCTGCTTGGGAGGCTAATGCAGGAGAATCCCTGGAGCCCAGGAGTTCAAGGCGACAGTGAGCTATGATTGCACCACTGCACTGCAGGCTGGAAGACAGCGCTAGGCTCTGTCTCTTTAAAAAAAAAAAAAAAAAAGTATATGATCATGTAGTATGCTACCTTCCCTTCTGGGTAAGAAATTAAAAGGGGGAAATAAGAAAATACAAATGTATATATTCATTTGTGCAAAAAGAAACACATGACAAACTGGGTTCAGTGGCTTACACCTGTAAGCCAAGCACTTTGGGAGGCTAAGACAGGAAAATCACTTGCGCCCAGGAGCAAAGGCCAGCCTGGGCAACAAAGTAAGACCCCATTTCTACAAAAAATTTAAAAATTAGCCAGGGGTGGTGGCGCACACCTATAGTCTCAGCTACTCGGGAGACTGAGGCAGGAGGTTGAGCCTGAAGTGAGCCATGATCACACCAGCGCACTCCAGCCTGAATAACAGGAGACCCTGTTTATTTCTTAGACCTCTAAGAAATAAAAATAATGGGCCGAATGCCATGGCTCATGCCTGTAATCCCAGTACTTTGGGAGGCCGAGGCAGGTGGATCACCAGCCTGGCAAACATGGCGAAACCCCATCTGTACTAAAAATACAAAAATTAGTCAGGCGCGGTGGCACACACCTGTAATCCCAGCTACTCGGGAGGCTGAGGCAGGAAAATCCCTGGAACCTGGGAGGCAGAGGCTGCAATGAGCCAAGATCACACCACTGTACTCCAGCCTGGGCAACAAGAGCAAAACTCTGTCTCAAAAAAAAAAAAAAAAAAAGACTTCCGACCGAGCAACTTGTAAATATAAAGATCTGCTAAAGCGTTTCTCATTTTTTTAGTGTGGGCTTCCGCTTAATGACAGCAATTTCCAAGACATCCTGAAACTCATTTATTTGGTGTCCATTTTTAACACGGATGCCAATTAAGAAGGAAAATGTTCTCTTTCTTTCCATGGCCCAGGAGTCAGACTTTAGTGTGTATTAGTCATTCCTTGCTGTATTTAACAAGATTTAGTAAGAGATAAGCTCAGGTAAGAACATACTGATTTGCAGATGAAATGAAAAGGAATAGGAGTCCAGCAACGGGGCCTTGTCAGGTTGGAGAAGCTGTAGAATCCCAACAACAGGAAGAAAGACTGACAAAACTTTGAGAAACACAGGTTCAGTAAGGTATTTCAATTAAACCGAGGAATTCAGCAGTACCGCAAAGAACAGTTTAAAGGTGTTTCCTACCACCTAAACCTATTTCCTATGGCCTCAGTATAACTGCCATTAAATTGAAAGAGAGAGGCATGGTCTGAAGAAAGAAACAGATAAGCAAAAGTTGATATTTATGTCTTGAAAAAAATCCAGTTTGGCCAACATGGTGAAACCCTGCCTCTACTAAAAATACAAAATTAGCTGGGCATGGTGGCAGGCACCTGTAATCCCAGCTACTTGGGAAACTAAGGCAGGAGAATCACTTGAACCCAGGAGGCGGAGATTGCAGTGAGCTGAGGTAGCATCACTGCACTCCAGCCTGGGTGATGGAATGAGACCTTGTCTTTAAAAAAAAAAAAAGAAATATATATATATGCGCATGTATATATATATGCACATTCTCTGACACAAGATACTGTTTGCTTTGAGGCAAATAGATGCAAAAAGTTTCTGAGCAAACTCTGTTGCCAAAAATATTCCCCACTATGGTCTGAATAAATAAGTAAAACCATAAAGTAACACTTGGAAATCCAAAGTTGCACCATCAGGAAGAAGGCTGTCAAGACTGCCTAGCTGCCAAAGAGGCCATGTGCCCACTCCACACAAAGCCAGGGAGAACAAAGGCTGAGGAAGAATTTGCCAGAGGGCAGAACTAGGGTGGAAGGAGAACAATGCCGTAACCATTTTTCCTAAAGGGCAAAATCTGATCAAATGTAGGAAATTCGCCTACTGCCAGGAAAGGGCGTCTTCATAACGCATATCTAGCAGAATTCCATAATTGCTTTGGACAGGAAGGTTGGGTGTTTCCCATTCTCCCTTTTCCAAATAGGATTTGTTATTGTCATTTTCCTGTCCCTGCTTCATCACTGTAGATGGGTAGGTGGGTTTACGGAGGTGGTGAGAGAGTGGCAACCACTTGGCTTTTCTTCACAGATAGCTGGACCATGAGGAAATTCGCTCTGGCCAATTAGAGAAGACCACAATCCGGATTCTGATACGAATGCTGTAAATGAATGGAAGTTTTTGCTATAGCCTTTGGGAGAAGAGTGAGGATGAGATTTGCCTGTCAGAGAGGCCGACTGTAGCAGCGACCCCTTGCTGTCTACCAAAAGTCATTATTCTCTCTCTTTTTTTTTTTTTTTTTTTTGAGACAGAGTCTCGCTCCGCCAGGCGCCAGGCTGGAGGGCAGTGGCACGATCTCAGCTCACTGCAACCTCCGCCTCCCGGGTTCAAGCAATTCTCCAGCCTCAGCCTCCTGAGTAGCTGGGACTACAGGCACTCACCACCATGCCCAGCTAATTTTTGTATTTTTAGTAGAGATGGGGTTTCACCATGTTGGCCAGGATGGTCTCAATCTCTTGACCTCGTGATTCATCCGCCTCAGCCTTCCAAAGTGCTGGGATTACAGGCATGAGCCACCGCGCCCGGCCCATTATTCTCTTTAAGCACACAACTAGACTGTTTCCCATATTCCCATTCAATTTGAGTATGGCCATGTGACGGTTTTCTCCAATGTAACGTGAGTGGGACCAATGTGTGTCACTTCCTGACCCAGGAGATAATAGATGGACAGCCTCTGGGCCCCTTAATGAGAACAGTGGAGGAGAGCGGCTTCCTTGACCTGAATATCAGCCCGGGGCTGTTAGATGAGCAAGAAATTAAGAATTTTACTGAGTCATGTTTTGGATCTATTTGTTGCAGTAGTTTAACCTATTATTGACCAATACACACCCCATGAGTCATGCTTGTTCAACATGACTATATATGTATATATATGCATATCCTTTTCAACAATAATTATTGGCCGGGCACAGTGGCTTACGCCTATAATCCCGGTACTTTGGAAGGCAGAGGCGGGTGGATCACCTGAGGTCAGGAGTTTGAGCCCAGCCCAACCAACGTGTTGAAATCATCTCTGCTAAAAATATAAAAATTAGCTAGGTGTGGTGGCACGCGACTGGAATCCCAGCTACTCAGGAGGCTGAGGGAGGAGAATTCCTTGAACCCAGAAGGCAGAGGTTGCAGTGAGCTGAGATTGCACCACTCAAGAGTGAGTGAGACTCCATCTCAAAAAACTAAATAAATAAAAATAAACAACAAAAATAAAAAATAAACAGGTAACATACTAAACACCCTGTAGTGAACCTTGTGTTCTGTATCAGTACATTAAGAACTTTTGTTTTTATTTTATTTTTGCTTTCTTGGAGGGGTATTGTGGGGGGTAGGGGGTAGACAGGGTCTTACACTGTTGCCCAGGCTGGAATGCAATGGCGCCATCATAGCTCACTGCAGCCTGAAACTCCTGGGCTCAAGTGATCCTCCCACCTCAGCCTCCCCAGTAGCTATGACTACAGGTGTGGGCCACCGGGCCCAGCTAATTTTTTTTTTTTTTTTTTTTTTGAGATGGAGTCTCACTCTGTCTCCCAGGCTGGAGTGCAATGGTGTGATCTCAGCTCACTGCAACTTCCACCTCCAAGTTCAAGTGATTCTCCTGCCTTAGCCTCCAGAGTAGCTGGGATTACAGGTACCCACCACCACACCAGGCTAATTTTTTTTTTTTTTTTTTTTTTTTGTGGAGACGGAGTTTCACTCTTGTTACCCAGGCTGGAGTGCAATGGCGCGATCTCGGCTCACCGCAACCTCCGCCTCCTAGGTTCAGGCAATTCTCCTGCCTCAGCCTCCTGAGTAGCTGGGATTACAGGCACGCGCCACCATGCCCAGCTAATTTTTTGTATTTTTAGTAGAGGCGGGGTTTCACCTTGTTGGCCAGGGTGGTCTCAAACTCCTGACCTCAGGTGATCCACCCACCTGGGCCTCCCAACGTGCTGGGGTTATAGGTGTGAGCCACCACGCCTAGCCTAATTTTTTATTGTTCGTAGAGACAGGGTCTTGCTTTGGGCTGGTCTTGCATTCTTGGCTTCAAGCTATCCTCCCCCCGGGCCTTCCAAAGTGATGGGATTACAGGTGTGAGTTACTGTGTTTGCTTTTTGAAGAGCTTAAGTGCCACATGTTATTTAGCCCGTTCCCTACTGATGGACATTTATGTTGCTGACAGTCTTTTGCTATTGTCCTTGGTTCAAGTTATTTCTTTATTTCTTTGAGACTGAGTCTCGCTTTGTCGCCCAGGATGGAGTGAAATGGTGCGATCTCAGCACACTGCAAACTTTAACTCCCAGGTTCAAGCGATTCTCCTGCCTTAGCCTTTCGAGTAGCTAGGACTGCAGGCACCACCACCACACCCAGCTAATTTTTGTATTTTTAGTAGAGATGAGATTTCACCAGATGGGCCAGGCTGGCCTTGAACTCCTGACCTTGTGATCCATCCCACCCTCAGCCTCCCAAAGGACTAGGATTATAGGCGTGAGCTACCCCACCCAGTTGGTTCAGGTTCTTTCAATTGACACTCTGCGAATGAAAAAGACATGTCAGCTATATGTTCAGCCTTATCTAGCTCTATTATTTAATTTAGGACTTCCCTTAGATTCTTTTAGCCAAATTACAAAGCTAATATACTCTATTGATTCTCTGTGGTCTACTACTGTAAAATATATATTGAAAAATAAACTCAAGTGATTACAAGTCCAATACTTACACAAGAAGGAGGATTTACATGGTGGCCTAACAGCATGATAACAATGAGACAGGCCTGGGTTCAAATCCCAGCTCTACTACCTATAACATGTAATTTAACCTTACGAAAGTTATTGAACTGTAAGCATTCATTTTCTCACCTGTTAAGTGGTGACTATCGTGAATATTAAATGATAGTGAAGTGCTTAGTACATGATATTCAGTTAACAAGTACTATAGAATTTTTCTTTCTATGTAACTTTAAAAAATTACCAAAGAAAGCCCAAATTAAGGCCAGATGTCGTGGCTCATGCTTGTAATCCCAGCACTTTGGGAGGCCGAAGTGGGCAGATCACCTGAGGTCAGACGTTGAATACCAGCCCATGGTAAAACCCTGTCTCTACTAAAACTGTAAAAATCAGCCTGGCATGGTGGCACGTGCCTGTAATCCCAGCTACTCGGGAGGCTGAGGCAGGATTGCTTGAACCTGGGAGGCAGAGGTTGCAGTGAGCTGAGATTGTGCCACTGCCCTCCAGCCTGGGCATCAAAGCAAGACTCCGTCTCAAAAAAAAAAAAAA
>NW_022436995.1:15121433-15127789 GCF_009761245.1 Sapajus apella
CAAAAAAAAAAAAAAAAAAGATGGGAAATTGGTTTCCAAAAGATTAAATCATTGTTGAGTTTTTTCAAATAATTTTATTTTACATGCTTCTCTGTAACTTGCTAGTTTCTCTCTCTCTCTCTCTCTCTCTCTCTCTCTCTCTCTCTCTCTCTGTCTCTCTGTCTCTCTCTCTCTCTATCTCTCTCTCTTTTGAGACATGGTCTCACTGTGTTACTCAGGCTGGAGCATAGTGGCATGATCATGGCTCACTGCAGCCTTGACCTCCTGGGTTCAAGCAACCCTTAACCTCAGGCTTCTGAGTAGCTGAGACTACAGCCACCATGTCCAGCTAATTAAGACATTTTTTATTTTTTGTAGAGATGGGGTCACACTATGTTGCCTTGGCTGGTCCCCAATTCCTGGGCTCAGGTGATCCTTCTGCCTCAGCCTCGCAAAGTGTTAGTATTACAGGCGTGAACCGCTACTCCCAGCCTGCTGAGTTCTCTCTACCTCATGGGTTCAAGCTATTCTCCTGCCTCAGCCTTCTGCCTCAGCTGCAGAGATTACAGGCGCACACCACCAGGCCCAGCTAATTTTTGTGTTTTTAGCAGAGACGGGGTTTCACCATGTTGGCCAGGCTGGTCTCAAACTCCTAACCTCATGATCCACCCACCTCAGCCTCCCAAAGTGCTGGGATTACAGGCGTGAACCACTGCACCCAGCCCAGTAATTTCTCTTTAAATCATACTGCTGACATCTTCCCAGTCAGTAGAAGTATATCAGCTTCATTATTTTTAATGTCTGTAATCATTATTTTTGGTAACCATTCATTTTCAATAAAGAGAGAGTCTTCACATTTTGTGATTTCATTTTTTTAATTTGTTTTTTTATTTTTGAGACAGAGTCTCACAGTCGCCCAGGCTGGAGTGCAATGGCACGATCTCGGCTCACTGCAATCTCTGCCTCCTGGGCTCAAACTATTCTCCTGCCTCAGCCTCCCCAGAGGCTGGGATTACAGGTGTCCACCACAACACCCGGCTAATTTTTGCATTTTTATTTTATTTACTTATGTTTTATTTTTTGAGACAGAGTTTCACTCTTGTTGCCCAGGCTGGAGTACAATGGCATGATCTCAGCTCACCGCAACCTCTGCCTCCTGGGTTCAAGCAATACTGCTGCCTCAGCCTCCCAAGTAGCTGGGATTATAGGCATGCACCACCACGGCCAGCTAATTCTGCATTTTTAGTAGAGACGGGGCTTCTCCATGTTGGTCAGGCTGGTCTCAAACTCCCGACCTCAGGTGATCCACTGGCCTCGGCCCCCCAAAGTGCTGGAATTACAGGTGTGAGCCACCAAGCCTGGCCTAAGTTTTGTATTTGTGGTAGAGATGGGATTTCACCATGTTGGCCAGGCTAGTCTGGAACTCCTGACCTCAAATGATCTGCCCACCTTGGCCTCCCAAAGTACTGAGATTACGTGTATGAGCCATCGTGCTTGGCCTCAAATTTTGTGATTATTCATTTGAACTTTGTAATCAAACTATTAGGGTGATGTGTTGGAGCTGATCCCATACTGCAGGTTCAGGAAATAGAGTCATTACGGACGTCATAATTAACGTTAAAGGAAGCAACACAGAGGCTTCTCTCTTGGGACTGAGAAGGGAAAGAGTTGTAAAAAAACATACACAAATGTAAATACTATTCTCCTAGTACTTGGATTCCAGAAGTGAAACTGAAGGACTGAACTGTCCATATTAGGAAATGATTGGCTGCTCGATGACCACAGTGTTAAGGTAAGCATTTTGTCCCTTTTGTGGGGAGAGAGATATGAAAGGGAATTGGTCAGGAGGACATTAGATCAGTTAGCTTTCTAATCAATCTCTTCTCTTCCAACACAATCTCAGTACAGTTACAAGCATTATGAAATCAAACTTTCACTTTAATTAGAGAGATTGAAAATCTGGCTCCATTTTTAAAGATGAGGTTTCTAAATTCGATTCCTAAATGATGTTAACTATTGTTGCCTGAAATTGTATCGGAGTTAAAAATCTGCGTTGAGATTGAATTAATCTAAATATTCAACATGTGCTCTTGCCATAAAGCAGTAAGCAAAGGCCTGAAGTAGACAAGTTTTTCAGCCTTTCTGGCGTTTCATAGATTTCACCTTAATAAAATTGTGAAGACTCCCATTATGGTCTAATCAGCTTCCTTTATTTTACTTTCTTTATTTCTTTTGAGACACGGTCTCATCCTGTCACCAACACTGAGTACAGTGGTACAATCATGGCTCACTGCAGCCTTGATTTCCCAGGCTCAAGCGATCCTCCTGCCTAAGCCTCCCAACTAGCTGGGACTACAGGTGAATGCCACCACACCAGGCTAATTTTTTCTGTTTATTGTATAGATGGGGTCTCATGGTATTGCCCAGGTTGAAGCCTCCTTTAGCTAAGAATCAGGGATAAAACAGTATTAAGCTTGCAAGAGGAACATAGTTGTGTGATCTGTGCTGTCAGGCAACAAGACGTGATGAACCAGGAGCCCAAACATCTCAAACCGAACAAAATAAATGTTTCCCAGGCTATATTTGGGAAACTCCTTTTCCATGAAAGTTTCTTCAGAATACTTGCATCCTCTGAGTTCATGTTTCTGAAATAAGTGCCTAGTATCATCCAAAACTATAATTTCTCTAGACTTTTTTCCTGCTTCTGCTGAAATTGACAGACTGGTGTGTGTGTGTGTGTGTACGTTTGTGTGTGGTGTGGGATGTGTGTGTGTGCGTGCATGCACACATGTGTTTTCACCTCCAGAGAACGAGGGTCTCAGCCAACCCTGGCAATAGAAAATCCTTATTACTTGTTGAGCTGGTGCATGTAAAGAAAAAAGAAAATCCTTATTACTGTCTTTGATAACCCAGTATTGAGAGCTGGTGCTTGGAAATAAAAACAATTTTTTTTTTTTTTTTGAGTTGGAGTTTTGCTCTTGTTGCCCAGGCTGGAGTGCAATGGCAGGATCTTGGCTCACCACAACCTCCGCCTGCCAGGTTCAAGCGATTCTCCTACCTCAACCTCTCGAGTAGCTGGGATGACAGGCAGGCACTACCATGCCTGGCTAATTTTGTATTTTTAGTAGCGATGGGTTTCACCATGTTGGTCAAGCTGGTCCTGAACCCCTCACCTCAGATGATCCGCCCGTCTCGGCCTCCCAAAGCATTGGGATTACAGGTGTGAGCCACCGCGCCAGGCCAATAAAGATGTTTTGATAGATGTAAAGCCCCTGGGCCTGTGTAGGTGTCTGTGGACACATTTATGAAAATCGGTTGGCCCTGCAACTCTCCCAGACAGTCAAGCTCACTGCCAGGCTAACTTTGACTTTCGTACCCTCTCAGTCTTACCAACGCTTTACAGGGTCTGGCTTAGTACAGCTCGGTGGGTTGGAGGGCCAGATGGCTCCCAAAGAGCCCTGACCAGAGGCACAGGCCTGTGACCAGATGTCCTATTCTAGGACAGATGACTTGAACTGCCTCCTGCTCCCTTTTGCTCTGGCAGTCTCTGGGACTGCTGAGTGCTGGGACCACTACAGAAATAGGATGATGCTTTGCAAAGACGGCTTTTAATTAAGTATTAGGGAGAGCGAAACAATCCAATATTTTCAAAGATGAGTCACTCTGGGATTGGCCCTTTTGCCTGCCTTAGAGGTCTAACCTCTTCCATTCCCAGGTGAGAGGAAGAATAATATAGTCAAATCAGTTCATCGGAGTCCTGGGCTTGGAAAAGGCCTTTGCAGCGAGAGCATGTGGAAAGAGAACGTGGCAAGACAGCTGCTGTCTTCAGGGGAATACTGGTCTGCCCACTGGCAGGAGGGCTCGTCACTTTGAAAACGTTTTCAAAGTTTACCTTTGAGCCTCATTAACTAGGTACTGGCATTTCCCCAGGGTTTAGTGGTGACTGGAGGCTGACACATCACATAACCCAGGTCACCAGACACCAAATACCAATTGTCTGAGTTAAAATACAAACAGTTCGGTAAAAGAGGACACCAGGAGTCAGCCTGACGGTCGTATCCCCTCCCGACGGGAAAACACACTGAAAGCCCACTCAGGCTGCAGATACCTTACTGGCGCATCCACCGCCACAGCTAGAGATCCCCTCAGGAATGTGTTGACTTGATATACCTCCTTTCAGGGCCCCCTCCTCACATTCTTTCTTTACACAAGTTAATACCATTTACTCAGCAGAGGCTTTACACATGCTAATCGAGGCTCCTCAGGCTCTACCTTCATCTCCCGACAGGTGGAAACCTTAATCGCCTGGTTTCATTTTAACTTTCCATGACAGTAAAAGGACAGTACAGTAACTGCAGGACAATCCTTTCTTGCCTTCCTGGGGTAGTTAATCCTAAAAAACCTCTGTGGGGCAAATCAAGTTGAAAATGTAATCACTATTTAATTTCAATTCAATTAATTTAATTTAAATTTAATTTTAATATGTGTATATGTGCACAGAATCCCAAAATTGACACCCACTCATGCTAAAACATCAAATCTCATATATTAACAATTACACTGGCTATCATAAACACAAACTAAAGGCATTTTCCCTTCATTAGTTATGACCTCATTAGTTATGACATTATTGTCCCATAATATGGCCATTTACCTGCTGTTTCTCTTTTTTTTGAGATGGAGTCTCGCTCTGTCCCCCAGGCTGGAGTGTAATGGCATGATCTCAGCTCACCACAACCTCTGCCTCCCAGGTTCAAGCAATTCTCCTGCCTCAGCCTCCAGAGTAGATGGGACTGCAGGCGCATACTGCCAAGCCTGGCTAATTTTTTGTATTTTGGTAGAGACAGAGTTTCACCATGTTGCCCAGGCTGGTCTCAAACTCCTGAGCTCAGGCAATCCGCTCACCTCGGCCACTCAAAGTGCT
Organism: Sapajus apella; assembly: GCF_009761245.1. NCBI lineage: Eukaryota > Metazoa > Chordata > Mammalia > Primates > Cebidae > Sapajus > Sapajus apella. The sequence continues at coordinate 15,126,337 of NW_022436995.1, forward strand.
AGGATTACAGGCATGAGCCACCTCGCCTGGCCTACCTGTTGTTTCTTAGCTTTTATGCACTATACATTTAAGACTAAGTTTAGGCCAGGCTCAGTGAGTGGCTCACACTTGTAATCCCAGCATTTTGAGAGGCCGTGGTGGGTGGATCACCTGAGGTCAGGAGTTTAAGACTACCCTGGTGAACATGGTGAAGTCTCATCTCTACTAAAAATACAAAAAAGTTTGGCTAGGCATGTGGCTCGTGCCTGTAATCCCAGCACTTTGGGAGGCTGAAGCAGGCTGATCATGAGGTCAGGAGTTTGCGACCAGCCAGGCCAATATGGTGAAACTTCGCCTCTACTAAAATACAAAAACATTAGCTAGAGGTGGTGGTTCATGCCTGTAGTCCCAGCTACTTGGGAGGCTGAGGCAGTGTCATGTGAACAGTGAGCTATGATCACGCCACTGTATTCCAGCTTGGGCAACAGAGTAAGACACTGTCTCAAGAAAAAAAGACTAAATGTATAACAAAACAAATTTAAAAAATGATATCCAATGCTTATATAACGCAACCTTTTTTTTTTTTTTTGAGACAAGCTCTCATTCTATTGCTCAGGCTGGAGTGTAGTGGCATGATCATAGCTCACTGTTCACATGACACTGCCTCAGCTTCCCATTGGAGTAGCTAGGACTGCAGGCACGCACCACCATGCCTGGCAAATTTTTTTAAAACATCTTTGCCAGGTGCAGTGGCTTATGCCTACAATCCCAGTACTCTGGTAGGCTGAGGCGGGCAGATCATGAGGTCAGGAGTTCGAGACCAGCCTGACCAACATGGTAAAACCCCATCTCTACTAAAAATACAAAAAGTAGTTGGGCGTGGTGGCATGCGCCTGTAATCCCAGCTATTCAGGAGGCTGAGAAGAGAGAATCAATGGAATTTGGAAGACGGCGGTTGCAGTGAGCCAAAATCGCGTCACTGTACTCTAGCCTAGGCAACAGGGTCTTGCTCTGTTGCCCAGGCTGAACTTGAATGCCTGGCCTCAAGTGATCTTCCTGGCTAGGCCTCTCAAAGTGATAAAATTATAGGTGAGAGGCACCAAGCCTAGCGTTAACCTTTGTTTTTTTCTTTTGGTTTTTTGTTTTTTTTGAGATGAAGTCTCGCCCCTGTTGCCCAGGCTGGGGGGCAGTGGCACAATCTAGGCTCACTGCAACCTCCACCTCCCGTTTCAAGCGATTCTCCTGGCTCAGCCTCCCCAGTAGCTGGGATTACAGGTGCCCGCCACCACACCCAGCCAATTTTTTTATTTGTAGTAGAGATGGGGTTTCACAATGTTGGCCAGGCTGGTCTCGAACTCCTGACCTCAGGTGATCCACCCGCCTCAGCCTCCCAAAGTGCTAGAATTACAGCTGTGAGCCACCGTTCCCGGCCTAACCTTTGTGTTTTTTTTTTTTTTTTTTTTTTTTTTTTTTT